>NC_057413.1:27662793-28001960 GCF_019320065.1 Cervus canadensis
GGCAGGTGTGGTGGTGTTTGTACTGAGGATAAATTTTGTTGAGGATATACTGTAGATACACCCCTCACCCCAGGAGACTACTGATCTATCACAACACCTTTTCTAATGACACCTTTTATCATCTCATTGTCTTTGCCAGGATAATACTTTGGCAGCCACTGCTACAGGTGGATGCCAGCCTTTGGAGGGAAATCTTTTTGCCAGTTTCAGTTAGCTAGAACAAAGAAATTGGTTTGGAAATTAATGAGGTGAAGTTTGCACAGAGTACAATGGAGCAACTGGCAAAGAATCTTGCTTTATAAGGTTAACCATGTACCTACAGGTTGCAGAGTAGAAGCTCTGGATGGTGAGATAAATGTGAAAAGTTTTAGAATCATTGGAGACAAGAGTAAACGTTTTCACATTTCAAAGGAGTAGTAGGAATTCTTTTTCTTTACCCCATTTCCTAATATGAAAACAAGCATGCTCTCAATGAAATGAACAGTGGGAAAATTTAAAGCAAATAAAAGGAAATACTTCTACACTTAGTGCATAATAAGTCCATAGACTTTTGGGTTGAGGAAGGTCAGGGAGTCAAATGCTGAAGAGGAAAAGTAAAGAGAAGAAAATCTGGTTAATTTTATGACCAATAATAACATTGAAATTATGCCTTAAGATAAGAATAACGAGGTTGAAGCTTTGGGGCATAAAATGATCGTCTCAGAGGACAGGAAGGAATTCTCCCACTCTTACCCCTAACAATTTGAATAGCACCAAAGGGTTGACCAGATGCATTATGGGGTGTAATATTTTCCCAGGAGGCAGCTCTTATTAACCTGGAAAACCATTCCTGAAAGACCAGTGGCTAGTTTTATCTGGAAAATCCTGTATTTCAGGGGAAATCAGCCTTGAATCCAAACAAAAAGAATTTTGTAGTTGGTGTAATGATAAACTCCCCAGTGATGGATATGGTCTAATTTTGCTTTCGACCCAGTGTGTGAATGTGTCTAATCATAATATTCATATAACTAACTGAGTGTATCATAATGAGTGGAAATTGGCCTTTGACACAGAGCAGATCCAATGGAAAGCACATGAGCTATCCTTTAGGAATTAAAAATATGCTCTTGCCCTTTTGCCAAATTTTTTTCCAAGTTCACACTAGCTGCTTATAGCTTCTGACTTTCTTTCTTGGCTGTAGGATGCTGCTGGAACTCTTGTATTCCAGATGGTAGTGAAGCCTCTGAATCCTTAGCTGTCTTTAAGGGCCCCTGTGCTAATTTTGAGCCAGTTACCAAGTGGAGATCACCTAGGAGGGCAGAAGTCATCTGTAGCCAATTCTCTGTGAACTTGTAAGAACAGGCGAGCTGTGCTATTATTATTAAATTATTAATATAAATAAATATTATTTATTATTATTAAACTTATTAAATGGAGCCTCTTTAAATGATAGATATAGTCTCAGTCAGAGACTCAAGACCTTTGGCCTTTCCTTTTACTATTGCTTCTAAACCAACTGGGACCTTGACCCTGTTTGTTCTTTGCCTCTGTATCCTGATTCACTTTTAAAATTGACTTCATTTACTTAGGTAAAACGTGAACATTGTGTAGGGCAGAGTGATTAACTACAGTTAACAGAAAACCCCCCAATCTCAATGTTTTAACCAACAGAAAAACTTTTTGTCCAGTCAAATATCAGCCTGAGAAGAGTGGGTGGCTCCTGGTAGTGACTCAGGGATCTGGGCTGCTTCTAAAGTCTGACTTTGCCATTTCATAGTCCTTCAGGTCCAATTTCCTTATTTGGAAAATGGAAGCAATAAAAGCATACCTCTGCATTTGTCATGATGATTAAATAAAATATGACACGTTGAATGACTCTCACGGGCTTCCCAGGTGGTGCTAGTGATAGAGAACCTGCCTACCAATGCAGGAGACATAAGAGGTGCAGGTTTGATCCCTGGGTCAGAAAGATGCCCTGGAGGAGGGCATGGCAGCCCACTCCAGTATTTTTGCCTGGAGAATCCCAGGGACAGAGGAGCCTGGAGGGCTAGAATTCATAGGGTCACAAAAAGTCTGACACGACTGAAGCGACTTAGCACGCACGAATGACTCTCAGGACCTGGCACATAGTACATGCTCGGAAGTTTTGCTGATTCTTCCTTTCTGTGGGTGTCAGGCATGAGTGTGTATGGGAAGGGAGGGAGTCACACCAAGAGGAAGTGGGGCTGACACCTGTATTCACGCTGCTCACAAGCTCTAAAAGAGCTCACTTCATCTAAAAGAGGAGGCACTTGAAACTTAACTACTTCAGTTCTGTGAAGGCATCACTGTGTCTCTCCCTTTTTTGTTAGCTGTCATGCTCCTAAAGTCTAAATCCTATCAGGATAATAACAAAAGCTAGGGTTAAATCAATGCTTAAATATCAGAACTATACAACAAAAGAACTAGAAAATGAGACTCGTTTCCTGTTTTCCCTTCCTGTCACCTACATGCCCCCAGAATTTACAAAAATCCAAGATGAGAAGATAATGCCCAGGATGGCTATCAAGTTCCTGATTCTACAGTTTTTTAGACTTTGTCCAAATCCTTACATGCAAACCGTAGTAGCAACTGCTTATAATTTTGGAATCTTATATATGATGGTATATGATGGTGTGTAAGTAAAATTTTGCTTCATCTGTTACCCTTTTCATGTTAAGCTTATATACGGAGTCTGTTGGCATTTATAGATCTTTGTATGTAACTTATTTATTTATTTTATTTTTAGTGCATGAGCTTCGCACTGCAGTGCCTTCTCTTTCCTCAGAGCACCGGATGTGGACACATGGGCTTCAGTAGTTCTGGCTCCTGTGTTCTAGAGCACAGCCTCAGTATTTGTGGCACATAGGCTTTGTTGCTCCAAGGCATGTGGGATCTTCCCATACCAGGGATTAAACCTGTGTCCCCTGCATTGTCAGATGGGTTCACATCCTTTGTACCATTAGGAAAGTCCTATAGATCTTTTTTGAAGTACTTGTTTTTATAGCTTTAGCCACTGTTTTGTCTCTCATTTTGTATAAAGTGTTTGCTATAAATAAGCCATTCTGTCTGATTTTTTTCCAAGATAGGGCACACAAGTGGAAGGGTAGAATTTAAAGGGAAGATATTAAAATTTCAGTTTTTTTTTAAATTGAAGTAAAGTTGATTCACAGTATTGTGTTAAAGGTATTCTGTTTCAGATGTAGAGTAAGGTGATTTGATTATACAACTATGTATGTGTATATCTATATTCTTTTTTCTGATTCTTTTCTATTATTGGTTATTGCAAGATATCAAATATATTTACCAGCTGAGCCACAAGGGAAGCCCATAGTTTCCTATGCTATACAGTAAATCTGTATTGTTGTCTATTTCATATATAGTAGTGTGTATCTACTATTATATATGAATAGTAAAAAAAATTTCTTTTACTATTTTTTTCTGTCTGAATTTTGCTGCCAATTGTGCATCCCAATAATCTAGATATGTTTTGTTAGTCAAAATTGAATTCCACAATGTTCTTAAAACCCCTTCACCTTGCTGAACTGTGTTGTACCAGTTTTCAAAAGGAAAAGATGACTTGGAGGTATCTTATTTTTAAAAATCCTAACAAATTATTTGTTCAAGTGACTGAAAAGTGTCTAGTTAACCCGATCATGTTTCCCATCCGCTCTCCCTCCTGTCTCCTATTTACTGCCCTCGGTGAGCAGATTGCTTGAGTAGCTGCCTCCTTCCTCCAACAACTTTCCCTGCCATGTTTTCTAGACGTCAGTGCACTTACTGATTATGCCATCTCCCTGGAGAGCAATATCCAATATTCTTTTGCATGCATGATAGGGAAACTGAGGTTCCTGGTGGTCTGCACTGTCTATTGTCAAAGGTCACAGGGAATAGGAAGAAAATGTCAATGTCATTGGCATTTCATCCCGGTAGCTCTATCCATCCAGTCATAGCACTGGCAAGATTCCCCTTGGCTCTCCTTTCAACATCTGACACAAGGAACATGATACTCTCAAGTTGAATCCATCACTTTCTGCTTCCAAAGAGTGGCAGCAGCAGGCTGTCCACTCCACTTGTCCTTCTGTGAAGCTGAAAAAGACCATGTTGTTTTCTGTCCCACAATTGGACCTTTTTTTTTCTTCCAAAGTAGAAGAATTAGGCATAGCAAAATGTGCACGTTGGGCCAGCTATATACCTTTTTCATCCATATTAAAACTGCCAAAGCCCAGATGTAAGAACTCATTTTGAAAGACTTGAGCATTTCAGTTGTGGACTTATGGAAATCTTTTCCCCAATGACATTAATAACCTTCTGTGTGCAGTATATTGAGGAAATTTTAAGGTAAAGAAAGCAAATTTGCAGAGATTCATGGGCCTACTTTTTCAAGGAGCATTAGCAGAGAAGATTGATTCTGATGTGTTATTAATAGAAGCAAAAATTATGATCAATTATGTAGAGAATATTTATATTTAGAGGGAAAAGTTCTAGTCCAAATGTTAACTGAGAATTCAATCATTTCATGTCCTCATCCTGTCTCCTGAGGACCAAACAAACAAACAAAAAAGCTTTTCTTCATGTTCTTTGTTCCATTCCCTAAAGCTGGATATATGCTCAGAGAAAAGGATATATATGAGAATAGCAAAGATGCTGTATCCATCAGAGTAGGGTGGATACACCCTGCAAATCTTAATACCTCAAAAAACACAAAGGTTTATTTCTTGCTGACACTTCTTGTATATCTCTGGTTGGCAGAGACCCAGTCTGAGAAATCAGCTTTCTTGTACTTTGCTGGTCAGTGTCTCAGAGACAAACTCTTAGAGCAGGGGTTGGCAAACATATTCTGTAAAGGGCCTGATAGTAAGTATTTTCAACTTTTCAGGTCATAGAGTTTCTTGTTGCAATGACCCAAGTCTGTTATTACAGTGCGGAATCAGAGTTTACAACAGTTTACAATGCATAAACAAATGAGTATGGGCTGTGTTCCAATAAAACTTTATTTACAACAATAGCCAGTGGGCTAGATTTGGCCGATGGCCTGTAGTTTGCCAACTCTTTCAATTAAGTTGTATAGCCCCAAAGGGACACTTGGTACCTCTGTTAAATGATTGTTTTTGTTGAGTCACTAAGTCGTGTCTGACTCTTTTGAGACCCTGTGGACTGTAGCCCACCAGGCTTCTCTGTCCATGGGATTTCCCAGGGGAGATTATAAGTGGGTCCCATTCCCTTCTCTAGGGGATTTTCCCAACCCAGATATCTAACTCGGATCTCCTGCATTGCAGGCAATTTCTTTACTGCTGAGCCATGGGAGAGGCCCTTGCCCAATGACTAATGACTAACTAATGATTCTACTTAACCAAGAGAGGATAGGGAAGTACAAATCTGTTGCTTCCTGAGATAAGCCTAGACTTTACATATGTTCGCACACATGCATGGAAAATGATGAAGAATTAGTTGAGTGGTTATTTTCGTAGTTCCACAGACTTGCTTGATTAAACCTACAAGTCTTTTATTTTTTACTTTTTTAAATGAAAGTCTTTTTAAAAAATATTTATTTATTTGACTATTCTGGGTCTTGGTTGTAGCATATGGGATCTAGTTCCCTGATCAGGGATCAAACCTGAGACCCCTCCATTGGGAGCACAGAGTCCTAGCCACTGGACCACCAGGAAGTCCCACCTACAGTTCTTTGAAAGTTTCTCTGTCCCCTCAGTTTTGTCCTTAAATCAGAAAATCAGACTTTACAAGGTGCCATGTTCATCTTCTCTTTAAGAGGCAGTGGAAGTGGCCAGTCCGTCAAAGAGGATGCTGCTCAGCTCTGTTTATGCAGCCTTGGGGCCATGCACATTCACCTGTGGGGATCCTAAAGTGAATCAGGTTATGTACCCTAAAACATCTTGGGAAGGAGTTGGGAGGAGCAAGAGAGGCATTTTATCAGATGACATTTCTCAGTGGTGAAGTTGCCTGGGGGACAAGTCATTTTCTTGCAGACCAGTTTTTGAGAAGTTTCCAGCTGTCTCAGTGTAGTCTGGTCATAGGGAACAGTGACAGAAAGGTTTTTGGTTCATTCTACTGTAGATGGAGCCTCACTTAAACCCGTTGGACCACAAGATGATGTCACTTTATGTATTTGTTTCCAGCATACCCACTTGCCTCCCTAAAGCACAAGACAACCCCACTTTGAGCCTCCTGTTTCACCATTCTTTTATAAAGTTGAATGATTCCATGCCTTCAGTCGACTCACCTCTTTCAAGTTTTATTGGTACTTACTGCTCTAAGAGCAAAACGTAGAGTCCATTTATTTTTACACAATTCAACTCATTAATATATCTGACTTTTCTCCATAGGAAGTGTTTGACTAGATATAGAGAAATGTATACTCAAGCAGATCTGTGAGTTAAAACAGAGATACTAGGAATCTATTATAAAGGTACCTGACTCTCTGCACATGACAATATCTGCTCATGTTGATTATAATCCATAACTTCTATAATTTTAGGGCATTTTTGCATATTATCAGACAGCAGAACACTTTGTAATCCATGTTAATAATTACATTTCAAAAGGATAAAAAAATACAGATAGCAAAGCAGGTGCTTGAACCGGGATCCATGAGTTGGTCAGAGTCCTAAAATTTCATCCTCCTATTCAGTGATGTTTATGTTGAATATGAGAAGATCCCAAAGGCAAAGATTACTTGACCATGACAAAGAGGACCACTTAAAAAGACTAGCCTACATCTAAAAGAAGTACGTCCAAGGTCCAGATGATATTTTTATGTAAAGTGGTGTTGTACTATACCTTGAAATTAATTATAATTGACTTCAAGGTGTGCTGTGTTTCAAAATTTCATTTCTCAGATTAAATGCCAATGTAAAGTTGTCGTGGAGAAAAGCTTTAGTGCTTCTAAAGAGACTATTTTCTAAGTTTCTTTGTTTGGAATAATAATAATGATAATGATAATACCACTTATTATGTCCCAGGCATTGTTCTGAGCCTTTTAAAATACATTTGATTGTCACATCTGCCTTATGAGCTTGAAACCATTCCATGTTTCTTCCCACTTTGCAAAGGAGGAAACATAGGCAAAATTAAGTTGTTACTTGCCTAATATCACACAAGAAATAAGTAGCAGAGTCAGAATGTGGACCACTGCAGTTTGCACCAGAATCCATATAAATAACCAGCATTTGTAAGAATAACCACTCTGCTCTAACATCTTTCACATCTGGAACATGGGGATTAGCACTGGAATGCCAGTGGAGAAGCAGCAAAATTAAAGGGCTTATAAACAACTAACCCATGTTATAGAGCAAAATCTGTGCTCTTTTTGAATTTATCTAAATTGACCACAGATTCACTGATGAGAGACCACTTCACTTTATTGGGACTGTGGAGATACAGGGAACATGTTAACCCCATTTATTTCAGTAACGGTCTCTTTGTAGATATTTTTCTTTCTAGAATGAAGGGAATGTGAAAGAAAAGGAAGCACTCTTTGCTGTCAGTCAATGGGTGCTCAGTGAACTGGGTCATCATTGTTTGTCTTTTCCCTCCGACCTTAACTGTCCTTGGTTTGTCTCCCACAAGCTTCCTTGAAAACCCTTTGCCATACTTGAGTTCCCACACATGACAGTCTGGCCTTGCAAAGAAGATTAATACAAAATATCTGCCAAAGGTTTGGTATTCCCAGCCCAGATCTTTATCTCAGAATAAGAGGTGGGGGGCAATTTATCTCTCATGAGTCATGGGCATTGAGATGCTGGGAACATTTCACTGGCAGGAGGAATTGGCAAAAATAGTCCCAGTGGATTTCAGGTTTATTTGACTAATTCTTTCACCACTTGTCAAATGAAACTAGTTTTGTTTAGGTAACAAAACAAGCTGTTTCCTCTGCCATTTCTCCACTGAGCAGTATAGGCACTTGTGGCGAACACACATTACTGCTAACTGTTATGATGTTTGCTGTCAAATTCATTTATTTATACAACTGCTGGAAAAAGCCTGCGGCCCATAAGCAGCCATGAAAGATTTCAGAGTCGTGGTGTGGGGTCATGAGAGGGAAAAAAGTCTCCACTGGTTATGAGAAAGGAACTGACACAGGAAACGGTCACATATGGTGCAGATTTATTGTGTCCGGGGTTTCCCATTCAAATCTCATTACACCCACAGCTCAGGGCTGGGCATGGCACGGCTACATCCATTTCAGTTTTGGCCTTCGACAGAATTACTGCTTCAGCTTCACACCAAGGACTTGGAGAGGTGATAAGTTTATCATTCTGGGGAGAGAGTGTACCCGAATTGTATTTGTAAAGAGGGCTTTTGACTGTCCCTACCTTTTTAACACACGGACATCACTTTGTTCAAAGCTGGCAGGCAAGATTTGCTAGCAGAAAAGAAATAGGAGGTGGTGATAATAGGTGGGATAGAGGTAGGGAGTATTATAAAGGGGATGAAGGGAAAGGTAAAGATAAGATGAAATGGAAACCAGTTGGAATTTTGCAGGTTTTATTTTTTGATTAGTGGGAAAAAATAAGTGTCTTGCTTAGAGACACACGTACGTGTGTGCATGTGTCCACACACATATATATGTGTGTATATGTGTATTTCTTTCTGGTCCATATTTTCTAAAAATGAACAGTCTTGTGTCCACATTTTAGCATTTTCTTCACCTTTAACTCGTTTCTTTTATTGTGAATGCTTGCAACACTTAAACAGTGCTGTTTTAGACTCCTATCAAGCAAATGCTATTAGTTGGAGATGAGGATAGTGTCAAAAAAGGCAAAAGGAGAGTGCAAAGTATTTTTAAGTAATACTCCTTTTTAAATTATGATGAATGAATTATTAGCATGTGTTTATACCTGACTCTCAGCTGGCAAAGAATCCACCTGCAAGGCAGGATACCCTGGTTCAATTCCTGGGTCAGGAAGATCCCCTGGAGAAGGGTTACCACTCCAGTATTCTTGGGCTTTCCTGGTGACTCAGATGGTAAAGAATCCGCCTGCAGTGTGGGAGCCCTGGATTTGATCCCTGGGGTGGGATCCCCTGGAGGAGGGCATGGCAACCCACTTCTTGCCTGGAGAATCCCCAAGGACAGAGGAGCCTATTGGGCTACAGGCCATGGGATCGCAAAGAGTCAGACATGACTGAGTGACTAAGATGTATGTTTGCATTCCTGACTCTGCACATACATCATTACATCTGACCCTGTCCATCAGCCTGTGGATTGGAAACCATTCTCAACCACATTTACAGAGGACTGAACTGAATCAGAGAGAGGATACTTATGTAATTTGCCTGTTGTTTTGCAGCTAGAAGGTGGCAGAACCAGGACACAATGCAGATTTCTCTAACTGGAAAACCTGATCTCTCGCCCCCAAGACTGAACTTCCTGAATTTGCATTTACCTTGGCTGTTTTCAGTGCAGTATTTAGTGAATAAAAATCATAATTGAGATGATACCTATTGATATTTGCAAGTCAAATCATAATACAGCATAATAATAATAATGCAAAAATATTTTCTATGTCCCTTATTTCAAGGAAAATATAGAAAAAGACATTTCCACATTGTGAAATCATATAAAATAGCCCTCTAGAATGAGTTTGAATGGACTTTCATCACCAAAAATAAGAGGTTTCTTTTCTATTTAAAAAAGGAAAAATGGTTGATTCAGAAGAAAGGGCTATTTGATACTACCTAATCCTCTCCCTCATCTTCATCACCACTTCATCACTTACTTTTATCTCCTGATCAAAGTAACACTTTTCTACAAAGAGAACAAATATTTTAAAATATTCACCAAGAAAACTCAGTAAAGACAGAAGGACCTTTCACAGAAGGCCTTCCGAGCATCTTTGCTTCATTCATATAACAGTTGGTCTTGTGTGGTTTTCCATTTTTCTCACATTAGTTAGGAAATGTATTCCCATGGAAAACAGACCCAAGTTCAAGAACTTTGGTGAGACTGTTCACATAATGGGTACAGATCACAGAATCTATAGCTCCTGAAGTCTGTTAGCCCGTTAGCCGCATGGATGTGTATTCCTCAGTGAGAGCCTGCCACAGATACTGCCTGTGCGGTATCTTCAGTCCTCCAGAGCTGTCTTCACACTTGGACATCTCTAGTCTACGCTCTCTTGAATCCTGAGCATGCAGAGTTACTTTGCCATGCCAACCACCGGCTATTAGATTGCCTTCCTCACTGAAAATGGTGCCAGAGGAGACCCAGCTCCCAAATGCTACCACCTAGCAATTTATGAAAAGCAACCTGCAAATGCCTTCATTTTGAAGCTCCAGGACCTAAATTTGGAATACACTGAATGTTCCAGTTCATTGAAATTTAAGTTTCCCAAATTACATTTTCTTATAGTAATCTTAACTATGTGGGTATGTGTGCAAGTATATACCATATTGTGATCACACAATAGACTGTAAGACTGATAATTCTAGATTCCAAATTAGCTAGGTTGTGTTTTGGTCATCTGTATTGAATCCAATATTCACAAGAGCATCACTTTTAATTTCTCTTCACTTTATTAGTGTAACATATGCCCATTATTTTTGAGGTTTTAAAAAATAATTTATTAATTTTGAATTCCCCATTTCAAAAACATAGACAGCTTTTCTCTATTATTTCTAAAATGATCAATATGTATATCTTCTTTAATATTTCTTTGCAAGATTTCAGTTACTCCCTTTGTGCATTTAGGAACACGGCTTTGATATTTTGGAATTTTACTCCTCATAGCTTGAGGGTTTATAAATGGGGATAAATTCAACCTGTCTTCACTTTTTTTGATCTGTGGCCATTTATATTTGTTAAATTAGAAATAATGAGGTGTAAATGGTGTTTGACAGAAAAGAATTGTAAATTATTTCTTTTCATTTCTTGAAAATAAGGGAATGATTATATATTTTGTTTTTGTCAAAATCTGCTATACTTTAGTGTACCATGAATTGTGAAATCTATCACAAAATGGCTAAAAAATTATCGAGGGAAATGATGGTGTTAACCTCGAGGAAAAAAAATCATTAATGTTGATGTATTTCATTCAATTTCAAACATATAAATTTCTCTCTTTTGTTGAAAAGGGGAAGATGGAAAGATTCTATGTGCCTTTGAGTCAAAACATTTATTTTAAACATACTTTTTTCTTTCCTTCTGATCCATTTTTCTAAATAAAGGATAGAAGTTGTTTCTTTTTTTTTTCCTTTTAATTTTTTTTTTTTCCTAGCAAAGACGACCCCTTTGGCATATTTTCTTTTCAAACGTGAAATGAGGTGGAAAATCCTCATTTCACGACAGGAAGGACAAATATTGACACAAAGTTAATATTTGTTAGAACCCTGGAAGCAACCTGAGTGTGTGTGTGCACATGCGCTTGTGCGTGCACGCACACACACACACACACACTCTCACATACATACTTACCCACTTTCTCTGCCTCTTCCTCTGCTAGGCATACCTAATACCTCTCGTTTCTAGGTTTCCCAGTCTATGGTTTCCAATCTAGGGAAAGGTGGACAGAGTATGTTGTATGTCTAGAGTGTTTTAGGATGTTAGACTACACACAAAACAAGTGCTTGTGTGCACACCTGCACACACATGTACAACCTGCTTCATCTAATATTTTCCACTTAGAGGGGAGCTTCTGGACTTGATCACTGGTCTTGTCCATCTTGAATGCAATAGCAGATGCTGAGCGGATACTCACTGGTCACTCAGCATTTATTAAGTCCTGTCCATTCTTGCCTTCTGGAGACGAATGCCCTGGGGTGACTGTTTGGCTGCCCCTGACAGACTGGGTCACTTTATCTATTCACATTGATTATGAAAGTCAGCTGTGGACAGACCTTGTTTTTGTTTTTTTTTTTTTTCACCCTTCTTCTCTTAGCCTTTCTTACAAGCACCCCTGCCTGGATTTTCATGAGGAAATAATCAGATTAGGCCTTTCACGGTGAGTTCATATGGAGTTCTCTTTCTCTAGTGCGCTACTAACCGAATAAACGTGTTTAGTGGTAAATTGTAAATGACATTATGATTACCAAAGCCAGCATGGGTTTCATTTAAAAGTGATCAGAATTGCAGACCACAAAAATTGTGACTGGCAGATAAGGCCATTTGGAGAAGTGGGAAAAGAACAGACAAAAACAAGTGAGAAAGAGAATCATCACTCAAAATGAAATCCTTCCCCAATGGAAAGAGGCAGGAGAGAGAAACCCAGGGAAAGAAAAGATGGAATGCTATTTAGAAAGGGAGCTGGACTGTCCCTGTGGGTGCTGCAGGCTGTCTGGGAGAGGGGATGTGACTGCATCTGGCTGTATGCGTGCTCTTCTCTGAAGGGGTTCATGTCAATTCTCTCCCACAATGAAGTTAGTGGGAATGTGCTCTACAGCATGGGGGGCTCAGCTTGGTGCTCTGTGATAACTTAGAGGGGTGGGACAGGAGAGATGGGAGGGAGGTGCAGGAGGGAGGGGCTGTATGTATACTTATCGCCAATTCACTCCTCATTATGTAGCAGAAACAAATACACCACTGTAAAGAAATTACATCATACTCCATTTTAATAAAAAGACTTATATCCACTTAGCAGCTTTGGAACCCTGGAGCTTTCCTGTGCTTGAATTTTACCTCACCTCCAAAATAAAATACTGGAATTGATTAATTCTGAAGATGAGATAGGAAAATGGATGGTGAGCTACCGATAAACCACCATCTTTTAGTCATTGGTAAGTTTTGGAGAGATAAAAATGAAATTTCTCATTTATGAACACCAAGATTCCAAGTTTGGCTATAAAACTAAAAATTACTTGCCAAAAATCTTTAGGCTGTTGCCTTTGTTGAATTTGTGGCTCTATATTTATACTTGAGGGATGCTAAAATTTTTTAAAGGTCAAGTGGTAATATGAAAAAAGCAAATGGAGTCTCAGCAAATGCATGATTTGACAAATAACCAAAAACCTCTCTGTCAATAGACTGTGTAAAGAGAACCAAAAACTAAAAATCTTTCTGTCAATAGACTGTGTAAAGAGAACTCCTGGCCACACAATATGCCTCCTAAAGGGTTAATCACCCCAGCTGACACCACATCTAAATACAATCCCCAAATGAATGGTTTGGATTCCATTCTATCTTGCCAAAAGCACAGGTAGAAGTTTAAAGATATTCTTCTTCTTGTGACTGTTACTAAGTAATTGTGTGAATCATAATTTCTGTGGTCAGTTTTACTGTCTATAAACTATGAATAATTAAACTTGCCATTAAGTTTTAGGTAAAAGTGATTAGGAAAAGAAGAAGGGAAGAAAATAAGGGATGGAGGGAGGAAAGAAAGAAGGAAAAATCACCAGCCTTATAGCTTAGAGGTATCTTTGTAGTGCCAATTCTACCATTTGGCATTTTAATCCCTGTTTGATTCTGTCCCCATTCCAGGTACCACTCCTATGAGTCTATGGACTTCCTGTCAGATATTTCTTTATCTGAAACTCTTCCAAGGAAACATTATAAATTATTTGCAACAACCATGGAAAAACCACCATCTAAAACCTGTTGAATCAATTAATCAGAGTCTCCCACTGACGAAACTGTATGCAAACCTTCAGGACCCCTCTGATAGTTTCCATGCCACTGTATATATTCCATGCCAGAGTATAAAGATACGATGTGTTTTCCTTAAGATTCCTGCTTACCCCAGTCATTATTCCTGGTCTACCACTACGTACTACCTTCTGGAGACGTCTCCACAACATGTCTTCCCTGATTCATTAATAGGCTTATCCAAGCCTTTACGCCCTTGCTCCACTTGTTTAATGAATTAATGAACAAGCTGAGAAAAAAATGCTTTGTCATAACAGAAATTATTTTGTGGACAAATCATTTACCTGATTCCAGAACAGAAGATTCTTATAATCGACTATAATTCCACTCTTATGGTTTCATGTGAAATAATTGGATCTCTCATGATATTGAGCTATCAAATATTGACATTAATTCAAGGGACAATTCTCTCAATACACTTTTGTGGTATACTCTGTTATTGTGATGAGTTGGTTTAAATTGTATTCAAGTTACAGAATAATAACCTTATAACTAGACACCTGGAAAGAATAGATAAATTATTTGAAGAATAAGAGTTTTGAAAAGGACATTATGTATCAGTCAACTGATACACATTAATGAGTTTCTACTGTGTTTGATGTAGGATGTTAAGTAAGCCCTATGATAATTAAAATATGAGATAAAAGTCTTAGGCTTTGAGAAATGACCCCTTAAGAACATTGGTTCCTAGTGTTTATGTAATTTATCAAAGTACATATAATTAGTAGCAGAGAATGATTGAAAATCATATCAACTAAGAGACTAAGTATTTTGTTTAGGGACGATTCCAAGAATTTGGAAATATACAGAGGTCACTTTAAAATACCTTGTAACTGCTGGATGAGAAGCAGAAAGAAAAAAGTCAGAGATCTATGAAGCTCGATAGAATGTGAACAATTCATCAATGGCATCAGCATGGCTGAAAAAAGTGTTTAAAAAGAAGGAAAGTAAGCAGTAGGTTTAGAAAAGAGGAACTAGAGTGATTCAAGGATCTTCCTTGAGGGAAGACTACCTAACTATCTCGTTTGAAAAGGGGATAACAGTAGTAGAGATTGGTGTATCATAGTCTCAAAGAAGAACTTCCATGACTATTAAGGTCATGCAGTTAGTTAATTTTCTTAATACTTTTTCCATGTTATTTTTTTCATTTGTTTTTCATTTATTTTTATTAGTTGGAGGCTAATCGCTTTACAATATTGTAGTAGTTTTTGCCATACATTGACATGAATCAGCCATGGATCTACATGTGTTCCCCATCCCGATCCCCCTTCCTGCCTCCCTCCCCATCCCATCCCTTTGGGTCTTCCCAGTGCACCAGCCCTGAGCACATGTGTCATGCATCCAACCTGGGCTGGTGATCTGTTTCATCCTTGATAGTATACTTGTTTCAATGCTGTTCTCTCAGAACATCCCACCCTCGCCTTCTCCCACAGAGTCCAAAAGTCTGTTCTGTACATCTGTGTCTCTTTTTCTGTTTTACATATAGGGTTATCGTTACCATTTTTTTAAATTCCATATATATGTGTTAGTATACTGTATTGGTCTTTATCTTTCTGGCTTACTTCACTCTGCAAAAAATGTGGAACGCTTCACGAATTTGCGTGTCATCCTTGTGCAGGGGCCATGCTAATCATCTCTGTATCGTTCCAATTTTAGTATTTGTGCTACTGAAGTGAGCACTCCATGTTTTTGAAGATGAGTCAAACGCACTCTATGTAATGGTGACCATTAAAAAATTTTTACAATTAAATCTACATAAATTAATAATTTGGCATTTAATTTAGCAAATTCAATTTGTTTAAGAGGTGGAACAATTAGAATTTTCGGTTTTGTGTCAGTTTTCAAGGATTTGGCTTATTTCATCTAAGTTTTTTGTTTGTTTGTTGTTGGTTTCATTGAATTTTTCTCTTATATTTATTTTTTCTTAAAAATATATATTTTTTATTGAAGTATAGTTGACTTACAATGTTTCATGTGCACAGTAAGGTAATTCAGTTATACATATACACATATATTTTTTGAAATTATTTTCCATTATATGTTATTCCAGTAAATCTTTGCTATACAGGTTCCCTGTACATCCTGCATTAGTAATAATTTGGTTTTTTTTTTTTTTTTCTTTCTAATCTTTAGGCTGTTTAGATGAACATGCACTAGGGCAAGTTAAAACATGTAGGAAACAATACAAGACAATTTTGTGACTATTAAGTTGAAGTCAGAGGAACTCTTTGTTAGAAGATAAAATATACTTTTGAATTCAGAACAAAACAAATTCTAGGTTCATAGAAATATTAGGAGTGGCCGGAATAGTGAATAACGCTGTTTCTTCAAATGCTTTCATTACGTGCAGTCATACTCGAGTTGTGTTCTGCTAAGTCGCTCAGTTGTGTCTGACTCTCTGTGACCCCATGGACTATAGCCCACCAGGCTCCTCTGTCCATGGAATTCTCCAGGCAAGAATACTGGAATGGATTGCCATACCCTCCTCCAGGGTATGGCAGGGGATCTTCCCAGCCCAGGGATTGAAGCCAGATATCCCGCATTGCAGTGGATTCTTTACCCTCTGAGCCACCAGGGAGTTGAGCTCTATTTAATGTTGACACTCCCAAATTACTACTTTCTTCTTTTTCTCCTTTTGTATTTCTTTTTTCTTCATGTTTAGAGAAAAAAAGAGTTTGATAAAATTATATAGTCTTACATCCAAACTCTTTCACAATCTGGTCACAATATACCTTTGCAGTTTTAATATACTTCCATAAAATTTCTGTCCCAGCCACCTCAATCTATCTACCTCTTTCCCATTGACTCAAATATTATCACCTCCTTCTCATCTATTGTTTTTCCATTATTGGAGGCCTTAGTGATTATTCCTTTTTCTTAATTACTTTGCTTTACTTTTACCATTTAGCTATTACATACATTATTAACTGTAAATAACATTTTATGTAACATATGCATTTGAATTATATTGCATGCCGCTTGCTCAGTCATGTCCAACTCTTTGTGGCCCCATGCACTATATAGCCCGCCAGACTCCTCTGTCCATGGGATTTTCCAGGCAAGAATACTGAAGTGGGTTGCCATTTCCTCCTCCAGGGGATCTTCCAGACCCAGGTTTTGAACCTGCATCTCCTGTGTCTCCTGCATTGCAGGAGGACTCTTTACCCACTAAGCAATAGGACCTGTTATTTAATATATGTATCTTTCCATGTTTTTCCTAAGACTTTGTTGCATTCTCAGTATCTAGTACACTTGAATATTCAGTAAATGTTTCCTGAGGTTACAGGTCATGGTGAGCGTGATGGATTGGAAATCATCTTTGAGAGACTATAGTTCTTAAGTCACTTTTTTCCCCTTTACTTTATAGGCACATTTAGAGAAGAGCAGAAATGCACCTACCGACCCCTGATAAATGGCTACATCTGCAAACAGACTGACCAAGTGATCTTGATTCTTGATGGTGCTGATACCACTTGGGCAATGCAGAAGTTATATCCAGTTGTATCTGTGACTAGCGGTTTTGTTGACACCTTTAGTAGCATAAATGCCAGTGCTCCCTGCTCCATTTCAAGGTCTGTATCTGCTTTCTATTCCATTGTGCCCACCAGGAAAATCACCAAGATCTGCTTTGTGGATCAGACTCCTCATGTTTTGCATTTTTTTCTATTGGGGAACAATACCTCTAAGCTCCTCTTGGCTGTATTCTACCATGAACTCCAGCGCCCATATGTTTTCTTAAGAGACAGATTCATTCCACCTACTCAAGTTCATTCAACTTCCTCACTGTTGAATCAGTCTATTGGCTCCAACTATTTCAGCATCACAGATAACCTCTTGTATGTTGTCCTACAAGGAGAGGAGCCCATTGAAATACAGTCAAGTGTTTCCATTCATTTGGCCCTCAATGTGATGTTTTCAGTTCTAGAAAAAGGCTGGGAAATCATGATCCTTGAAAGACTAACTGTCTTCTTGCAGATTAGCCAAGATCAAATCAGATTTATTCATCAGATGCCTGGAAACGAAGCAACCTTAAAGGCCATAGCTGATAGTAGAGCAAAGAGAAAGCGCACTTGCCCAACTGTGACTTGTACCAGTCATGACCGAGTGGGTCAACGTAGACCTCTCATGGTAGAAATGAACTCATATAGAGACCTACCCCCAACCACTATGGAAACTATCTCAAAAGTGATGGTCATTGAAATTGGTGATCTGCCAACAGTAAGGAACACTGGACTGATTCCATCTTTATCAAGTAACAAATTACAGAATTTGGCTCACCAGGTTATCATTGCTCAACAGACTGGATTACTAGAAAATGTCCTCAATATGACTATTGGGGCCTTACTGGTGACTCAGTCAAAGGGAGTCATTGGCCATGGGTAAGTACCAATTATAACTACATCTAAATGTGAGCTGATTTCTTTGATACATATTGCAAATGTCAGTCTATTTACACGGAATTACATAAACTGTCTGCTTTTTAAGATAAGAATAAAAATGCCAAGAGCTGTTTATAGACTTAAATTCTCAATTTTAAAATTTGTGATTAAATCTCGAGTTTTTGTGGTTATTCTATTTCCTAGGTAAGTGTGGATGTTATATTAATATTTTTGTACTTTAAATTTTAAGCATAGACAGATTTTTCTAAGGCAACTTGTTTTCAACTTGTTTATTCATTCATTTATCATGTGATGCATTTTAGCAGTGGCAAGATTCTGGGGTTGCTAAAGTGAAACAGATATGATCTTTGCCTTATGGGACAAAAACACTATCACAATTCCATACAGCCATGAGTTAAAACCCGTGAGTACCCATGGGGTGGATAAATATCCTGCCTGTAGGGACTGAGGAATGGACTTACATTTAGGAACATTTTGGAAAGATGACTCGGAGTTTACTAAGTTAAAACAGTGATTCTGTTTGGGTTTTATTCAACCTAGGATTATAAAGGGCTTCCCTGGTGGCTCAGCTGGTAAACAATCTGCCTGTAATGCGGGTGACCTGATTCAATCCCTGGGTTGGCAAGATCCCCTGGAGAAGAGAAAGGCTACCCACTCCAGTATTCTGGCCTGGAGAAGTCCATTGACTGTATAGTCCGTGGGGCCGCAAAGAATTGGACACGACTGAGCGACTTTCATTTATTTGGGCTTTCCTTGTGGTTCAGCCGGTAAAGAATCTGCCTGCAGTGTGGGAGGGAGACCTGGTTCCGATTCTTGGGTTAGGAAGATCTGCTGGAGAAGGGAAAGGCTACCCACTCCAGTATTTTGGCCTAGAGAATTCCATGGACTGTATAGTCTGTGGGGTCACAAAGAGTTGGACACGACTGAGTGATTTTCACTTCACAGGATTATAAATCCCTGCAAAGATGTCAAATTGTGTGAGGCAGGATCATAACCGCTGCCAACTATGTTTATGGCACAGATCTGTGTAAGATCTGTAATGTCTTTTTTGCTATGTTATTCTGACTCTGTAAGTTTGTATTTTGAAGATCTTTACCAGATCGGTGTTGACTACATATTTCAGAAGTAAATCTACCTCAACATTTCCCTGAGCCTAGTAAATGAAGAAGTACATGAAGTACACAACAAGGGAAGGTAGATATAAATTACTCTCAAATTTATAGTCGTGATACCCAAGAGATGAATTGTCCAGTCCGAGTTTACCTAAGACATCTGTCATGAGGTCAAGACAATTAGAGTCCCAAGCTCCATTTTTAGCAGATACAAAAGGACCAGAGATGATACCGCAGACTGAGAGACAATATGAAATTGTCATAGTCTTGGAAAACAGATATAAACTAACCATCTCACACATGCATGCTGTGAGGTTATAGAGTACTCAAGAGAGTTAACCTTATAGATTCCCTGCAAGTTTGCTGCCACCACTGAAAAAATAAGTTCAAACTCATGCACTTGTTGAGTTGATACAGTTGATATTGGATCCCTGAAATAGATATGATTATTCTGAACTATATAACTCAATGAAATTTTAGAGCATTCATATTCTTTTATTAAAAGATTTTTCTATTGCTGCTTTTTCACTACATTTGTGGTAGTTATAATAAATAATTAGTATTTAATAGATATTAATTGCTTTTGTACAGCTGTCTTCAGTAGATGTGGGATTCTTTATAAACTAAAAAGCAAAACAAAAAGATACACGTTTACATTTTAAGGAGTATTCAAGAAATGCATTGACTGCCTTTTTATACACAAAGCAATATAAACGAATGACAAATTAGCTAGTGTTTTTGTATCATATTTTACCTGTATTTGGTGTTCATCTTTCTTATATGGAAGAAATTATAAGAAAACTCAAGCAATATTTTTTTGGATTCTGGTTGATTGGAAGGGCTTTGGAAATTGCTAGCTTAGAATTAAAAAGTACTCCTAGTTGTATAATTGCTCAAAATCTATTAAATCTTGGATATTTTATCAATCACCAACCCATCATCTTGTTGTTGACATAATCATATTATGCATGATGATATAAAAATCAGGAATCTGCATGTCAATGTATGACAAAAACCACTACAATATTGTAAAGTAATTAGCCTCCAACTAATAAAAATAAATGGAAAAAAAAATCAGGAATCTGAAAAAAGTGATGCTACAGTATCTTAGCTTATGTTTGAATATATCTTATTTAGCCCAATTTCATTTAGATCCCACTGAGTTCTTATGAGCATATTCTATGGATGGGTGACTAAGAAGTCCTAGGACCAGGTCACTGCTAAATTTTATTTAGATTTTATGGTACTGAGCTTTCAATAGGTCATCCTTCCAAAATGACTGATTTGTATATTATATTAAAAAAACTCAGTAAATATTTAGCTTTTAACTAGAAAGAGAGTAAAGTCAAAGAGTAGAAACGATAGAGGTAAAGCAGAGGAAACCCAGGAAAGAGTGTGGATCCAGCCCAAGTGCAGGTATGCGTACATATGTGTGAGGGAACATCATTGCATCATAAGCTTCAGAGAACAGATCACTTTTATTGCCCAGCATCCATCAGAACCATCATGCTTTCACATTTGACTCAGATATTTCTGATTTAGTAAGAAACTACTGAACATGTATAACATCAGTTTTCTGTTGGTTGTGTTATATTCCCCATCTCTTTCAGTTTCTTTAGTATTTTAAGAGATGTTTCCAAGACATAAAGCAAAATAAAAATTTTCTGAAGCTAAGGAAAGGCTGCTTCTGAAGTATATCTGAATAAATTGCTGCAGAATAAGAAATGCCATGTCCTAAGGGACTTAATGAGAACTAGCAAGTTTTCCCATGGTCCTAAGAATTGCACAGTATGGTAAACAACCCTGAAGCCTTGTGCAGGTCCCAGGGCCAGCCCTGTTTCTTTCAGCTTTGATCAGTGTCAACTGGGACTTCCACTGAACTCACTGGAAAGTCATTGACAAGCTAGTGACTTGACCTTGAGATCGCAGAAATTAGTCTGAGGACATAGACCTTTCAGTGGAAACATTTAGGATGTTCTTGAAAGATTCACTCTTGTTAATTTAATGGGGTTGCATGTATTTCAACAAATTGAGGGCATATCAGACATTTACTTACCAAGAGAAGTACTACCTGCTTTCAAAAAGCTATCAACTTCTGCCTTGTGGGGAGAAATGGAGTGCTATTTTTTAATTAAATAATACACAGTGAATTGGCCTCTCCTGATCTTTATCCTCCTCTAGAGGCATCTAGATATAAGTGTCTTCCACATGGCTAAGTCAGTTCCATGAGCCTGTTTTCCATCTTCCAAACTTTGTTAACCTTTATTGTTGGTTGCTTTCTCCTCTCCTACCTTCTTCATCCTTGTGGATTTACACCATTTTTATTCACTTTTGTTCTTTTAAGTAATTTCAGTGGAGTAGAGGAAACAGAGATAAACATATATTCAACCTGCCCTTTTTAAACTTGGAGTTTCCCACCGGTGTCCTATTTTTATAGTCTACCTTTTATCTGGAATCCTGGCAGTAGAAACTTGATTTTTGCTCTCTTGAATTTCTTTCCCTCTTGTCTTTTCTTTTCCCCACCTTTCTCCTGCTTCATTAAAAAAAAAAAAAAAAAAACAACCTCTAAGTAATGTGTTTTGTCATATGATATACATAAATATATCTGTATCTTTTATGGAAGTTTAGCTATTGAAATGCTAAAGCTACTTGTGGTTGGCAGAATTTCCGAAATGACAGTCCTAGTCCTGGGAACCTACGAATATGATTACATAGCATTTCCATGAACACAGTATGCTGTGTGGCACAGTTTGCCTTAAAATAGAATACCCAGGATTATCAAGGTGGGGCCGTTTTAACACAGGAGACCTGAAGGGAGGAGTTTTCTCCTGCTGTAGCAGAATAAGGCAGAAGAGGAAAGCAAAAAGATTCGAAGTGTGAGAAGGAATTGAAGTGTCACTGCTTTTAGGATGGAAAGCACCACACGAGAAAAAAGAAAAACCAGACCGACTTTATAAATAGAAAGTGGACCTTGGCCGATGGCCGGCAAGGAAACAGGGACCTCTATTCCATGGCTACAAGGAAATGAATTCTGTGAACAATCGGAATGAGTTTGGAAATGGATTCTTAGGCAGAAATCCGAGCCAAGCCTGTCTGAACTCTTGACCCACAACCTGAAGATCATAAATTTGTGATATTTTAAACCACGAAAATGTATGGAGTTTTGTTACACAGCCATAGAGAACTAATATGCTATCTCACATAAAGCTCTTTGTTTATGATATTGCCATGAACCTTGGGTCCTAAAATCAGCTACAGGGATGGTGAACATGGCTCCGTGGCTCTGTTTATCTGTGTGTTTTTGTATCCATCACATTAGTAGCTTTTTAAGTTTTCTCATTCTGTAAAAGAAGTCATTTATCAAGCTGACTTGAATAGATAAGAAAACTAGGAGAGGCAGTTGGTGACAGGAGTCTATTGGTGACACTCAGGCTCATTTAGCATCTTCTCTTGTGCAACCTCTCCCTGCCCCCTGGGCACCTGCTTTCTGGGAAACAGCTGTTTGGAGTATGCAAGGACAGAATCTTCCTGTCATGGGAGGATGTTCTTCTCAAGACTGGCAGAATGTTCATCCTGGAAAGGATACCCGCATTGCCAGTCTGTGTCTTTCCTCCCTCCTGGCAAAACCACAGCTTTGCCATTAAGGAATGTTTCTGCACCGTTTCTTCTCTTTACTGCAATACAAATTCACTGCTTTGTTGAGTGAGGTGGGTGGCAAAATTATCATAATGGTATTTTATATATGTGGCTTTGTGGGGAAATGAGATGCTCTGCATAAGTAAACTTTTCATTTAATTAAAAATTGTTTTTTATCACTACATTTTTTAAAAGACTTCATCTCTTGAAGAGAAAAGAATACATATATTATCCAGTCTTATTAAATGGAAAATAATGCAGACCGATCATGTTTTTATTGATGATTCATGGTCATCATTAAAGCTATCATTTATTTCACAGCCCTGTTTCTGCACTGATGCCCTTAGGGACCCTTCTTCTTGTACTAAATAGCCCCAGACCACTAAATCTTTGATTCTTCTTCTGCAGTTTATATTTTTTCTGCTATCTTCCTTATAAACAGGAGGTTAACTTTAATCCATTATTTCTGTTGACTTATCTGTGTCCAGTAGTTTTCCACCCATATGTACATGTAGTTCTAATCCCAAAATTGAACTGTACTAACTTACAATCAAGTCATTTAAGATGTGTACAGATGGTAGGTTGTAGCTAAATATAATAAAGACTCATGAAAACTTACATTTGAATGGTTTTTAATTCCCCAAACATTAATTGAACAGTTATTATGTCCAGAAAATTATATGGCTTATATGAAAATCTAGACGTTTTAAAGTTAATAGATAGGGACAACAAATATTTACATAACTACTGTCTAATAAGAATATGTGTATTAAAATCTCGTTATTCTACATCTATTACAAGGAAATCATTGATTCAATATGGACCTGCTTAACCATTAGTTCTTCATAAAATTAGTATACTTTTTCTTTATAATATTCATTACCTAGTCAAGACTTCAACTTACTGTTTTTCATGTTCTCAAGTACCTAAGCAGTGTCATACACAATAAATGATCATTAAATATGTGTTGTAAATAGTGAAATGTAACCTATTTGACTTCTCTGCTATCCTAATACCCCTGTGCAGCCAATATCCTATTACAGATCTCTTTCATCGGGAAAATGTTGAGTGGTTTGTTTTCCTGTTTAGACTATGACTGCTACAGCATCCTATTACAGATAGTAAATTTTGAATATTTGTGTATAATCTTAAAATATGTATTCAGAATTTCCACTATTTCCAATAAGATAGTCATGCTAGATTTATTAAAAAATATCATTTTAAATGATTTTCCAACTAAGTATTTTTTAAGTAGTTAAGTATTTATTAAGTATTTTTAAAGTATGTCTAAGTATTTTACTTAGATTTTGACCCCTGAATTGATCTTGTTGAAAGATGCGCCATGTTTATTTTTTGTCTTTGTATACTCCTGGCACAAGGCAACCGTATGCTTGCTGCTGCTGCTGAGTCACTTCAGTCATGTTCTAGGGTTACTCAAATCTCAGTTTGAAATGAAAAATTCCACAGGTCCATAAGAGTTTAATAATCCGTATTGGAGCATAGCAGTAAGTGTACCAGTTATGTTGCAAGGAGGAAGCCAATTCTGACCATGTTGGAACTGTTTCTTTGACTTGCTTTTTGTTGCTTTAGTTATTTTAATCATACAGAATGGTTTGCCTCAGAGTATCCTGCCCCTCTGCCTGACTGTTAAACTAAAGTGCCTTTGTTCAGAACCCTGTCCACCTGTGGATGGCAGGGAGGAAGAAGTAACACATCCCAAACCTGAGGCTTGCCATTCTAGGAAATATTTGCAAGATCAATGGCCTTTTTACTTTGCTTTCTCACCTCCCCTCATCTCTAATCTATAAAAGAACCTGGCATCCAGACCCCCAAAAGATGGTTATTTTGAGGCACTAGCCTGCCATCTCAGTCTGCCAGCTCCCTGATTAAAGTCTCCTCCTTGCCTCAACACATTGTCTCTTGAATTCATTGGCCTATTGTCCTAGAGTGAGCTTGGATTTGGTAAATGTTCAAGTGTGCATCAGAACTGGAGATTGGCCAGTCCAAGATAGGTAGTGGTTTCCACAGGCATTTAATGACCTAAGAGCAGAGGAAGTGCATGGTGGGTACCGACGGGTCATAGTGGTGCTATGATAACATGTATTGGATGCTTACAATGTGCTAAGTTTTGAATCACTACGTTGTAGTGCCAGAAAGAAAACATGAGATCATAAGACATATTTTCCCTCTTAGAAGTGGATGACAACAAAGGGCATTTAGCTAGGTTTAATAGGGAGCATGAGGACTATGAAATATAAATAAAATGGTATGTGTCAGCTCTGAAGATGCCAAGAAAGTCATCCTTGCCTTACAGACTCTTTGGAAGAATGCTCCTGAGGGACGAAGGTGATGGTGTATTTATCTCTGCATACCTCATAGTGCCTAGAGCAATATTTGTGCATAGTGGAAGGAACATGTATGTCCACTGAACTGAGTGGACATGCTTTCTTCTTACAGAGTACAGAATTTCACAAACTCCTTCATAACTGAAGTTCCCTCACAGCATATATTATAGATTCTGCCCCTGTGTAGCCCATTTAACATAAGAATGATTAAAAATGCTCAGGACATCCTTAAACATTTAATCAAAACATGGAACTCTTTTAGAGGAACCTGACTCAGTAACTTTGAGGGGACAGAGGTTGAAGAGGAAGTGAGGAGATGGCTTCACCTTCCTCACCTCCCAGAGCCAACCTGCAGCAATAGGATTTATTTATTTGTCTGCTCGGCTTACCATGCACATAGAGACAGTCCCCTCTTCTGTAGGGTACGTGTTTCAGATCTTGGCAGGTTAAAAACCAAGAGTCAAAGTGAATAGTGGTAATCTCTGAACTGGAACATTTCTGTGTTTTCCTGGTCTTTCCCTTTTAGCTTGCACTTAAGAATTGAAGGGAAAAAAATTCTTCCACATACCTGAGTGGTATTGGAAGCTGTTAAACAGTGGTTAAAACTGGGTGGGTTGGAGGGAACTTTCCTCCTCCATTTTTTAAAGTTTGGCTGTAGGTCCTTCTGCCTGCAGGCTACAGTCACATTAGTGGTTGGAAATTGGATAACGACAGCACAATGACAAATCCAGGTTGCTTGCAATAAGTTGCTAATCCCTTTGCTTTAATATCGGAGCAGCGTATAATGATGTTTGGACATCACTCCAGTTTACTGACGACCCCACTGGGGCCAGCAATAGAACCTTACAACTGTCTAACAAGCCGTCAGGTGACTCCCGTCGTCACAGCAACGGACACTGGAATCTAATCTTCCCTCCATCCCTTCTAGCACCCAATAACGCCTAGATTATATAAGTGGCCCATCATTGCTTGGTAACTTGAATCAATTAACGTTAATTCGCACAATGCTATGATGTATTGTGATCACTTTCATTTCAGGGAAGGGGGAGAAATTGCTATAAGTCACCTAAAATGAGGTTGTCTGTGGTGCTGGGGTATTAATTGGGTGTCCATATTAAATGCAAAAGGAGCCCCATCGTGAAAGGAAAGTGGATGAGTGACTCTCTTGGCTGCTATTGACCTATCAGAAGAAGACAGTGCCCTTTTCCTTTGCTTTTATCTATTACAGTTTTCCCTATTGCGTGTCAAGTTGATGTATTATAAAAAATTCATTTGGTGACCTTTCACCCCCCTAGCAGATTAAACAATTTCACTTCGATGGCATCATTAACAAGACCCTGCATTTAATGATGATTTCTCTAAAAGGCCACGGAGATTCGATTTTAAGCTAACAGATTTATTGCACTATTATAACATATCGTAAAAAACTGTACCACCTACGGTCAGGTTTTAGGTTAGAAACTGCTTTAGAGTTTATGTGAAGCTTAAAGTGGTATTACCTTGGGATATGCTGTAGCGGCAAGTCTTTGACCTCCAGTGGGATGCTGTTTACATTTAATCAGAGATGTTTGCTCACAATAAACTTAAAAATGTGTCAGGGACAGGCCTTTTAGCAAGTGTTCAGGCAGTTGGTTCCCATCCCTCTGTCTCTAGACATCAGTGTACTAATGTCAGGATCTTGGATGGAGTCTTTTGGCTTTTTTAACCCACACAGCCAGCCTGCATCCTGTCCTGCATCAGAAAGCATTTAAGAAAAGGCGAGGGAAGAAATAGAATTTGGGAACCATGTAGAATTTTCCAATAACCTGGGAACCATGGAATGAATAGCATGGATTTTAAAAATCTGATTTAATTTTTTTTAAAGGACCTTACCCACTGTGGCTACGCAAAATAACAAATGATGATCAGACTAGCGCATGTGGGATTCCTAGTGAGTGATGGTCATGGTCTTGGCTGGTAGATGACCAAAGCGGTTTGTAGGACCACACATGCCCTGCCCTCCCATTCTCCAGGATTCTCCAGGGAGAGGGAAATTGTTCCCTAGAGAAACTAAATAGTTTTTGATCTTCTGTATTTGTTCTTCCACTGTTCCTCTTCTGAGGACTAATTATCACCTTTGCCTCACATACACCCTCCATGTAAAATGAATCTTTTATCTCCCCACATAAGAAAAAAGAATAGATTAGGAAATAAAGTAGTTGACTCACAAGAATTTAATTGAAGATGGGTAGACTACCTTTTTTTAATTTTTTATTTTTTTTATTATAGTATACATACTCATCAACTTTATTTTTTTTTCATTTATTTTTATTAGTTGGACGTTAATTACTTTACAATATTATAGTGGTTTTTGTCATACATTGACATGAATCAGCCATGGATTTACATGTAAGATGGTAACGATAACCCTATATGCAAAACAGAAAAAGAGACACAGATGTACAGAGCAGAATTTTGGACTCTGGGAGAAGGCGAGGGTGGGATGTTTTGAGAGAACAGCATCGAAACATGTATACTACCTTTTTTTTTAAATCACAGTCTTGTTAGACCTGAGTTAGGATATTTTGAGAGTAATCTATTATCCTATACTAGGGCAATATATGTGATAAATGATGTCTATGTATCTCCATTTAAATGTTTAAACTCTATTGCATGCCTCTGATGCGTAATACACAATAGGTTTAATGGAACAATAGGTATATAACCTATAATGTTCATTTAATAAAGCTACCTTGTTCTTCAAAAATTCCAAAGCTCTGGGAAAAAGATGCTTTGAGATATCATGAATTATGTAACTATTTTATTTATGATTATTCCATTTTATTGCTAAGTCACATCAGAAATTAATATGCTCAAAAGAGGTGAAAAACAACATAGCTCTAGACTTTGGTCATACACTTACTGTTTGTAAAATCTTTGGCATACTACTTAAGCCTTTTTGGACCTCGGTTTCTTCATGTGTAAATAAAACTGTCTGTCGTTGTGTCATTTTAAAGATACAATGAGTTTATAGGTGGAATGCATAGAATAGTACCTGTATGGGGTAAGTGCTCAGCGTATATTAATTATAAATAAGTATTTTTCTCCCTGAGGGCTTCATTCAATTGAAATCAATTAATCAATGAATTCTACAGTTACTGATTCTATTTAGTGCAAGCATCTTGTGAAGACTATGCATACAAAAGAGTTGTTGTGAGATTAAATGAGATAGTCCTTGCTCCTTGGAAGAAAAGCTATGACCAACCTAGACAGCATATTAAAAAGCAGAGACATTACTTTGCCAACAAAGGTCAAAACTATGGATTTTCCAGTAGTCATATGTAGATGTGAGAGTTGGACCATAAAGAAAGCTGAGTGCCGAAGAATTGATGCTTTTGAATTGTGGTGTTGGAGAAGACTCTTGAAAGTCCCTTGGACTGCAAGGAGACCAACCCAGTCCATCCTGAAGGAAATCAGTCCTGAATATTCATTGGAAGGACTGATGGTGAAGCTGAATCTCCAATACTTTGGCCATCTGATACGAAGAGCTGACTCATTTGAAAAGACCCTGATGCTGGGAAAAATTGAAGGCGGAAGAAGAGGACGACAGAGGATGAGATGGTTGGATGGAATCATCAACTTGATGGACATGAGTTTGAGCAAGCTCTGGGAGTTGGTGATGGACAGAGAAGCCTGGTGTTTTGCAGTCCATGGGGTCGCAAAGAGTCAGACACAACTGAGCAACTGAACTGAACTGAACTGAGTCTTTGTGAAGCAGTGGTGTGGGGAGGTTGTTCCCAGGCATCTCTTCCCAATTCTTTGTGGTGATATCATCTTGGTACCCACAGAATCAACCAGGATGAATGTATTTATACCATAGAAAATGGAAAAACACTAAAATCTGATCCTTTCTGGGGAAATCTGATTAATTAGCATACTTATAAAATATCCCCACCTTCTAAGTGTTTTAGTCTGATATGATGCCTCACTGAGATTTTTTGGAGTTAATAAATTGTGATTAAATCTAAGTTCATAATATATGTTCTTCCACCCCACCCCTCACACACCTACTTCATCATTTCCTATGACAAAGCAAACATATAAAGTAAATATATAATTATTCTTTGGTTGTAAGTTCATGTTTGCTATACGGGGTATTATTTAGTTTCTGGAAACAAAGGCAAACCTTTTCACTAGTAATGATGTATTATGGAAAATAGCTACTACAGTGGTATGATATCTGAAATCTGAGGCATGGATTCTTTTCTTTTTTTAACATATGCCAGAAATACAAGCAGTTTCAAAACTGGGAACTTGATATATATTCGGCCTTATAGTCTTTCAGTCCTCGTCCAGCCTTCAGATGGAGAAGTGGGAAAAGAACTCACAGTACAACCACAGCTTATTTTTCTGGATAAACAGGTACTTTGTGCACAGGTAACAATCTTTACTTGGAGCCGGGCACCATATTGTATTCGGAGCATGTTTCAGACTCCATCATCATCATAATACATGGGTACGGAACACCCACGCTGTGACAGTTGGTGCACTTAGAACATCTAACTACTTTCATTATTTTCCTTCCATTTCACAGCCTGCTTTCCTTCCACTTTCTGGAAAAAGTCCAGAATATGATTATGGGTAAGAGTAGAATTCTAATGCTTTTTCACTCCAAACAAATTCTTACAGTAGGTCTCAGGTATCTTCTCAGAAATCTATCCTTCCCAAAGTGCTGGATCTATATCTGAAGAAGTCATTTCATATGCTGGTGAAGGCATTTATGCCATTACATTATAGTTCTATGTTATTTTAAGTGACTTCTCCTGTATGTGGTTAAGTACAGTATCAACAAGAGGCTTCTGTATGCTTCATTCTAATTTCAGTGTCCAAGTCCTTGGATTTTATCTTTTCTATATTTACTAATGTCATGGGTAGAAGAAGTGAAATATGATAGTTAAATCAACTTTCCACTCTAATTTTAAAAAATGCATCCCATGACATGCTTGTAGAGGGACAAAGCCCGTGGGACTGAGGTCCACACTTTTGCTCTGGTCAGGCACTTACCCAGCTCTCCTGCTTTGTTCTCTTAATGTTTCCTTCCTTATTTTTTTTTTTTTTAAAGCACCTTACAAGCCACAAGATCTGCTGGCACTTTTAAAAAATAAATTTTATTATTTTTTGACCCAACTGTGGGGCATGTGAGATCTTAGTTCCCCAACCAGGCATGGAACCCATGCCCCCTGAAGTGGAATTGTGTAACCACTGGACAGCCAGGGAAGCCCCTTTCCTATCTTATTAACCTTCAGCAAACAGTGTCAGTCTCCTTTTCTGTAAACTCAGCTTTCCTTTGTCCTCTTCACTGCCTGCCCCAAAGTTTCTTGCAAAATCTCCCTTCTCACGATAAAATTATTTGATATATTCTTCTTAACATGACAAAGAATATTTATTATTTTATTTTATTATTTTTTCCTGACTAATGAACTCTGTGGGAGAATGTGAGGGTGGGATATTTCAAAAAAACAGCATGTATACTATCTATGGTGAAACAGATCCCCAGCCCAGGTGGGATGCATGAGACAAGTGCTCGGGCCTGGTGCACTGGGAAGACCCAGAGGAATCGGGTGGAGAGGGAGGTGGGAGGGGGAATTGGGATGGGGAATACGTGTAAATCTATGGCTGATTCATATCAATGTATGACAAAACCCACTGAAATGTTGTGAAGTAATTAGCCTCCAACTAATAAAAAATTTAAAAAAAAAATGCTTATTCTCATGAATGTGTGGTATATGAAAGATTTTGTCTGAATCCTCTTCTGTTTTGGTTAACTTCACAAAATTCTCTCTGAGTCCTATTTTTCCTATTTTTTTTTTTTCCAGAATCGGAGAGTAGAGTCCCTGGGGCCCCCATCAGAGCCTTGGGTCATTTCGGTTTCCCTGGAAGGGACATTAGATTCTGTGCTGAGAGGTAGGTACTTGTGACATTCGGAGACCCGCTATAAATGCATCTGCCCACAGATGTTTGCAACCACTGGGGATTCATAACAAAGTCACTAATACTCAGTATCTTTGGTAATTTGGGAAAAAAAAAAATTCCACCGCCAGTGTACAATGCCGGTGTCTTCTAAAAACTACATGAGGTTGACAGGAAATGTTTAAGGAGCCATCTGCCCCGCAGTTGTGATGAGCATTTTTGTCATACCTGTAGCATATGTGTGTGTGTGTGTGGTGTGTGTGTGTGTGAAAGTGTTAGTCACTCAGTCATGTCTGACTCTTTTCAACCACAGAGAGTGCAGCTCTCCAGGCTCCTTTGTCCATGGAATTCCCTTCTCCAGGGGATCTTCCCAACCCAGGGATCAAGCTTGGGTCTCCTGCATTGCAGGCAGATTCTTTACCATCTGAGCCACCAGGGAAGCCTATATATATATATATATATTTTTATCTGTTGGTGAACATTTAGACTGTTTCCACATCTTGGCTAATATAAATAGCACTGAAACAAATATGGGGATATCTCTTTGAGATCCTGCTTTTAATTATTTTGGATAAATACCCAGAAGTGTGCTTGCTGGATCATGTGGTATTTCTAGTTTTAGTTTTGTGAGGCACCTTGATACTCGTTTCCAAAAAGGCTATACCATTTTGTATTATCATTAAAAGTGCTTGAGAATTCTAATTTCTCCTCAACACTTGCTATCTTCTGACCCTTTTGAAAATAGCTGTCCTATTAGGTGTAAGATTATATCTCATTGTGGTTTTGATATGCATTTCCCTGATGACTAGTGATGTTGAGCATCTTTGCATATGCCTGTTGGCCATTTACAGGTCTTCTTTGGAGAAATGTCTGTTCAAGGTCTTAGCCTATTTTTTAATTGGATTGTTAGTTTTTAAGCTACTGAGGTTTAAGAATTTCTTGTATATTTTGCAAACTAACACTAACATCAGATAAATGACTTGCAAACATTTTCTCCCATGCTATAAGTTGCCTTTTCATTCTGTTAATTGTTAACTATGCAGAAGCTTTTAAATTTGATGAAATCCCACTTGTCTAATTTTGCTTAAACTGTCCGTACTACCCAAAGAGATCCACAGATTTAATTTAATCTCTATCAAACTCTCAATAATATTTCTTACAGAAGTAGAAAAAAGCAATTCTAGAATTTATATGGAGCTGCAGAAGATCTTAAATAATCAAAATGATCTTGAAAAATAAGAACAAAATGAGAGGCACCACTTCCTAATTTTAAAGCATATTACAAAACTATAGTAAACAGTATGATACTGGCTTCAAAACAGTCATATAGACGAATGGAACAGACTAGCGAGCTGAGAAGTAAATCCACTCACTTATGGCCAACTGATATTCAACACAGGGATGAAGGATATACAATGGAGAAAAAATTGTCTCTTCAGCAAATGGTATTGGGGGAAACTGGATATCCACGCCCAGAAGAATGCAGTTAGACACTTATTTTACACCATATAGGTTAGGACATTTGTATTAATTTGAGTGTTCTGTAATGCTTTTGCAAACTTGTAAACGACTCATTTACCAATTTAAACATTTGCCTGTCTGCAACATTGCTGGTTTCCAAGAATAGACTCTGATTTTACAGTTACTTCTTGCTCTACCCTGGCTTTGAGTCTAAGCTCATCCTCATGCCTCCTATAAAATATGTACCTTGCCATCCTTCATACATTACCTGTACCCAGTACCTTACACTCCACGCTTTACCCCTACCTCATACCTACTCATCTGCTATACCTTACTCAGCCTCTATAATCTACTGTGCCCCACTCCTGACTCATACTATCCCAGGTTCTTCATTACTTTTCTTTCAGTTATCCCAAGGATATCCTCACCGACTTGTTTAGAATCATACTGAATCATGAAAAATGAATAAGGCATTAAACCATTTGTTATTTTCTTCTATTAATACCAAGTTGTGCTCAGGTGAATGGACTCCCCTGGATCAGTATTGTCACCATTGTCCTTGTTTGGAGACTCAATATGAACATATGAGGAATGGTCTGGATGTCTAATATGCATACATTTTATGTGTGTGTGAATGTCATGAAATAGGAAAAAAATTATTTATAGAAATGCCCACATCACCGAACAGTTTATTTCAATGATTGGAATTATCTCTCAACGCCATCATGAATTGTTTCTCTTTAACTAAAGAGAGAATGGAACCAAAACCATTTGGCATAGACCACCTAACTTAAGTATTTCCTGCAGAAAAATAAATTAACAACAAAATCATATCTATATGTCTAGCCTAAACCTTTTGTTCTGCAAATTAACTTCATGTTCTTTGACCTCAGTCAATCCTCTTCAGTTTAAAAAAAAAAAAAAAAAAAAGAAGATTATTAGCTGTTAACCAAACTGGGATTATACACATGTGCTGTGTGTATAGGCCCAGTCATGTCCAGTTCTTTGCAACTCCGTGGATTGTAGCCAGTCAGGCTCCTCTATCCATGAAATTTTCCAAGCAGGAACACTGGAGTGGGTTACTGTTTCTTCCTCCAGGAGATCTTCCCCACCAAAGGATCAAACCTGCTTCTCTTACATCTCCTGCATTGGCAGGTGGGTTCTTTACCACTGTGTCACCTGGGAAGCCCTGTGGATTTATATACTCAAAGATAATTATTTTAGAACCTTCAGATCCTTTGATATTTAATTATAGATCCTCGTTGTAGAAAAATATGTCCTCAATATTAAAAAAAATCTCAACATTAATGATGTAATAGTTTGTTAGTGTAGATAGCTAGGGGTAAGATGGTTAGTTGTGGGAATGGGTGGGGGTGGAATTTGGACTAAAAAGGTATTTTAAAATCCTATTTCTTATAGAATCACATTCAAGTAGCATTCCCTGATAAATCAGGTAATCAACTTCAGTCTTGCTTCAAACCCAACACCTCATCTTCTCCCAGGTTTCCTCAGCCAGTCCCAGCTTGATCAGGGAGCCTGTCAATGACATTTGTCTATTTTACAATTATCATTCCAGGGATATGGAGAACCCCAGAGTAATATACTGTATTTGGCAGCAACTGCCTACGCTTTTGGGCACATATGCTTCAAATCTGAGAATATCATAGATATATATGGGAATCTTTGTAGAGATCTCTGAGGCAAGCTGGTATTTAACACAAAAGCAAGCCCATTTGAAGCTGAAGTACTTTCCATTAGGCAGTTTGGCGGCTGTTCTATGAGGCAGACTCACTGTGCTCGCCGGACACATTTCGATTAAATGCTGCTTTGTATTCCTCCAAAGATGGGAACAATAAGGACGTTTGTCAAAGGAAAAACTGCAGCAAACGATTTCATGTTGAACATCTGTACTCTGCAGTTCATTGTTTGCAAGAGTTTATTGACCATAATTTTGATGCATATAGGTTTTAAAGAGTATGAACGGCATTTATCTTGGGCGCCTATCATTTATTTGAGTCTTAGCTTATTTATTTCCATTTTTTCTGGGCATTTTTATTTATTTTGGGACTCTGAAGAGATGAAGGAAAAGATGTTTCTGAAAAGGGAAGTTTTAGTTAGCCCTGCAAAATTGATGAAGAAAGACAATGTTTTCCCAAAAAAGGATTGAGCAATTGAATTGAAAAATGTAATACTGTGCATATTCTATCTTTATGAAACCTTTCAGCGTTAAAGATCTCAAACCAATTTTTAAACATTAGGACCACTCTCCTGTCTCATTGTCCATCATACCAATAATCACAGTGACATTTCCAAACTGAAATGGAGCAGCTGTTAATTAGCAAAGTCATTTGAGGATAGTGGAAGCAGAAGACTAATTCATGGCATTGTGAACGGGATCTGGAGCTCAGTTTCCTTCTTTCGGTTTGTAAATGGATGGCCTATTGTTAGAAAATGTAAGCTTTCCTTTTTGCATTTTATTCAGGGAAACCAAAGTGCAGACAATCCAAGTTGCTGAACAGGGTAGTCTTTATCAGTCCTGATCTGATGCATGGCTGTGCTCCTAATCTATTGGCCTCACTCTGCCACCACATAAACTACCGATCCCTTGACCAAAAGAGAGGCAGAGCCTAGAAACTGACCACCAAGAAAGATAATAGACTTTCTCTCTTTAGAGACATTTAATAATAAAATCCATGCATGCATGCTAAGTCGGTTCAGTCATGTCTGACTCTGTGTGACCCTATGAACTGTAGCCCGCCAGGCTCCTTTGTCCATGGAATTCTCCAGGCAAGAATACTGGAGTGAATTGCCATTTCTTCCTCCATGGGATCTTCCTCATCCAGGGATTGAACCCGCATCTCATATGTCTAACCTGTATTGGAAGGCCTGTTCGTTACTACTAGCACCACCTGGGAAGCTCAATAGTGGCTAAGAATACAAACTTTATGAAATCAGGCAGATTTGATCTATAACCTTCTCACCAAGTAATTTATTTCCTGAGCCTATTTCCTAATCTCTAGACTGTAGATAATAGTATATTTTGTGGTGTTGTGTAGTTTGTATATAATGATGAATAGAATGCCCAATGTTTGGCAGAGTGAACTTTGATATATGTTAGCTGTTGTTACTATTATTCTGGGCTTCCCTGGTGACTCAGATGGTAAAGAATCCGCCTGAAAATGTGGGAGACCTGGGTTCGATCCCTGGGTTAGGAAGATCCCCTGGTGAAGGGAATGGCTACCCACTCCTATATTATTGAAAACTCCATGGACAGAGGAGCTTGGCAGGCTACAGTCCATGGGGTCACAAAGAGTCGGACACATCTGAGTGACTTTCCCTCACTATTATTCTCTCTTGACTTAATTGGTTTCAAGATTTGCCTAAGAGAAGCCTGATGGATTTAGTGACCTTTTTAATTAATTTTTTCTTGATTGTCCAATTGCCTCTCTACAGAGATTACTTGAAGAAATTGCTCTAGTGTAGGTGACTAACATACACTATTTGGTTTTGTGTTTGTTTGTAGGATGTACTCACGTAGAAACTCAAGATGGTTATGTGAGCTTCTCCAACTTGGCAGTTTTGATCTCTGGGTCAAATTGGCACTTTATTTTTACTGTCAGGTTTCCTCCAGGTAATTTCAACACTGTATGTTTTTATTATCTGTTTCTTTCTTTCTTTCTTTTTTAAAACATAGCCCCTTCTCCTTTATAATGGGACTAGCTCCTCTCATGAATAAGAGTCACTGTAGCTTAGAGAAAAAATTCCCCTGGTTATATCATTATGGTATGAGAAGCAAGAACACATGTCGAAATTAAGCCTGAAGAGCAAGTATTGCTTCCTGGTAAGCAAGAATCCAAATGTACATTTTCTTCTAGTTGTTAAAATTTATTTTGAATGTTCTACTTTTTTTCCTATGACATTTGATGGAATTTGGTTGAATATTAATTTTAAATTTTTAATTTATAAGGAAGAGAGTCATGGAGTATTGAGTTTTATGAAACCTTATCTTTTAGTCCTGCCTGCCTCATCCACTGCCCCACCCCCACCTTGGAAATGATGACTATACACATTCACAATCCTGGTACTTTAGAACTGTAGGTAGAAGGTGTGTGTAAACTGTTTATACGATCCAGTTCTTTCTGAGAAAACATTCAAAAGAAGTCTCCCTTCTGAAGCATTCTTGACAAATTTCACTTTGTTAGAGGGTACTACTATTCAATCACTTTGTAGTGAATAAATGCTACTTAAACTTCAAAGGCAGATGAGCTTATGAAAAATATTACTCTCCCATTTCCATGATGAATAGAGTCCAGTTTCCTCCCTACAGAGGAATGGTGAGAGTTCAATTTTGGGCGTCCTTTTTATAAAGGATTAAACTCTGATAGAGACACAATTACCACTTTAAAATGATTTAGATATTGCATCCAATATTGTAATTTACCAGAAAAAACCTTCCTCACCTAAGGGAGCATCAAAAAAATTCTAAAAATTTTAGCATTACGTTTGAACCGAAAAGTTGATATTTATAATCAATTATTAATTTGAGTCAAGGAAATTAGTCTGATACTTAAGACAGGCAACTGTGGATAGTAGTTAATGCATCAGCTGTGATAATGCAAGGCTTTTAAAAAATACACCAGAACAATCATGAGTGGATTTAAACCTCTTAGATATTGGAAATGGCAAAGGAAATGAAATGTTTTCATGTGAGCTGTCTGAACCCCAGCAACAAATATTTAATTAAGACCAGATATGAGTTCTCCTTCATGAAACTTAAATTCAAACCGCAGTATACTTTTCAAAAAGTTAAAAATATGGCTCTCATGAACATGTATGATGAACACTTGTCAACAAGTTACTTAACTTTTTAATGCGGGAACCAGGAGGATAGCAAGGTGTATAGTTCATGTAGCCTGGAAAGAAAAGACTGCTGAAATCAGTTTGCTAAATTGGATACAGGGCAACCAAACTCTAATCTTTTCTCAGTTGCGTGTCTACGAATATCACTTATATTCTTACTGGATGAAAATCATTTTCAACTTACCCAATGTTCTACAAATTCACAAGACTGGCCCCTAAATGTTAAACATTAAGTTAAAAAAGGTGTGTTCCAGAGAATTTGATAAACCTTGGATGAGTTGTTTGAAAATCCTCTTTTATGACATTGATAATATCTGTAATCTTTTTTCCCCCCTCTCAGTTCCAAGTTTTAAACTATTTTTCTTCACAAAGAGAATATCATCTGGGGTCGGGTAGTATTGTTAATTTTGTAAGACAGCTATTCTTTTGATATCTGTGATGTTGTCCTAATGAAAGGACAGATTCATGGAGAATGTTCAGTGCCTTGACCGTGGGATTCCCAAAGATATATTTTGAAGGGTAACACATGCAGAGCTGAATATTTTAGTCCCAGCTTACTGGATATTTAAAAGGCCATTGCCCTACAGTTTTTCAGTAGTTCAGTCAGTTCAGTTCAGTCGCTCAGTCGTGTCCGACTCTTTGCAACCCCATGAATCGCAGCATGCCAGGCCTCCCTGTCCATCACCAACTCCCGGAGTCTACCCAAACCCATGCCCATCGAGTCAGTGATACCATCCAGCCATCTCATCCTCTGTCATCCCCTTCTCCTCCTGCCCCCAATCCCTCCCAGCATCAGGGTCTTCTCCAATGAGTCAACTCTTCTCATGACGTGGCCAAAGTACTGGAGTTTCAGCTTCAGCATCAGTCCTTCCAATGAACATCCAGGACTGATCTCCTTTAGGATGGACTGGTTGGATCTCCTTGCAGTGCAAGGGACTCTCAAGAGTCTTCTCCAACACCACAGTTCAAAGCATCAATTTTTCAACGCTCAGCCTTCCTCACAGTCCAACTCTCACATCCATACATGACCACTGGAAAAACCATAGCCTTGACCAGACAGACCTTTGTTGGCAAAGCAATATCTCTGCTTTTTAATATGCTATCTAGGTTGATCATAACTCTCCTTCCAAGGAGTAAGCATCTTTTAATTTCATGGCTGTAGTCACCATCCACAGTGATTTTGGAGCCCGAAAAAATAAAGTCTGACACTGTTTCCACTGTCTCCCCATCTATTTCCCATGAGGTGATGGGACCAGATGCTTAACTAAGACTAAATACTTCATCAAGGTTATTTGAAGGCATATGTTATAAAACCAAATGTAAACTGCAGTGAAGACAGAAGCTTCTTGGTGACACTGTGATTTTGAGCTGGCCCTGGTGTTCACATTTACTGGCCTACTGCTTCCTTTAGTTCCTGCCTGCAGCTTGCCAAGTCCCCCAACTGAGGAATTGTCTTGCATTTTTTCTTTATCATTTTCCTTAAATTATTCTTCATCATTTGCAAGACATTCTACAAGGTGAAGTGAGGCTCTGTTTAAATGAGGAGAGAAAAGATGAAGGAGAAATAGAAAACATCAGAAGGCCTGTCCTTCTGTGACCCCATAACCTCATGTTCCTTAACAGTATAGCTCCTGAGAGTGACTGCTTGTTTCCAGGTGTATCAATGTCCAGGGCTGGAATTATTTGGGAAAGCAGCTTATCCTGGCCTGTCCTTACACTGATAGACCAATCAGTGACATTTCTCCTTTTTAACAAGCTCCGAGAGAAGAGCTGTGACAAGCATTTATTCATGGATGTTATTGTTGTTTAATTTCTGAATCAAACAGAGGATTGCAATCATTTTTATTATTTTCCTTCTTATCCCTTAGAGAGAGGAACTCATCTTTTTTCCTATTTTATTATGCTTTGTCTCATATTTATTTATTTTTCTTAAAATGAAGAAAAGGGACAAAATTCAATATCTATTTAATGTCCAGAGATGGCAGATAATGGCAGATGTGATTCCTGATTTTAGATCATGGAGATTGGCCAACTATCTTTATAAAGTTTCCAAGATTGTCCATGTCTTTATTTTGTTTAATGGAAATAAATGTCACTTTAATCAATGTTTCATTAATTGCTGCATGCAAAGACATACATTTCTTCAACTCTGTAGATACATCAAAGACATAATTAAGGACTTAGTTCTTTTAATATGCATGTATATAATTTATTTTCTATTGAGGTACCATTGACATAACATTGTGTAAATTTAAGGTGAACAGTATGTTGGTTCAATATATTTACATATTGTCATATGATTACCCCTGTAGTGTTAGCTAACATCTATATCACATTACATAATTGTCATTCTTTTTTTTGTTGTTGTTCTGAGAACAGTTAAGACCTACTCACTTAGCAGCTTTGAAATTTATTATACGGTATCCTTGACTATAATCACTATGCTATTTTGGAAATATAAAAATTGAGGAACTGAGAAACTGCATAGGGTGACCAAGTGTGTACAGAATCCTCATAAGTCTTTCTAACATGTGGACTAATCCGGCTCATTTATCCGTTTCTGAACTTCCTGAGACACTCCCCAGAGGGCAAGGTGTCTGTAGGTTTGTTCTCTTGACTTCCCGCCCAGCCTTTCCATATGCACTGTCATTACTGTTGTCTAGGCTGTGGTTTCTTTAACCATTTCCTGGGGCCCTGGGGCTCTTAGGGGGCTCTCCGGGGCTGCTGGGCGGAGATGGAATGCACTCTGCCACCTGACCCAACTGCAGTTGCTATTTCCGAGTCTAGAATATTCCTCCTCCCTAAATTCACATGTCTTACTCACTAGTTCACCCAGGGGTCTTCTCAAATGTCATCTCCCCAGAGAGCTCTTTTCTGCCTCGCCCTGTCTGCACCACCATCTCAATCTTGCTCCCCCCATCTCCAGCCATTCTCAGTCTTCTGCTGGGAATTCCTCACTCCCTGGTGTCAAGAGTATCCGAGTATTTGCTTGTCTGTCTATTGCCTGCCTGCTCTATTCTGCCTTAGAACCTAAATTCCAAAAGGGACAAGAATTCTGCCTAGTTCAGCATTACAGCCCCAGTGTAAACAAAAACAAAAACTGGCATGTCATAGGCACAAATAAATATTTGTTTATGAATAGGTGAGTATACTGAGATTCTATCTAAGATTGCATTTAAATAATGTTCTGCTGTTGAAAATATTTAAAAACTGGTAGTCTCCACCCTTAGACCCAGGTTACTGCTCTAGACTTAGAAACCTTAGGCCTGATTACAGCCTCTGTGTCATTATAAGTGTTCTAAACACTTCCATGGCCTACTCTTCTATATCCCAGGTAGCTCAAGCCACTTCTCCACTCAGAATTTTTCCATTTATTGACTTCAGAATGTTGTCACAGTCTTTTGGCTTTTGATGTGTAATGCCCACCCAAACTCGCCTCACATTTTTCCTGCATTAATTCCTGGTATTTCCTGGCAGTAATTTTTTTCAATATAGATCGCTTTTTCTCTTTTCTGCCTTTATTTGTTCAACTTTCACATCTCCATCTAGATACTCCCTCCTACGGAATGCTTTCCCCAGGCATATCAATGGAAAACAAACTTCCAAAGCAATTGACTTGCATCATTCTGGTGGTATGGGTCACATTCTGATTTGTATTATATTTGTATGTGTTTCCTATTTCATTTATTAGCTTGTAAATATCTTAAGAATGAGAACAGTAACTTGTCTACTTGGTGAAGTAAACAATCACTGAGAAGTTATTGGAAAATGGATAAAAGAATAAAGAATTTTGTTTTTACTTCTGTGAATCCCTAGTAAAATCCATCCCTCTGTCTCTGGGCTAGAATTAGCTTATTCAGTTGTCCATAAAAAGCAACTAATTGATATCAAACAAGCCAAATATGGCTCAAGTATAAGACGTACACATAAGAGAAGCATTTATAGATAATTTTGTTATAGTAGCTTTGGGACCAAGTCAGCCAGGAGTCAAGAGACTGGGGATCTAACTGTGACTTCCAATCCAATGTTAGGTTCAGCCCAAGGAAAGCACAGCAAAGAAAACACAGTGTTTCCTTGAGTCGATGAAATAAAAGCTCTGTTTTTGCCTGAATTATTCAGGTGAAAGCAGAGATTTGGGGGTTTGTTTGTTTTGAATGAGCTACTCAAAAACACTAATATCTAATGTATGTTCACAAGCAAGTGTTTTTCTTTAACTTTTGTCTTGAGATATAATTGACATATGATAAGCTATACATATTTAAAGTATACTATTAAATAAGCTTTGATGAATCTATACTTCCATGAAACCATCCCCACAATTAAGATAACGAACCTATCTATCATTCCCAAAATTATAGGCAAAGTTTTAAACTTTCTATTTTTGAAATAACATACAGTAAAAATGATCTTTTTGGTAAGTTATTTTATAAATTCAAATATATATATATATATATATATATATATATATATAAAGAGAGAGAGAGAGATTCATATAATCACTACCACTATCAGGATATAGAACATTTCCCAAAGGTCTCCTTTATGTTGTTCCTCTGTCCTCACATCCTCCCGCTAATCCCTGCAGCTTCCAATATGGTTTCCATCCCTTTAATTGTCTTTTCTAAAATAACATATAAATGGAATCATATCATATATACAGGGCTTCCTTTGTGGGTCAGATAGTAAAGAATCTGCTGCAATGTGGGAGACCCAGGTTTGATCCCTGGTCGGCAAGATCCCCTGGAGAAGTTTCCAGAAAACTGGAATCCCACTGGAATTCCAAAAAACTGGATCCCCAGTTTCCAGAAAACTGGAAACCCATTCCAGTTTTCTTGCTTGGTGGGCTCCCTGTCTATGTGGTTGCAAAGAATCAGACACAACTGAGCAACTAACACTTAACACACATCATATGTACCCTTTAGAAATGGACTTCACCCACTCAGCATAATGCTTTGGATGTTTATCTCAGTTACAGTTTCCTTCCTTCCTCCCTGTTCTAATTAGTGGAGCATAAGAGTGAATCTTCAGTTTTGCACTGGTGGAGGAAGTAGGTCTGAAAATAGGAGAGCATTGGAAGAATTCTCCCATTGTAATGAACAGAACTAGAAATAACAATCATATGATATTGTTGGAATTTTGAAGTTCTTCAGAAATAAGAGTCTTGCATTTATTATTGATTCATATATTTAATCATCTAATTCAATAAATATTTATTGAACCAACTATGTGCCAGGTACTGTTTTAACCATATCTCTTCCACAATATTTTATTATATTAGCATCTTATTAGTATGTTATTATTATTATTTTGTATTTATTTGTTTTTTTGAACAGGGGTCAATTTTACAGCTCGCTCCAGGCCGTTTGCTGTCTTACCTGTGACTCCATCCGAGAGATCCACCATCATCATGGCTGCTTCCTTGTGCTCGGGGGTCTCGTGGCTAGCTCTGTGCTGCCTCGTATGCTGTTGGTTTAAGAAAAGCAAAACCAGAAGTATGTAGATTGTTTTTGAATAAAAATAGCTGAAAAAATATACCATTATGTATAATATACTATTCTTTTTCTTCCCGCAAAGAAACATATTTTATGAGCCTCTGTAACATATCAAACAGCGTGCAGTCAAATTGCTCAATTTATAGAGACAAGGATTGCCTAATCCCAAATAACGACAGCAATAACAATAATATATAATAACTAATAATAGCAACAGCTGTTATTTTTTGAATACTCACTATGGACTGGGTTCTAAGTACTTTAGAGACTTGAATTCATTCAGTCTTCAGAACAGCTCTATCAAATAAGTACCGAGTACTCTGTCTGTGTTTCAGACATGGCACATGAAGCACAAAAAAGCTAAGTGACTTTCCCAAGGTCTCACCACCAGGATCAAACCAGGTAGTTAGGTTCTTGCTAGATCCCACTCTCTGAAACACTGTGTGGTACAGCCCAGGTGACCTTCCAAAAGGCAAATTCTATAATCAAGGGGAAATATCCTCTTCTTTTTCAGAAGAAGGCAGAGAGTGCTTGGGTTTTTTGTTTGTTTGCCTCTTTTTCCCTAGGAGCATAGAAACTTTTCTTGGGCATTTTCCCAGAATCTGATCTTTTATTTTTCTTTTTTGGGGCAGTGAGATGGGGTTGGAGACATGGATAAAACCCTTGTGGTATTAGGAGATACTAGGAAAACAAAGTGATAAGGAAGAGTGGGTATAAAAAGGCAGAATGAAGAGAGGCAAAGACAGAAAGTGAAAAATTAAGACAGGAAAGAGCAGGAAGTAGGATGCCACCACCAGACAGGTCACTGTGCTTGGATTTCTGAGAGAAGCTGGAGAGGGAAATTCCACTAGGTGCTCTTTATTTTGAGCCAAGCTTCATATTTTTAACTTAAAAATTGTGCTGTAAAATGTGTATAGTGAAAAGAATGGTATTTTTTTACAAACTTCTTTAATGTCTGATTTAAGAAAAGTTAGCTGGATTCTCTTAGCAGCTTCTGCATTTGGTCTCTTGCAATGTATTGTTTTGACTGAAGTATCTGAAGAAAATTCTAGCCTCAAATAGATACCTCGTAGGAAAAGGAAGAATATTTTAATAACTTTTACATATACAGCAGATGTTCTTATTTGTTGCTGCACCCAAACTAGACCAGAGATACTTTTTGTATTCTGTTACATGAAAATGCACAAGTCTACCTTGTACTTTGAATTTTGCCCACAGGTGATTTTGAAAAATTATGTTTTGGCCATTTGGTAAATGTTGTTTCACTGAGTTATATAGATATACCAAATGCTGATATTAATATATTTCATTCTATAATTTAAAAAAGAAACTACATGTTAATATCAATAGAATTAGAAATTCTGTGAAGCTCATGGTAGTTTATAACAACGTTTGCTAAACTTCTAAAATTTCTGATGTGAACTTGATTTATATCACTGATGACATATACTATCAATTGTTTCTTTGAAGTTACAGGATCACTTCATTTACTTATAAAAGAAATCTCCCGAATACCCAATTTTGAATAACCATAATTTGTCTTTCAGTTTTTCTTTCAAGTGCTTTCAGTGTGAAATGGTGTTTCATGAAAAAAAAAAATCAATCAGTTTTGCTCAAAACAATCACAAAAGTGCTTTTTCTTAAAACAATCATCATGTCTCTTGGCATGGCATTATCTGACATTATATTATAATTTATTTGCTTATCATCTGCCATCCATACTAGAATAAAAGCTCTAGAAGGGCAGGGACCTGATCTTTCATACTTACAGTTGACCATCACTCCAGTCAAGAGCTGACTGAAGATGTAAAGTCTTCAGTCAAACACACACAGCTCTATGAGCTCTGTGGGTTGCACTGATGCCAGTTTCCTAGTTTTGATGTCATACTACAGTTAATGGAAGTTGTTGATGTGAAGAGAAGGCTAAGTGGAGGTGCATGGGTCATCCCTGTATGTTTCTTTGACACTTTCTGTGAATCTATAATTAATTCTCAATAAAATCTGAAAAAAATACAGTAAGTCCCCACATATGGACAAGTTCCCTTCCGAGAGCACTTTCGGAAGTGCTTTTGTAAGTCCGACCAAGTTAGCGTAGGTACCCAACTAACACAATTGGCTATGTAGTATTGCAGTTTACTGTAATAGGTTTCTAATAATTTTCACACAAAATACATAGAAAACAAACACAAAAAATAATGCATTTAAAATCTTATAGTACCTTGAAAAATACGGTAGTACAGTACCGCAGCTGGCATACAGGGGCTGGCATTGAGTAAACCGGCAAGAAGAGTTACTGACTGAAGGAGAGAGAGGAGGTGGGAGATGGCAGAGCCAAAGGATCTGCAGCGATAGGAGTTAGAGGGTAAGCTGCAATTTCACGCATCCCTGATGCTGATGGCACAGCTTCCCATTCCTTGCTGGGTTCAACTCTACCTTCTTGGAAAAACGATCCAGTGATATCTGGATAGTAGCTCTTTTTTTCTCATCACAGATGACACTATCGCACTGGATTGCATTCTGAGCAGCTTGTGCAACCTCCGTGTACTGTTGTACATTCAGGTCCTGTGCCTCAAATGCCTCAAATAAAGAAAATCCCCTGGCCATTTCCTGCATCATGAATCTCTTCGGTTCTTCAGTTACTTCTTCCTCTTGTCTCCTTTCGTCCTTTCTCTGGGCCTCCAACTCCATCAGGTCTTCATTAGAAAGCTCCTGTGTTGCACAGCAAAAAGTTCAATAAAGTCGTCCGCTTAAAGATCTGGCTTGAAATAAAGATACTGAGCTACTGTAGTCTACACAGTACTCGACAGGGAAGTACACCAGAGCACAGCCTCTTGTAGAGCATGCAATGACGTGACCATGTGCACCAGACGCAGAGCTAACTTATGTGACTGGACATTCAAACACAGGCTCGAATCTTTGAAAGTTTGCAACTTGAAGGTTCATATGTAGGGCACTTACTCTACTAGGAACATTCTATAGCCACTCTTGTCAACAGAAAGATAACATAAACCATGTTCATGGTTATATGATGAGGCAGATAGTGTCATTTTCTAGTAGCCATTTAACCTAAAATTAGCTGGAGCTAAAGCTCCAATACTTTGGCCACCTGATGTGAAGAGCCGACTCATTGGAAAAGACCCTGATGCTGGGAAAGATTAAAGGCAGGAGAAGGGGGTGACAGATGGTTGGATGGCATCATGGACTCAATGGACATGAGTATGAGCAAACTCTGGGAGATGGTGAAGGACAGGGAAGCCTGGCATGCTGCAGTCCATGGGTTCTCAAAGAGTCGGACACGACTTAGTGATGCTACTGAACAACAAACCTAAAATATCAAAATAATGTTTAAACATGTAATGAATATAAAAGTATTAGGTATCTTGCATTTTTGAAAAATCAAGTGTGTATTTTATGTTTACAGACACATTTCACGTATTCAGCCACCACATGTAGTGGCCACCATTTTGGACAGTAGTTTTATACCTCCATGGTAGTGGTCAGTATATGGGATTTTATTTTATTATTCCTTAAGCTCTGGGATGTTGTGTGCATTTTGTTGCACATTTATCACAATGATTTGGGGGAAGTGGACAAGAGAAATATCCTAACACTTAGGCTCATTTGCAATAAATATGTCATTTTATTCTTAAAAAAAAAAACACTTCTTTTTTCATTAATTTAGAAATAAAAAATGAAGAGATTTCTGAAACTCAGACTAGTGATCAAAGGAATCACAGCCATGTCTCGCCCAAACACCAAGGGTCACAAGTAGAGACTGGAAAAGAAGTCACCATGATGGCAGAAGGTAAGCTTAAATAATAGGATGATTCCCACAAAGAGAAACAGACCCATGGTGTATGAACTGTAGCCTCCTTCTGGCTCTCAGTTTCTGAATCAATTTAGTTTATAGACCTTTCTTTAGCCTTTGTTATTTCTTCTCAAGGAAATTATACCCCAGCAAAAGAACATACAAGTCCAGCTGATTCACTCAGCTATTAACCAATGATTCGAGTTGACATTCATATATGTTTTTTCTTACTAGAAGATTATTGGTTTAACATTTGAATTCATTACATAAAGAAAAGGAAAACCAGAGTATAGGCATATAATCTTTCCCTCAGCTATTGCAAAGCTCCAGTTTGGCAACATAATTGAATCTGGAACGAAGAGCCTGGAGTTGCCCAATACCAACTATGCAAATTAGATTGAATATAGAACCCTCAAGAAATGTCAGCTTTGTTAAGCCCTGCTTTGCTGCTTAGTCGTACTTTTTGTGAAAGGTAGTATTTGCCTACATTGTGCATGATGCCAGATGATTTTTGTTTGTTATATTGTTAAATGGCCATTAGAATTGCTGCCAAGCAGAGAAAAGATAAGCATTTGTTTCAGACCAATGTTCTGTGTTTTTGAGGACACAGAAATTACAAAGACAATGGGCAGAACACAAGATGGATTTGCCAAGTATGAATATGGTGTATGAAAAATATTCAGTAACTTCCATAGATCTGAATTTTGAAACATATGCTCTCAAGGGAAAAATATTGCTTGTTTTCTAAGTAATAACTAATTATCATGATATTTTCTGCTTGAAAAGGAATCCAAATCTTACTGGTTCTGAGTGGATATTTAACCAAACCATAGCAGTCTGACGTCATTCTGCTTCTAATGAGTTTCGTGAACTCTGGTGACTGTGTGTGTATCTGTGTATCGGTTTGTTTGCTTGTTTGCATTTTTTTTCCCACAGAGGAAATGAGGGTTTTTTTTTTTTAAATTTCCTATCAAATTAGCCATCTATTTTCCATCCAGCTCCTGGACCTGCATCAGCAAGTAGTAGGAAATATGAGTGGGTGGGAATATGAAGGATGGAGTTTGAGAGAAGGGGGCAGGAACTCTTTCTAGATTCCATCTAAGACTACTTTGATTTTGGTTTCCAGAAGCTTGTCCATATCATGGCATGCAAATTCAGGACAGGTGTTTGAAAATGGTCCTCGGAACCCAGCTCTGTGAAGAAAGGCATATTCAGCTGCATTCTCCAGCAAACAGCAGGAGTGATGCTAATCTTTCCCCTAATCTAATATGACCATCTACATGAATCTCAGTTTCCCAGCTTAAATTAACTACATTACGCAGTCCACAATGCCTGGATGTTTTATTAAGGGACATTTTTTATGTGGTGGCTTATTAATAAATTATCAGGAATGAAACAAGGGATAGGGCTCCTGTGGATGAGTTTAGATTAAAGAGATGGGAGAATGAAAGAGGCCATTTTATTAGGACATCCAAGTTCAAAATAGAAAGATGTGTGTTCCAAACTATCCCCTGGGGATCAAAGTGGATTTGTTTTCTTATCTTCTAAGCTTTGTCCACATCTTAAGAACATTGTTTCTAAAGAAAGTAATGAGACATCTCCTGCTTTTCTTTGGAAACTATTACCAGCTATAAATGCCTAATTACTGCTAGCTTTAAATAAATTTGGTTTTATTCTATTATTACCATGATACTCTAGTTTCCTTTTCCTTCTGTGTTTTTAAACTGGTGGCATTTGCTGATCAAGTGATTGGCCTGTCTCTCTCATAAGCATTTTGCAAACACCAAGCATCACCATCAAATATTTAGCTGATAGAATCGAGCATTTCTGCTGTCCAGTAGATACAGACTATAAATTTATCATGTTACGGCTTTTACCAAAAATTGTATGTATGCAGCAGGGAAGGGAGTAAAGCATGTATTTTATCCCTTGAATTTTACTTTTACCAGGCATTTGACATAAAGAGCATCTAAACCAGTTTTTAAAATTCGCATATGCTTTTGTCACTCTGCTAGTCACAAGATTTAGTGAATTACCAACCTCAGTTGGAGAGGCAGGAGAAGCTGACAATTAAGAGCATAAAACTTGGTCATCGGCACGACTGGGTTTAATCTGATTCCCTTGTTGACTTTACTTCCTGGCCTCAAGAGGGTCGACTGTCCTCTGTGCACTCTGACTTCCTCATCACGAGAATTGTCCTAATAATATCACCCACGCTCAGATGTTGTTATGTTGATTAAGTGAGTGAGTATCACTATAAGCATGGGGAGATTTCTGGCACATTGTGTATGCTGCGTGTGTGTTATTTATTATTGGTCTCACTTGTTTTTAGGACTCAGAGCTCTTCAAGACTTGACTCTACCTTGTCTTTCTCTGGATTCCACCCTCTTGCCCCCTCCTCACACTCACCTCCACCAGCTCACTCTTCCTGGGACTGGTCTAACACCTTCACATACACTCACCTGCGCCCTTTCTTCCAATAGGATTGCTTGTCATCACCCGTTAGAAATGAATGAGCTTAAATTTCATCTTCCAATACAGATGAAATAAGTATGTATTTATTTCCTGATTTTTTTATACCTTTTAAAGTCCTCTCTCTGCAAAGTTACAAAGAAATGATACTTGGCCACCTAATCTTTATGGCTTTCTAATATGATTGGGACATGAGAATAATATTTTGGGGAAAATGAACAATTCCAGGTGATAAACAAAAAAGTGTAAAGCAATCACCATCATGCTAAGGAGAGAAAGACTTTCATTATCCTAAGTTACATGTTTAGTCTCTCCAGTTCATAAATCATATCACATTGCTTCAAATCCCGTTTGCTAAAGGCTTAATTGTAGAGTGTGCACACACTTGGGGTCCACAGAAGAACCGAGAAGGAGTCCAGCTTTGTACCATTCTTTGGCGATTGTTCCCTTGTTCCCCTAGTTTGGTGAATAGCCCCCGGACCTCCCAGGCTAGATACCTCAGAGTTACCTTTAACCCTTGGCCTTCCATTACGACCTTGCCTTGTGGCTTGCTAGTTTTATCGATTCCATCTCTGCAGTGTCTTGGTTTACATCCCTGTTTCCTCTACCTACTCCATTTCCCAGCTGCATCTTCAGGTCAGTCTCAGTTAACAAACTCCCTACAGATGTCCGTCCTCTATTCCCTCTCTTTTCCTGCTTGGACACTGTTCTCTGTACATAACTTAAGAATCTCGGTTCCAAGACACACTTCTCTCACATAACCATAAATCTAAAGTTTTCATTCCTTCCTTCCAATCCCAGGTTTAATATTTTTTCTCTTTTTAAAATTCAGCTATCTAGAAGGAATAGTCCCATTTTCTCAACTTTCATGACACTTCCCTTTTATTCACTAAACACCTTTTATATGTAATATAATTATTCGTGTTCATCTTGTCCCGATGCCTCCATATTAGGTCTGTATCTTTTCTAATGCCAGAGGGCATTATAACATGAGACCATTGATGACTGTTGTTGAGTGAATGAACTGAACTGAGCTGTTGAGGGAATGGTGAAGGCAGAGATAGAATGGGTCCTTCTCCATTCCCCCTCCCCTTTTCACAGACCCCTGGATTCCAGCAATTCCTATAATAGCTGACAGGAAAAAAAGGCCCCTCATCTCCTGTAAAGGAGATGGAGAAATTTTATTCTGGTTCATAAGATTAACAACAGGATAATGGCTGCACATCTTTTGGGGTCTTGAATTCAGTTCAGTTCAGTTGCTCAGTCATGTCCAGCTCTTTGCAACCCCATAAACTGCAGCACGCCAGACTTCCCTGTCCATCACTAACTCCTAGAGCTTACTCAAACCCATGTCCATCAAGTCAGTGATGCCATCCAACCAACTGAACCTCTGTGTCCCCTTCTCCTCCCACCTCAATCTTTCCCAGCATCAGGGCCTTTTCAAAAGAGTCACTTCTTTGCATCAGGTGGCCAAAGTATTGAAGTTTCATCTTCAGCATCGGTCCTTCCAATGAATATTCAGGACTGATTTCCTCAAGGATTGACTGGTTTGATCTCCTTGCAGTCCAAGGGACTCTCAAGAGTCTTCTCCAGCACCACAGCTTAAAAGCATCAGTTCTTTGGCACTCAGTTTCCTTTATAGTCCAGCTCTCACATCCATACGTGACTACTGGAAAAACCATAGCCTTGACTAGATGGACCTTTGATGGCAAAGTAATGTCTCTGCTTTTTTAATAAGCTGTTTAGATTGGTCATAGCTTTTTTTCCAAGGAGCAAGCATCTTTTAATTTCATGGCTGCAGTCACCATCTGTAGTGATTTTGTAGCCCCCAAAAATAAAGTCTTTCACTGTTTCCATTGTCTCCCCATCTATTTGCCATGAAGTGATGGGAACGGATGCCATGATCTTAGTTTTCTGAATGTTGAGCTTTAAGCCAACATTTTCACTCTCCTCTTTCACTTTCATCAAGAAGCTCTTTAGTTCTTCTCTTTCTGCCATAAGGATGGTGTCATCTGCATATCTCAAGTTATTGATATTTCTCCTGGCAATCTTGATTCCAGTTTGTGCTTCATCCAGCCTGGCATTTCACATGATATACTCTGCATATAAGTTAAATAAGCAGGGTGACAATATACAGCCTTGATGTACTCCTTTTCCTATTTGGAACCAGTCTATTGTTCCATGTCCAGTTCTAACTGTTGCTTCCTGACCTGCATACAGATTTCTCAAGAGGCAAGTCAGGTGGTCTGGTATTCCCATCTCTTGAAGAATTTTCTACTGTTTTTTGTGATCCACACAGTCAAAGGCTTTGCCATAGTCAACAGAGCAAAAGTAGACGTTTTTCTGCAACTCTCTTGCTTTTTCTATGATCCAACGATGTTGACAATTTGATCTCTGGTTCCTCTGCGTTTTCTAAAACCAGCTTGAACATCTGGAAGTTCACGGTTCACGTATTGCTGAAGCCTGGCTTGGAGAATTTTGAGCATTACTTTGCTAGCATGTGAGATGAGGGCAATTATGCAGTAGTTTGGGCATTCTTTGGCATTTCCTTTCTTTGGGATTGGAATGAAAACTGACCATTTCCAGTCCTGTGGCCACTGCTGAGTTTTCCAAATTTGCTGACATATTGAGTGCAGCACTTTCACAGCATCATCTTTTAGGATTTGAAATAGCTCAACTGGAATTCCATCACCTCCACTAGCTTTGTTTGTAATGATGCTTCCTAAGGCCTGCTTGACCTCACATTCCAGGATGTCTGGCTCTAGGTGAGTGATCACACCATCATGATTATCGGGGTCATGAAGATCTTTTTTGTATAGTTCTGTGTTTTCTTGCCACCTCTTCTTAATATCTTCTGCTTCTGTCAGGTCCATACCATTTCCGTCCTTTTTTGAGCCCATCTTTGCATGAAATGTTCCCTTGGTATCTCTAGTATCTTGAAGAGCTCTCTAGTCTTTCCCATTCTATTGTTTTCCTTTACTTCTTTGCATTGATCACTGAGGAAGGCTTTCTTATCTCTCCTTGCCTTTCTTTGGAACTCTGCCTTCATATGGGTATATCTTTCCTTTTCTCCTTTGCCTTTAGCTTCTCTTCTTTCTTCAGCTATTTGTAAGGCCTTGTCAGACAACCATTTTGCCTTTTTGCATTTTGCTTTTTGTGGTCTTAGCAGTAGGCAAGATGTGATGCCTTCCTTCTAGGTGACGCTGTCTGCCAGCCACCTGAGTTCCCTCTCCCTGTGTTCCTGATGACTCCCTCTGTCTTTGTGGTAGAGTTATTGCTGGAGACCTCAGTGCTGCCTTCTCCACATAGTACCCTGATTTGTGGTCTCTAATCACTGTGTGCTTGTGTATGTGAAACCCACGTCCCCAGTGTTAGTGGGAAACTGGCAGGTGAAAAGGCGCTCCATACCATACAAGTGCAACTGTAAACATTAACTTCACGGAGTTCTCTCTACATTTGAATCCTACTGACTATATATGGTGTGTTTTGTGAATGTAAAATAAAAAGACTATCAATTTACCTTTTGTAAGTACAAATCTATAGAAATGGCAGGGAGAGGAGAGGAGGGGGCTGACCTCAAGACATTTGGAAGCAGAGAAGAGCAAAATAGTTCGGGACCAGAAGTTGCCCTCAGTTCCCAAGAAAGTCAAATTGTATTTGGAAGTTATTAATAAATAGCATGTACATGCCATACAATAAAAAGATATGAACATCTCCTAATTGAAAAAACATAAATAAAATCTATCACTTATTCTTTAAAGAAAACTTTAAAAATAATTACCAGGAATAAAAGCCTGCCTGGTAGATAAGATGGGGAGTTCCAATGCTATTTGCAACCAAGATCCACTATCAACATTAACAATGGAATATTAGAAAAATTTCTACTTAAGTGATGATAAAGTACAGAACTCATTCTTACCAAAATTTTATAACATATATATTTGGGATGGGAAGAAACAGTCAAATTTAAAACAAAATTTAGAGGACAATTTTGGAGAAAATGCATGTTGATTTGCAGAAGATTGTTTAATGATAACTTAAAGATTTAACCATTAACTACTATATTTATTAATAACTTGAGTAAATTAGTCAAATGTAATATCAGTCTAAGCAAAAATCATATTGTATAAGCCAGGTGTATACAGTTAAGAAAGATAAATATACAATAGTGGCCAAGGAATATGCTGTCTTGGGGAAAACAAGAGATATGTGGGACTTACATAAAAAATAAGCTGTATTTTATTGAAGAGTTTAAGAACAAATACATAGGGAATTACTGCACGTTTCTAATTAGATTAATTAATATTGTAAAGACCATATTTATTTCTAAATTAACTTTGGTTTAGGAATCCCCGGTGGCTCAATGTTTAACACCATTTCAATTATTTTATACAGAGTAGAACAGTATAAAATGATTCTAAAATTCTTCAGAAACTATAGATCAATGACAGAAAACTAATTTTTTACAGGAAATGGGATTTTTGGCAATGGGAAAAGGTAGCTCAACCAGAGACATAACACTTATGTCACTATTCTTCAGACAATGTGATACTGATACAAGAATACATGAGCATTAGGAAAAATAATCTCAATTAGGTGTAAATATAGATATTAGGTATAGAAATGTAAGTTATGATGAAGATAATAAAAATAAAGGAAAACAGAAGCATCCATCTATTAATGGGGCTACAAATTTGACTTCTTAGAACATTTAGTAATCCAAATTCATACTTCAAAAAATTACCAAAGTAAACTTCGAGTAGATTAATGAGTTGAATTAGGTTTACTAAAATATAACCATTGCTAGAGTATTGCAGAAATAATAAAGTGAAGATCACTTATTGTATAATGTGGAATGAAAGGCACTTTTTCTTTACCTTTTAAAAATTTCCATACTTCCTGATTCATCATGCATTTCCTATTAAAAATAGATAATAATTTTTCATTTAAAAGAACAAATAATGTAGAAAAAACATAGGTGATAGTATTTATAATGCATGCATGCTCAGTCATTAAGTTGTGTCTGATTCCTTGCGACCCAATGGACTATAGCCCACCAGGCTCCTCCGTATATGGAATTTCCCAGATAAGAATACTGGAGTGGGTTGCCATTTCCTTCTCCAGGGGGATCTTCCCGACCCAGGAATGGAACCCTCGTCTCCTGCTTTGGTAAGTGAATTTTTTACCGCTGAGCCACCAGGGAAGCCCAGTACTTATATTTGTCATTAATAGCAATTCTTTCCTATTAATAATTTAAAGTTATTTATTAATTATTGTATATATCTTCTTCAATATGTGGGCAGGACTGTTCCCCTTATTGACAAATGAGAAACCAAAGTGGAGTCTATTCTTGGTTGATTGATTCTTTTTTTATCTTTGGTTGATTGGAATCTATTCTGTGTTGGTTGATCCACTGTCCATCTTTCTGCTTTAGATCCTATTTAGGCTTCAAGATAGAGGAGCTTATATTGGGTCTTTCACACTGAATCCGAGTCATCCTACACTAAATGCAGCACATGAAGACTAGGCTATAAAAATAAAGACAGGGAATGGTGCGGAGGGAGGGGATATTCATTGTTAATTTCCCCATTGCAAAAGAAACCGGTGAGTGAAGTAAGTTTGACAGAGGAAGACAAATGCTATTGGATATCACTTATTTGTGGAATCTTAAAAAATACAGCAAACAGGTGACTGATCAAAAAGCAAGCAAAAAAAAAAAAAAAGAAGAAGAAGAAGAATCTAACAACTATTACCCACACAAATCTTTAAAATCATAGGCTCAGGATATTGGTTGCCCAAGAAAGTTCTAGAAGCCAAAAGAGGTTAAGGATACCTAAGAAAAATTACAGTCAACTGTGGATGAACCTGCATGGACCCCAAACCACCAAGCCTTTCTCTTTTTCATAGAGTAAGGATATATGTTCCCACAGTCTCCCTGAAACTTGATCAAACCCACCAACAGGACTCTAAGAGACATAGAGGGGCAATGTGAAATCCTATCTTTCCATTTTAATGGGGATTCACCAACAAGGTGGAGGTGGAAAGGAGGCTTGCTGTTGCATATGTTTTGATACTCACTGTTCTTCCTTCCCTAAGACCCAAACATTCAGCTGAATGCCTTAGGACACATATCTGCTATAAATTCATTTTTTATCTAATTTGTCTGAGATCTAAGCTTCCTGTGGAGGTCCAAGATCAAAGGATCGGATTCCTTCTGATGTTGGCGCTGACATATAATGTGTGCTGACTTAGTTCTGTCTATAACCTCACAGTGGGAGGCGGCCAGCCTCCCTCGACACCTTTACACAGCGCACTTTCATTTCGGCTGGGGAGTCTGTCAGGTATGTTGCTGATTGGAGCTGCCGTGTAAATAATTCATGGGAGATTTTTAAATGTTTTGGGGCTTGCAAAGGAAAGCTGCGCTCATGTTAGTCTTTCATGAATAGATGCAGACTCTAAGAACAAGGGGGAATAGATTTCCAAAGACGGTCTCTCAAAAATAGGATAACAATATCTTCAATGGATTGAAAATAGGTGACTTGCAGTGTTTGATTCCCCTTACATGAAGTGGTATTGGTTTTACCAAGGGATAAAAATTCAAAGCCCATTTTCCTTTTTTAAGTTTGCTTCTACTTGACAATTTATTATTCCTATTCTTTGGTTATTTGCTGATCTTGATAAACTATGTCTTTTCCTCCTGGTGGGAGCGGTAATTATAGAGATGACACCAAACTCAGGACTCAACATAGGGCTGGGCTTAATAGAGGGACAAGGTTGATGGCAAAAAAAAGCTCCTTCTCTGAGGAACTCAAAAGTCCTAAGAGGAAGATGAGACTGTCATGCAAGGAAAGGTGACTAATAATAGAAACAGTTGCACAAGTCAAATGAGAAACTCCAGTCAACAAGTACTGAGGAGTAAATCAATGCCTTTGAGCTGTCAAGGAATAGTTCTGGAAGGATTTGAAGTCCCATAGGGAGACTAGGATAACCTGGAAGCTCTAAGCAAGAGAATTATCCTATAGTTAGGGGACCATAGCAGTTACAAGCTAGGAGAAAGGACTGTGGAGGAGGAGAGAAGATGTGGATAACATGGGTTTCACAGAATATTAACTGACACATCATCAAAACAATATAAACAACATGATTACTTTATCTTATTTTACTGTTCCAAATCAGCAGTATATTATATATGTTTCCCTCTCCAGGGGATCTTCCCAACTCAGGGATCGAATCCAGGTCTCCTGCCTTGCAGGTGAATTCTTTACCATCTGAGCCAACAGGGAAGCCCTTGTTTATACATAGATAGATAGATAAATAGATAGATAGATAGATAGATAGAGGTTAAACATATTTATGTTATGATGTTATTTCTATTTATATTGTTATTTATATTTATACTATAATATTGTCTCTTACACTATGATACAGACTTGATGATTCTCTGCTAACATAAGCCAAGACAGGCTCAGTAAACTGAGAGAGAGGTATAATACACAGGTTTATCAATTAGCATTTACCTTGTATACAAAAGTATGTATGTATAAAAATTCATGTTAATGCATTTGATGATGAGAAATTAGAAAATCAGGGGTGGGAGATGTCAGTGACAGTACTGCCATATACCCCTCAGGGGTTTAGGGTAGTTCTCAGCCTTTTATTTTACTCCAAGGCACATGGAAGGTGACATTCCCACATGCCACACTCTGATGCATGTATTTAGCCAAGCATTCTTCTTAACTCCCCTTTGCTAGCTTTAATTGTCCACAGCATTGTGTGGTTCTCCCACTACAGCTCTGGAGTCATAATCTTGACTTCTATACAGTAAGATGTGCTATTATGTTATTTGTGGTCTTGAGAAGTTACTTAATCTCTGTATCCCTTCTAAAAGGGAGATGGTAATAACACTGACTTCAGAGGGTTGTTGTAAGGATTAAATTATGTATATATATACATATATATAAAATTACATATATATATATTTACATATATATATATAAAACCTGGTGCCCAGCATATAATTGCTATAAACGTATTACTTTAAATGATTATTAGCCTTTCTCTCTTCAAGGAACGCATACTGGAATGCAAATGTATGAGTGGCATTAACAATTTTGAATTACCTTTAATTTGATTTAAAAAAATAATTTAATAAAGTTATTTTAAAGTTGAACTATAGCACTTTATTGTTTATAAAACTAGGTTGATACATTCCTCAATACCCAATGAATTATGAGAATGAGACATTCATGAGTTAGGAAGTACTTTATGAAGAAAGAGAAATTTGGGGAGGTAAGTAAAAGAAGGCAGAGGGTTTTAAAAGACAGGGTGGAAAAAATATTTCAGGCCTAGGGAGTGTTTTAAGATAATTCTTATAGGTAAGTAATTATATATACACATTCTTATAGATACTTGTTTATTTATATATTTATCTCTGCATATGTTTGTTTTATAAAATAAAATATATTCAAATTGTGAATTTGGCATAAAAGTCAGAAGTATTAATAAGACTGGTTTTGCATTTATTAATACAGGTGTGAGTTAACCCATATGGTAAGGTCTGATTCTAGCCTAATTTTCGTATTTAAGCTGCCATGCTTACAATGAAAAATCCTGATTGACTTATTATGAACATTGTAAAAGTTTTTTCTGGGAAGCTATATTATCAAATTGGTATTAGACAATTTATATTAATTATCAATTAATTAATTGATGGGTGTGGGAGACATGGGTTTTTTGAAAAAGTGTGTACTCCCAATGATATTTAAAAATTGGTAAGTTGATATAACTCAGTCTTTAATTATTTGGTGATATCTTTTCAGGAACGGTAAATAGGCAAAACTTGCAGTCAGCTGATTGAGAACTAAGTCTATTTCTTCCCCTCCTCCTTGTCTCTCACAGATTTGAGGATGAAAGTTATGCTGGCCAAGCTGAACCAGCTCCCCCATCAGTCCCTGAACGGCGTGTCCAGAAGGAAGGTGAGCCACCGCGTGGTCCGAGAGGAAGGCGGCAGCCGAGAAGAGGCCGCTGTGCCCGCTCCGCCCGCTCCCAGTCCCACCAGCGTCCCATCGCACGGGAACACCCGTACTCCGGGCTCTCCTGCTCAGCAGGTGTTCCTGCAGGAGAGTGCGGGCTGGAAGGGAGCCCAGGAGCAGGTGCTCAGGTACCAGCTGGCAGGCCAAGATCAGCTGCTGCTGCTCTGCCCAGACCTCAGACGAGAGAGGCAGCGTTTGCAGGGCCAGAGTCAGCTCGGCAAGGGGCACATCAGTCTAGGGCTTTCCCAGGAGAAGCCAGGCTCCTGTGGGGCCACCGAGGCATTCTGCCTCCATGCAGTACATCCGGAGGCTGTTCAGGAGCAGCTGTGATTGAGGAGGGGTGAGGACACTTGGGCTGAAAGTTATAGTGTTCAAAATATGTCTGGATCACAGTGAGCAGGGAAGATGAGGCCTGACCATTGGACTAAGAAGGGAGAATGTGTGCGTGTGTGCTCAGTCGTGTCCAACTCTTCGTGACCCGGTGGACTGTAACCCACTAGGCTTCTCTGTCCATGAGATTTTCTAGGCCAAAATACTGGAGTGGGTTGCCATTTCCTCCTCCAAGGGATCTTCCCAACCCAGGGATCAAACCTGTGCCTCTTGTGTCTCTTGCATTGGCAGGCAGATTCTTTCAGTTCAGTTCAGTTGCTCAGTCATGTCTGACTCTTTTCGACCCTATGAACCACAGCATGCCAGGCCTCCCTGTCCATCACCAACTCCCGGAGTCCACCCAAACCTATGTCCATTGAGTTGGTGATGCCATCCAATCATCTCATCTTCTGCTGTCCCCTCCTCCTCCTGCCCTCAATCTTTCCCAGCATCAGGGTCTTTTCCAATGAGTCAGCTCTTTGCATCAGGTGGCCCAAGTACTGGAGTTTCAGCTTCAACATCAGTCCCTCCAATGAACACCCAGGACTGATCTCCTTTAGGATGGACTGGTTGGATCTCCTTGCAGTCCAAGGGACTCTCAAGAGTCTTCTCCAATGCCACAGTTCAAAAACATCAATTCTTCTGTGCTCAGCTTTCTTTATAGTACAACTTTCACATCCATACATGACCACTGGAAAAACCATAGCCTTGACTAGATGGACCTTTGTTGGCAGATTCTTCACCACTATGCTATCTTGGAAGGCCAGAAGGGAGAATAGGGATTCTGAATTCTTTCTTTTCAACTTTAACATGGAAGACAGTCATATAAATGATGTAGGTTGAAACAACATCTGACATATCTTTTTTATTAACCATGAATCTTAGTTCAGTGCTAGGCAAATAATAAGTACTCAAATACTGATTTTTTTACTTGTTTTTATCTTAAGCTGGTTATTTTTTTGATTTTGCAATTTTAATAAAGGTATAATGTTGATTTATTCAAGGGCTTCCCTGATAGCTCAGCTGGTAAAGAATCTGCCTGCAACGCAAGAGACCCCAATTCGATTCCTGGGATGGGAAGATCCACTGGAGAAGGGATAGGCTCCCCACTGCAGGCTGCTTTATTATAGTAGGGGATGGTATTAAGCTTCTTCTAGGACAGGGTCCCCAACCTCCAGGTCACAGGGGTCTCCAGCCTCCTGTAAGATCAATGGCAGCATTAGATTAGAAATAAAGTGCATAATAAATGTAATGCTCTTCCATGAAATTGGTAGCAAAAGGTTTGGAGACCTCTGTTCTAGAATGATTACCCACAGTGCTTTGGGCTTCTCTTATTGAAGGGATCATGACAAAGTCTGGTTGGCTGCAGCGGTTTCTGCAGTGTTAGAGTAAAACATTTCTTTATCCTATAGGAATATTTGAAGGACAAGAGAAAACCCTGCTCTCTGGTCTATCGGAGCTTACATTCCAACCATAAGGCACTTGCCTGATTTTTTACAAACTGATTTTATTTCACAGCTTAAATTCAGTCGTTATTAGGAGCCTACTGTTGAGCAAACACATCATCTTTGCTCCTCGTGAGTATTGACACATGGAAATTATATTCTCCTGGGCTTTGCTGATATTTTAGTTAAGGACAAGGATATAAAAATAGCAAGTCTGAGTAAGGAAATGGTCCATGGGCCACAGTAATTCTTTCAATAGTTCTTTCTTATAATAACTGAGTCACATATAAAAGTGGAAGGAAACTGTATTGGGAGAACAGAGATGACCAAGTGGCCAAGTGGATTATCAGCTAACTTAATTATTAGAGAATTATTAGAGGACTGCTTTTTGGGAAAGCTAGTGCATGGGAGAGATCATATCATATGCAGCCTCTCTAGGCTTTGTGCTGAGGGTTCAGATGGAAACCATAGCAGAGGGTTAACCATGTTGATAAGTTGAGTAAGGATGTGAAAGGAAGCTTCACCTAATTCACACATTGCAGAGGGCCCATTTGTGTCCAAACTAAGTGATACTTTAAGCAAGCCCAACTGTGTATCTGGAAGATCTTTTGCACCAATGAGTGAAGCCAAGACAGCTAAGGTAAAGAAAATATCTAGAAAGAACTTGCTCTCAGCTTTTATCTAAACCAGGATTTTCCAGTCTCTGAAAAATGAAAGGGATGCCTTATGTTTGCATTAGAAAAGAGGAAGGAAAAACACTCTTCTGTGGCAGAATTTTAAATAATAATGTCCTGGAATTAGCTCCAGAGGAGGTACTACTGGCAGAAAGTCATCCTCCGAGAGCATCAGTGAGAAAGTATGTCTCGCTCTACACAAGCTGGTGGGAAAGTTCTCAATTTCTGTGTCCGTTCTTTAGATGTCTTACTGACATCTCAGACCTTAAAGCTGCCTCTGAAAGGAGGTAGGCAGCCTTCCCCAGGACATTATGCTAGATTCTCTGGGTCCTCAGAGAGCTATGCTTCTTTAGTACAAAAGCATTTGTAGTTAAGGTTTTGAGAAATATAAAAACTGCCTACTAAGGGTCTGTCTATACACTCTCCATTCACCACCTCCAGTTCCAACCTACGTGTCTTTCCTGAGGTCTATACTGTTTATCCAATTGCCTACTGAGAGTTTCCACTAGATTTATCCTTCAGATGATGGCAGAAAGTCATCATTTGAAGGCATTTGCGAGAAAGTATGTCTTCTGCCTTCCAGTATTACATTGCCTTCACACAATACATGGCATGACCTCATTCAGGCCAGAAATCTAGAAATCACTGACTTGCCTTTTTCTATCTAACCCTTCCCCAAAGTCAGCTACCAGATGTCATTTCTGCACCTTCTTTACCCTTCTCCCAGTTTCTACTATCTTCTTATCCATCCCCCAGGTACTAAGCCCTGATCTTTCTGGAAGGCAAGTTTGATCCTCTGCTTTGTTTGGGAACAGCCAGAGTTGACCTATTAATTTTATGCCACCAAAATTTAGGATCCCCAAGTCCAGAATGGATTCTTTGGACCTGAATAGCAACCAGAATTATCCAGAGTAACATGCAGGGCTCTTGCATGTGTCTTGGGATTTCAGAGTCTGGCCAGAATCCCCAACCCATAGTTAAGGCAGTCTTTTTTTTCCTCCTCTAAAATGGGAGAGTTGGGTAAATGCTAGAGGCAAAGGGAGCAGTTCTTGGTTCATATATGTCTGAAGATAAGCTGATTAGGTAAAGCCAACCCCAAACTTACTCAGACCATTAACATAGGGGACCCAGTAAATGTTTCCCAGAGTATCAAAACTTACCCTTTCTTCAAATAAGTAATTTAAAATGTCTTGTTCCTATGTAATTTCAAAGAACTTCTTGTCTCTTATTTCTTATTTTGTTTGAAGGACTCCTTTCCCCCAAGATATTGAACAAACTAAAATTCTAGACAGTTCAAAATTATTTGTAAATATTTATGGATGTTAAAGCTGAGAGGGATGATGGAAGCTGGAGTAGTTTTCATTATCTCTTGAGTTTGGGGGATTGTGTTCAGGGAAGGTACCACTCTGACAGAGCTTCATGTGTCTCTCAGAGAGAAAGCCTTGAGCAGTCTAACCAAGGTTGTATTCTGAAGCAGACTTGCCCATCTCATCACCCAAAGAGGCTGCTGAGTACCAAGAGGCTTTAGTCCTTCGGAGCCCTCCGCTTTCAGAGATTATTCAGTTGAGTGATTCCCTTCCTTCTAGCAATCTAACTCTGAATGTATAAAATTACTGTACATTGAAATGTATGCAAACCATATGCAAAATGAGTATGATGAAACTGAATGCAGATCACATACAAATGTTATTCAACCAAGCTTCTATAAAATGTCATGTACATGTCAATAAAAGTAAAGAATTTTAATTAATTCTGTCATTTAAAATTCATGCATTTATTCCATATTTTGTTTCCAGAACTTGTATTCAATGTCAATTCTGAAAGAACTATAAGCAGAAGGAATTACTGTACTGAATGTAGAACAGTTGATTTCAGCTTACACTATGTCACTGTGACCAATTACAGACATATTTGAGAGACAAACCACATTTCCAGAATGTAATTTTCTTTAAAGGGATAAAACATCTTTTTATAAAGTTAAATGAGGTTTAAATGGTCAAATATGTAGATTTGGTTGTTTACAAACATTTCTTCTACCTCAAAACAGACTGGAGATTTCTTTGCTTGGAACAATTTAAAAAAAAGAATAGATTCTGCCCATCAATCTGGTCTGTTTTGAGACAGAAGTTTTGTTTAACACATTTGTAGGACTTTCTAGAATTTACTGGAGTTTGACTTGATATCTCTGTGCATGTGTGCTCAGTCGCTAAGTCGTGTCTGACTCTGCCACTCCATGGACTGTAGCCTGCCAACCTCCTCTGTCCATGGGATTTCCCAGGCAAGAATACTGGAGCAAATTGCTATTTCCTTCTCTAGGAGATCCTCCCCATCCAGAGATCAAACCTGTGACTCTTGCATTGCAGGCATATTCTTTACCACTGAGCTACCTGGGAAGCTAATTTCTCCATATCATCCCTCATTTAAGTCTCAGAAATGATTACTCATTTATTATTATTACTATATCTTTTATTTTAAAATGAGCAGCCATAACAAGAGGAAAGAAAATCAATCTCCTTTCAAAAATGTGAGAAATAGCATTCTTCTCTCCACTTTATAATAAGCAGTTACTGAATCCTTACAATGGTGCAAGGCAAAATTGGAAAAAAATTAATGTATCTGCTTCTTTTTAAAAATTTCCTTAATTTAGTGTACATCTATCCAGTAGAATGACTGATGTAGAAAATTATTCAAGATATACCATTAGGCTAAAAAAACATAAAACAAGTTGCAAAAAATGTGTATAATGTGCTTTTACCTATAGTTGATTTATGTACAGAAAAATTATGGAGAGATAGCCAATACATATTTTAACATGAGCTACCTTTAGATAACGGAGTAGGGAATATGAGGAGATTTGTACTTCCTATTTTATATCTTTTTAAATATCAATATTTTCTTAAAATATACTACTAATAAAAATAAAATTTAGAAATATTTTCTCCATGTTTTTGTTGTCCAAAGGTTAGCAATACTCAGGCTTAGAAATTGCTTATGGGAAAAAACTTTTACAAAGAGAGAGGACACGAATATCTATGGGAGAAAGAAAGAGTGGACGGAGGAGATGAAAGGACTGGGAAGAGAGCCCAGGGAGGAATAAAAGGAAGAGTAGGGAAAATCTCTGAGTGAGGAAAAGAATGTTCCATAGTGGGCAAGGATTAAAGTGCTAACAAGTCTATTTTCTCATCACAGGGTCCCTGGAACATCATACAGGGCATGTCACCGAGGGTCCCTCTGTGTGAAGGGCCTTAGGGTACAGGTGTGTATGTCTATAGGCTCAACATCTCTTAGTAAGATTCGAATATGAAGAATGGCTTTTCCATTATTCATATCGAGGAAACAGTGGGGAAGCAGTTGCTAACCCTAAGTCACGAGTGGACCCAACATGACACAGCACTTGAATTCCTACTGGCTAACATGCCTCTCACCAGATCAGCGCCACAGCCTGCACTTCCTCCAGCCCTGCTCCACAAGGACTTATTCTAAACCAAGACCAAGTGGTGCTCTAACCCTAAACACAAAAGCTGCCTCTTGGTAGCAGCTGTCACAATGCACTTATTAAGTGGGCTCCAGAGACAGACTTTTGAGAGATAGAGGTTTAGGTCAAAAGGCCATGGGCTTCAAAGGGCATGGTGTGAGAAATAATATGCTCCAAAGTTTCTTAGGGACTTCACTGGCAGTCTGGTTTTTAAGACTTCTCTTTCCAATGCAGGGGGTGCTGGTTTGACACCTGTTCAGGGAACTAAGATCATACATACTTCACAGCCAAAAAGACCAAAACATAAAACAGAAGCAATATGGTAATAAATTCAATAAAGACTTTAAAAGTGGTCCACATAAAAAAAATCTTATTTTTTTTTAAATTTGGGAGTAAATAAATAATCCTGTGTGCTTATCTACAATTCTGACAACTCTAAAAGTGCTATAATTTGGGCTATACATCTAGTAATACCAACCATTTTTTCTCATTGGAATTTTTTTCCACCTACCTTTATTCTATTCTCAGGGATGCCACTGACTCAGTTCTCACCTCTCTTTTCAACATCATAAATCTCTCCCCATCCACTGGGTTGTCCCCATGACTATCCAACATGGTTGAGTAGCTCCCACTTAAAAGAAGAACAAAATCAGACATTCTTTGATTCTATAGGCCCCTTCATATCTCTTCCCATTTTCTTAACCCATTCCATTAACACTGTTTGAGACTTTTGTTCACAGGTTAAATTACTTCTTCTGTTTTCATTTACTTTTCCAGGCATTCCAATACACTTCTGACTCCTCTGCAGAAGAGGCTGCTCTTATGGCAATTACCAGCAGCCTCCATATTGCCAATTCTAAAGAATGATCCTGTCTTCATCCTGCATGTTAACCCCATCCTTTCTCTTCCCCATTCTTGAAACAGTTTCCTCTCTTGACCTTTGTGATAACTTCTCTCCTTGATTCACTCTTACGTCACTGAGCATAATAAGCCAAAGACTGAAGGCTCAACTTTGATTCTTTTTTAAAAAAAATATTTATTCATTTTTGGCTGTACTGTGTCTTTGTTGCTGCACAAGGGCTTTCTCTAGTTGCAGTGGCGGTGAGCAGAGGCTACCCTTTAGTTGTGGTGTGCAGGTTTTGTACTGTGGTGACTTCCCTTGTTGCAGGGCACCAGCTCTAGGAGATGCAGGCTTCGTAGCTGCAGCACATGGGCTCAGGAGTTCTGGTTTCCAGGCCCCAGGGTGTGGCTTTAGTAGTTGTGGTACATAGGCTGAGTTGCCATGTGGCAGGTGATGAACCATGGATGAACCAGTGTCCTCTGCATTGCAAGGCAGATTCTTAACCACTGGACCATGAAGGAAGCCCCAAACTTTGATTCTTGATCCAAAACCTTGTGAGACCCCAAGAAAAATATCTCATTGAGCCAGCCCAGGCTCAGATCTGAGCGCTAATATTGAACCAGTGGGATGTATCTTTTCTGAACCCCTTTGTCATAGACAAGAGCAGCTTTCATAGTGAAAAACAGCCTGAGTATAAAATACTGGAATCCCAATCTTTACTCTGTGAAATTCTAGAAACATCAACCCAATACTTTCTGACTGTAGTGTTTCAGAAGAGATGTCAGAAACCAGTCTAAGTTTTTTTCCTGTCTAGGTATGACTAAAGATCACAGGATCTTTTTTTCTAGACCACTTTAAACATTTTCATAATTCTCTCCATAGATGAGTCTTTTTCTATACTAGACAAAATTTGCAAAGAGAGGATGATGCTATTTGTAATAGGGGGAGAAAGACTCGAAAAGGGAAGGAAAACTTTAGTGATTCATAGGATAAGAGAGGATTTAAATAGATTTAAAAAGTGATGTTTCAGGTAGAAGAAAAATATATAAATTTGGCCATAAAAGTCACTCAACCCCAGATCATGGATCCTTTAAGGAAATGAATTAATGGTGTCGAATATAGGAAATAAATGGCTAGATGAATAATTCATAACTTTGTAGCATGTGAAATGATAATAAAAAGATGGTAGAAGTGATTTCAACTTACAGTGGGCCAGATGAAAGAATACCCACTGTAACTAAATAGATTAGACACTGAGAAAAAATTTCTTACTTCTTGGGGAAAATTGTCAGTAAATATTACATTTATTTCAGTGTCCTACTTTGTTGAGATTTTACAGGCATAGTTAAATGCTGTTTCTCTTGTCTAATTTAGCTAATGAAGGATCATGGGATAAATAAGATCTAATTTCTTCATATACCAAAGAAAGTTTGGATCAAAAATATTTGGCACTCTAGCCAATACTGCTTTTAGACTCAGATAATGGTTTCCACTCCAGGCCCTTGCTCTAGGGGACTCCACCCACATTCACTCTTCTGGTAGGCAGTCCAACCATGAAGCCAGGAGGATGTGCCCACCCACACACCATGCCCACCCCTAGTGCCCACGTTGGAATTTTCTGCCCAAACAACCCTGAACCATCCACCGGGCCTTGCAGAGGCTGTTTCTCTAGATCCCTTCTTTGCTTGTCACATCAAGTCAAGTAAGGAAGAATCACTTTGACTCAGATGGTATTGAGAAATATGCCAGACTATTCTTGAATAGTACTTTCCTGATGGATAGAAAGTAATCATGACTTCTATGTCTCATTTTATTCTTATGAAGGACATGTGTTAAGACATTCATCAACGTGTAACTCAAGTATCTTCTGGGTCACAGGGTCCTCACCTGCTGAATAAGAGCATAGCACCTTTGCCAAATTGCCCTGGTTATTTCTGACACTCAACGAAACAGACCCATATGAGATTCTTTCTGGGATTTCATGGTAACCCTATTCACCCTCCTGATTCTCAGATGCCTCCCTAAGGAGGACCCCATCCCATGGCTTGCTTTTTACCTTCTTGATCTTCAAGCTTCTAGGAAGGCACCAGCTGACCTCAGCAACATGCATTCTGTCTCTCCTGGGCAGGCCCCATTGGTCATACATAGGACAATATGACAGGCAGAGTTTAAGATGCCATCTGCTTTATCAGCCACCACATGATTAAATAAAGTGCCCTACATTATTTGATCTATGTTGGCTCCTTTCACTTAAAGAATGTTCTTCAGGTCCACCTGTGTTGTTGCAGATGGCAGGATTTCCCTCTTCGTTATGACTGAGTGTTACTCCAATGTGGCTACTGTTTTAAGTTGGTAAGTTGTGGTGATTCGTTACACAACTATAGAGACACTATGGTTTCCATGAACAAAGGGGAAGACCAGTCCTCTTGTATTTGCTCCTGTTTCTTGGGTGTCTCCTGTTCTCATTTTCAGCAGACATGAATCACTTCTAGCCCCTAGAAGCTTAAAGCCCTCACTCAGTCTGCAGGTTTCCCTGTGGGCAGCTGGATGGCATCAGTCCTGGGGTCTCCCTGGGTGTCCCACTGGTGCTCGCTTCTTCAGGGCGGAGGATGCTGGCTCTTAGGACTTCCAGACATCATGGATTTGTTCCCATCCCAGAACCACAAGATGAAAACAAGCCAGACTGTCCTTGTCTTCCTCTCTCCCTTCTGTCTTCTCATTTCCCAGTGTCTTCCCAACTAGATTGTGATGAAAGTTATTTGCAGGATCCCCATCAGTTCCATGAGTGACAGGAGACTGATGTCAAGTGAGAAAATGAAATGTAAATTTTATTAAACACCCCCTCTCATCTTCACGTATCAATCCAGATTCCAGCTGAACATAGCAAATCAAATCCTGCCTATGCCCAGCCTCGGGGCACACGGAAAATCATTTCTCCTTAATACCATTCCTTTCTAGTAAAATATTTTTCTGTTTGGTAAATGAAAATTGTAAATGCAAGCCTTGTATTAATCCCAGTGAAAAGCATATCTTCAAAATGAATATCTGAAGGAGGGAGCAGAGAAGAGACAAGAGAAGATTCAGGGGCAAAGGAGAAGAAGTCGGGGACTGGGGAAACAGAATTGTATTTAGCTGTGTCGTGCACAGTTCTGACTCAGGCTGCGCAGGGATGCATATCCACAGAATAAATGGTGACATTCTTTGAAAGCTTGGACCATGAGGACATTTATCTACATGCTGTCCTGACTCATAGATAATAAAGATCTTAAATCTGATACACTGTCTTGTAATTGCATTATAAATATAGATGCTTCATTCTGGGTGTATGTGCACAATAGCAAGCTTGTCTGGGGTTTTGCCCAGTGGTGTCTGACTGTGTGTAGAGAAAAATCTTGATTTGGGGATCTTAAAATTTGAAACAAATTTTGATTGCATATTTATTGCAGTAAAAATAACCCAAAATTTGAGCCAAAAATGAATACAGAAAATACCATAGCTATTTTAAATGCACACACTAACCAAATTTCGCTTGACAAATTTGAATGAAAAATGTAAATACTGGTGTCTGCTTTTTTTTAAAGAAAGAAGGTAATTTATTGAATCTATTTTCTTTTAATTTTCTCAAATTAAGTGGGCAGACTATTTTTGAAATGACATTTTGTCAGGAACAGATCTTTATTTAGATTACCTGTTCTGATTTGCCTGAGATTGGGGGGTTTCCAGGATATAAGACTTTCAGTGCAAAAACCAGAGAAGCCCAGAAGGTTCCACACATACAATGATGAGCTGGTCACCCTAATATATTACTACCATAAATCATATAAAATAGGCATGTCTTATACTCTAATAATGCTTCCCTGGTGGCACCAGTGGTAAAGAATTCACCTGCCAAGGCAGGAGACATAAAAGACACGGGTTTGATCCCTGGATCAGGAAGATCCCCTGCAAGAGGGCATGGCAACCCACTCAAGTATTCTTGCCTGGAGAATTCCATAAACAGAGGAGGCTGGTGAGCTATGGTCCATAGGGTCGCAAAGAGTTGGACACGACTGAAGAGACTTAGCACACACCCACACTCTAATATTATTAACATTGTAGACTTTATTTTGGGGAAATGGTTTTGAGCAAAATAAACTTATAGCTGTATCTGGAAATGATCTCCTTGATTTAGGCAAGCTTCACAGATTGCATCCAGGCTTCCAAAATAAGTGAGAACAACTCAAGCATTATACTTGTCAGCTGAGAAAATGGCATTCTTTTCTTTTCTTTTCTTGTGCTGAAGCTTTAAAGACTTTCTTCCTAGTACAACTAGAAGTAATCAATATAAACAAAAGCAGTGGGGTGGCATGGAGGAATAGGGAGATTTGGATTAACACATATACACTACTGATGTTAAATATAAAATAGATAACTAATGATAACAAAGTGCATAGTACAGAGGACTCTACTTATTGTGCTGTGGCGGCCTGAATAGCAAGAAAGTCCAGGAGAGAGGGGGTGTACGTACGTGTACTGCTGATTCAGTTTGATGTACATTGGATGCTAACATAACACTGTAAAGCAACTAAAAGCCAATAAACATTTATTTAAAAAAAAGGAATGTAAGTATTGCTTAGGAATGTGCTAGAACACAACTGATGTTGCATAAACCAATGCTTTGAATTAAAAGATAGAACTCAGTTTAGATACAGTTTTTGCATTTAATATCTGAAAATGAAGTCATAAATTTCATTTATTAAAACTTCATTTAATAAATGAAAATGAAGTATTGGGCTAAATAATGCATTCATTTTCAAAAGATCTGTAACATTTCTTACCTAGCAAAAGTTGGCCCCTGAGATCTGATGCCCTGAGGGTGCTCTATTTAGAATTTAAAAATAATGCCACATGACTTTCTGCACAAGAAGAGAGTTTATATGGAAATGTAGAAATTTTAGCTTGAATTATTGTACTGGAATCCACAATCCTTGATTGCTTAATTAAATATATTTGATTTCTTAACTATTCTTCCTTTTTGGTATTTTTGTGTACAAAATAACTAAAATAGAGTACTTTGCCTTAAAAATGGGTATGAATGATACATGTGAAGAACATAAACGCAGCACTAACGTAAGACAAGTTTGTAAGGTCATTAACATGTATATTTTGGGTTTGCCTAGATCTTTGTCTTATTTTATTTCTTCCAGTCTTAGTCTCCAACCCTTTTGTTTTCAAACGAGCTCATCCCAGATGTATTTCAAGCTCTGGACCTATTGTTTCTGCATTGTTCCTTCAAACTTACTTATCCAGTGACCTGTTTTTGTCTAGAATTTCTACATAGTTTCACAGAATAATTCACACTCGTGTTTTAATGGTACTTATATCACACCTTCTATTGTATTTTCATTTGAACAGATTTCTCAAGGCAAGGCTTAAAGGCGTAGACCTAAAGATTGAATTCCAATTACTGAAGACAGCTATTTTAGGAGAGGTCCCTCAATAATATACTAGTGTCCTGTTGCTGTTATTGCCACAAACTTCCTGCCTTAAAACAACTCAAATTTATTTTCTTAAAGTTTTGGATGTCCAAAGTCTGAAATCAGTTTCATTGAGCTAAAATAAAAATGCTATCAAGGGTGACTCCTTCTTGGGCTTCTAGGGGGAAATCTGTTTCCTTGTCTTCTTCATCTTCCCATGGCAGCCCGTATCCCTTGGCTTGTGGGCACTCCTCTGTCTTCAAAACACATTACTGTTTCGTCTTCTTCACTCCAACTTCTTGATTCACATCTAGTGCTTTTCTGATCTCCTGCCTCTCTAAGGACCCCTGCCATAACATTTAGGACCTATCTATATAATCCTAGATAATCTCTTCATTTCCAGAGCTTTGATTTTTTAAGATATTTTTTATTGTGGTAACTATCACTAATATAAAATATGCTATTTGAGCCATATTTAACTATACCATTCAGTGGCAGTAAGTACATTCACACTGTCATGCAACTCTCACCGTCTTCCTAACTTTTCACTTTCCTAAACTGAAACTCCAGTAGTCATGTGAGAGGTGGACCATAAAGAAGGCTGAGCACCAAAGAATTGATGATTTTGAACTGTGGTGCTGGAGAAGACTCTTGAGAGTCCCTTGAACATCAAGGAGATCAAACCAGTCAATCCTAAAGGAGATCAACCCTGAATATTCATTGGAAGGACTGATGTTGAAGCTGAAGCTCTAATACTTTGGCCACCTGATGTGAAGAGCCAACTCATTGGAGAAGACCCTGATGCTGAGAAAGATTGACGGCAAGAGGAAAAGGGGGCAACAGAGGATGAGATGGTTGGATGGCATCACTGACTCAATGGACATGAGTTTGAGCAAGCTCCAGGAGATAGTGGAGGATAGGGAGGCCTGGTGTGCTGCGGTTCATGGGGTCGCAAAGAGTCAGACACGACTGAGCGACTGAACTGACTGACTGACTGACTGAGAGGGACTTCCCTGGCTGCCTAGTGGTTAAGACTGGACTGCTAGTCGGGGGGAGGGGGCCAAGTTAAATCCCTGGTCCAGAAACAAGGATCCCACGTGCCACTCAGCATGGCCAAAAAAAAAAAAAAAAAGTTTTAAAAGGATTAGAGACTCTAGCCTCTGAGCTGATAAACACTTCTCCCCCATGCTAGCCTGGGAGGTGCCCACCTGTGAAAATTCACTTTGCACTGACTTGCCTTCCCCTGTTCCCCTGTGGGAGAGTCAGCTGAAGAGGACCCAGTTGCAGGAGAGGTGGGCCATGCCAACCAGGGAGAGGTCCTGGAACCTGAGGTCGCTTGGCAAGCCTCTCTTCCTTCCTGCTTTTATTCTTCATCACCTTGGTCACCTTGGTCCAAAATTAGGATGAACATAGTCTGCTGGCCGTAGTACAGCCGAGGGGCTTTTCCACCACACCCAGGAGGAAACGTTATTCTTCTTGCTCTTCCCTCTTCAGTCTCCCAGCTCAGATGGGATGGAAGAAGTGTGCTTAGCTGTGCAGTTGGCAGACGGTGGAAGTGGTAATAACAAGAGCATTGACTAGACTCAATATTAGTGATGGTGCTGGGGAGCCGTCCTGGCTTTGGGCTGCCTGAAGGCAGTGGTGATCCCCTGCTTGTCCTGTCTGTCAGTCTATTTGATCTCCAAATGAATTGCTTTTGATAACAGCTATATAAATGCAGAACTGATCCGCTGGGCCTTCTTAAATGAGACTCCTCGCTTTCATCTCCCCGTCATTTCAAAAAGCAGATAGACTTGTTAGAGGTTTTAATGCAATGATTTATGTTTTATCTTGCCTGGTTCGAGGCAGCATTTATTTAGCACTAAATTCTTCCCAAGCCTTTATGGTGAGGGAAGAAACGTTTGAACACACAACATTTGGGGTTTCTTTTTTTTTTTTTTTAAATAAACTCAATAATATATGTTTTTCTCCTTTATTATGGTCAGGAAAGGCAAAAAACTTTATTTTAAGGAAGAAGGGAGGGAATAGAAAAAGTCACCATACAAAACACTTTCATTATCAGACCCTTGGCGATGTTATGGGGAACCAGAAAGGACCAACACCAATTCTCCAATTCTGTAAAACAAAGCATTAAACTTTCCCACACAATGACTACCAGAAAAAGGAATCACAATGAATTTCAATGAAAACATAGAAAGATTCGTTTTCTCATCTGCCTTCCCATGTTGTTTGCATTTTTATAATAGAACAATATGTAGAAGTCTTCATTGTTTCTCTTTCTCATATGTGCACTTCATTTTCTAACCTCCTTCTGCTTTTATCACTTTCCCATTGTGTGAAAGGAGAAAATTCTCTTATTAAAGAGAAGGGAGCATCATTCATCAAACACGGAATATTTTGTAAGAAGCTTTGTTCATTCACCACTCAAAGACTGTACACAAACTGGTTTAAGACATACACTTAGGGGAAAGGACACAACCTATTGCAACCAGAAATTGAAATAGACCTTGATTTCTCTTTCATTAGAGGAAATCTCTCCCTTCAAGAAACATGGCTATAAGAAGCACCTTGTAAATTGTATATTTGTATATAAATCAATTCATGTAAAAGAACTGTAACAACTTGCTATTTGAAATGATTTTCAAATCAAATACATTATGATTTTCAAATAAAACTATAGCCCAAGTACGAACTTTTCATTGATTGGTTAAAAGGAGATTATTCTGCCATAAGACATCATAACAACTTATTCCAATCATTGTGCAGTAAGACAACCTGCAATGGCATTGTCTTTAAAGTGATATATAATAGAGCAGAGAAAAAGAGATCACACGGTGTGAAACACACGCCATCTGTACTTCTAATAGGAGATAGATTTCATTTTTTTTTTATAAGTAGAGGGACTCATAATTCAAAACATCAAAGCTACCTGGAGATGGATTAAGAAGATTTTTTTCTACGTGGTAGAAAACACATTTGTGTCCTGTATAGGGTTTTCACTGTAATTTCCTTTTGAATCATAAGAACAGAGAAAAGAAGCATTTTAAATGCTTGAACATTTGGTTAAAGCACCCTATATTGTCATCCTTGCCTTGAATGCAACAGGTTACAGCTGCTGGCAATAATTAGGTTGCCCCTGTGATTCTTTTTTTTCTTGTTACTCTTTCTAAATGTTTATATAAATACTAAAAAATGTATTAAGTTTCCAGAAACAAAATATGCAAGTTAAAGAACTGGCAAATGCGTCATTTTCTTGAAAAAATGCCTTATGTGGATAATTATAAAAATAATAATTATAAGAGAGGGTGGAACGAATTGGGAGAATAGTTTTGACATGTATAGACTACCATGCATAAAATAGATGGCTGGCGGGAAGCTGCCGTATACCACAAGGAGCTCAGCTGTGTGTTCTGTGATGTTCTAGAGGAGTGGGAAGGGAGGGGGTGGGAGGGAGGCTAAGAGGGAGGGGACACATGTGTACATACAGCTGATTCATGTCGCTGGGCAGCAGAAACTAGCACAACATTGTAAACAATTATACTCCAATAAGAAAATAATAATAATTATAGCTTATAGTGATAAAAACTTTTCAACAAGGAAAATGAGTGATGAAATAGTTTGATTCCCCTTTTCAGATGAGAAAGGTAGTAAACTAAAGGCCATATATCTTAGATATCATGATGATTATTAACCTGATGTTTACTTTTCTGCCTTTCTGATAGGACACCAGACAGCTTATACTTTTTTTCGAATATAGGCATTTTGGTTGAGTACAGAGTGCCATATAAGAGGCCTTAGGAAAGTGTATGCTTCAAAAGGACTGTACCATTTAGTATCCTATAAAGAGAAATAATCACAATAATGAATTTTAAAAGCTTTATAAATCACATCTAAACTGATGCACTGCGAAAAACAAACCTAGTTAGCAGATGATGTGGGTTCAGTCCCTGGGTCATGAAGATCCTCTAGAGTAGGAAATGGCAACCTGCAACAGTATTCTTGCCTGGAAAATTCAATAGACAGAAGAGTCTTGTGGGCTACAGTCTATGGGGATGCAAAGAGTCAGATATGACTGAGCGACTAAGCATAGCAACAACAGCACAGTTAACAGATGGTCTATTATTAATCCCATGTTATACAATGTGAAGTATTTTATTACTATAATTATTGACAGCATTATTATTTTTTGCTCTGGACAACACTGAGGCTCAGAATTGTGAAGTGATTTGCCTAATGTGAGTCATACTAGAGCTAGTTCTGAATTTTGATAAATTTGAATCTCTTAACTTTAAGACAATGAACCTCCCAAGATACCAGTGCTTTGATCGAAGGGAACTCAACTGGTTCTCAAGACTAGCTCCTCCCTGGAGAAAGGTATGATTATGACCCATTTTCATTCTACTAAAGACAGGCCCTGGGTGTTCTTGTGGCTTCCTCAAGGCTGCAGAAAATTGGTTTCTTAAATGTTCACTCTTCTCTTTTTTGATTTGTGTATTCAACTTTCACATGATCCAAAATTTATTTCTGGAGGAAAATGTCATGAATTTTATTAGCCAAATGTATTTCCAAAAATGATATTTATTTGGGACAAGATCATATCTCAACTTGGAGTAGGAAATGGCAATCCACTCCAGTATTCTTGCCTGAAGAATCCTGTGGACAGAGGAGCCTGGTGGGCTGCCGTCTATGGGGTCACACAGAGTCGGACACGACTGAAGCGACTTAGCAGCAGCAGCAGCAGCATATCTCAACTAGAGTGCATTTTATTCTTTCTTGAAATTGTGCCAGCTTCATCACTCTCTAACATAATCCATATATACCATCTCTTTATGTATTAGTATTTGCACACTTTCTCTATTTCTATTGTATTTATCTAAGTACATTTCTCTCCCTTTGCCTATAAAGCTTTAAGGTCATAGGGGTCTTGATTTGCCTTCATAGGTCAGGCTTAGAGAACTGTAAGTAGCTTAAGAGTTCTCCATTTAATTCCATTGCATTAGAGATAAAAATAAAATCTAAATGATTAAATAATGAAATTTCAAAAAAGAAGCAAAGGGACAATGTAAAAGGCCATGATAAGTATGCCTTTTACTTACCCCCTCATACAGTTTTAGTTATGGCTTTCAAAAACTGTTAGCATATTTCTAAAATTGTATATGGACTTCCTTTGTGGCTCAGCTGGCATATTGGTTTCAACCATAAAAGCAACATCTCTCCCGTCCCATCTTCTTTGATTGTTTTTCTTATACATGTACTTATCTTAACACAGGCAGGTGCTGTAAGCAAGCTAGAATTTAGAAAGTGAGGCTCTGGAGTCAGCTATTGGGGTCTGAGTCTTCACCACTTACCAGCTCTGCAACCTTGGGCAAGTTGTTTAACTTCTCCAGTCCTTACATTTCTCTTCTGTTAAATGGGCATAATAGTAGCCATTACCATGTGGATTGTTATAAACTGATCTATGGAAAAGAACACGCCTGGAGAGTGAAAACATTCAAAAAAGGGTGGTCATCATTATTATTGTAACCAATAAATGGAGCAACATGAAAGAGTTAGTCACTCAGACGTGCCTGACCCTTTGTGACCCCATGGACTGTAGCCCATCAGGCCACTCTGTCCATGAAATTCTCCAGGCAAGAATACTGGAGTAGGTTACCATTCTCTTCTCCAGGAGATCTTCCCAACTCAGGGACTGAACCCAGGTCTCCTGTATTGCATGTAAATTCTTTACTGTCTGAGCCTCCAGGGAAGCACGGAAAGTGGTAATAATAAAAATATAACTCATCACCTTTATCTTTCACCACCTTTTCATATTTTATGGACTGGAGAACAACTTTCTCCTGCCACTTGATGAAAATTCAGCAGACCACAGGTTTTACCTGTCCTCCCACTTACACTAGATAGTTCTGCATACTTTATGATACAAAAATATAGCTGTTATTTAAGAAAATAGAAGTGGTCCATTCAAGATATCAGTCAACACTTCAACTTCATAGAAAAGTAAGAGTCTCCCCACCTCCAGCTGGTTGTACGGGTGGTCAGTTTGCGTGTTCACTTAGGTTCTGCTTTCTTACTCTGTTCATCTCTCCCTCCTCTGCTGTTGGGTCCTAAGTGGCACTTTGAAAAAAGACAAGAAAATACGTACTGGCCATGTGGCAGGTACTATTGGAAATGGATGTTTACCCTCCCTGAACCACTTTCTTTGAGCAGATTTTTCAATCTGAGTTTTATGTGGTTGTCAGAAGACAGTTGGTGGTGGGTGTCTTTTGTTTCTGAATATGTCATGAATAGAGGCTTTGACTGCCTTTGTCCTAGATTAGTGGCTTCCAACCTTTTAGGCACCAGAGACCAGCTTCATGGAAGATAGTTTTTCCATGGAACGGTGGTGACGGGGCGGGGGTGGGGTGTGGTTTCAGGGTGATTCAAGCACATTACATTTATTGTGCACTTTATTTCTACTATTATTACATAAGTTTCACCTCAGATCATCAAGCATTAGATCCTGGAGTTTGGGAACCTCTGTTCTAGATTATTTTTCAAGGGAGGTTGTCTAGTTAGCAGCCTCAGAAGATAGGAATAATGTCTCCCTCCAGAGAAGACGATAGCCCTGTGTACTGTCCAGGATAAAAGATCTAGATTCCTTGAGCTCATGGGTTCCCTTCTGTAACGCAACCCACTATTCATGAAGGTGTCATCTGACCCATTCTGCAATGTCTATAGAGACTGGTGCTTTGGGAACTAGTGTAAGACAATGCTGATTTTTCTGGGTATTGGTAGTGATGTGAGTAACAAAGTCCTTGGTTTCTGACCCAGTAGCCTTCTGTCTTCTGCCAGCATTCGTGAAATTGTGGGACGTGATCTCCCCAGCTTGTGCAAAAGCAAAATCTCAGATTTTGCTGTGAAATCACGGCTCTTAACAGTTCTTAAACTGTGAAAGCACAGTTCTTAACAAAGGGACCTTCCTTGGATCCTTAGAGACTTCTGCTTTGGGAAACCTCTTCTCAATTACATTTCCCTTCTCCTGGGTGATGTAGTCCCTGGATTCCCAACTCCCTCTTCAGTGCCTACTTTTTCATAAAATCACACTACACAGACTTTCTGTTAAAAAGTATTCACTCTTGGAAGAATAGAACTAAAAATCTCCAAGCTGGCTCTCTCACATGGCCAACATCTGGACCATAGGAAGTATGCATACTTCGCAAACATTGCAAATGCAAGTCAATTCTGATGTTGATATATGCCACTGTAGCTCTCCATGGCATGAATCAGGCATCAGTCTTCTGCGGTACCCAGAAAGGCAAGTATTTCAAGTTTTACAAGTGATCCCATAAAAGGCAGTAGCTCAGTGGTAAAGAATCTGCCTGCCAATGCGGGAGACCTAGATTCAATCCCTGATCCAGGAGGATCCCATGTGCTGTGAGGTGGCTAAGCCCATACACCAGATCTATTGAGCCAGTGCTCTGGAGTCCAGGAACGGCACCTACTGAAGTCTGAGCGACCTGGAACCCTGAACTGCAATGGAAGAGGCCACCAGGGAGAAGTTGCACATGGCAACCAGGGAGTAGTCCCGATTGCCGCAACTAGAGAAAAGCCCACTCAGCAATGAAGACCCAACACAGCCCGTCCGCCAAGAGTCACTTTCATGATTCATTCCTAAATGGTCCACTCCTAAATAAATACAATAACCAAGACAAAATTCACTCAAAGGACTCCATAGCAGAGTGGATATGACAAAGAAGTCGGTGAACTTGAAGATACATATATCAATAGAAATTATCTAGTCTGAGTGATAGAAAATACTGAAAAAGAAATATCCAATATGAAAAAGATAACCTGACTAGTCTTAAAATAATTGATAAAATTGTATTGCTTTGAATTCCTTAATAAAGATCTGCCACACCCAATGAGTTTCAACAAATTATATTGGCACCAGCCCAGGTTGGGTGCATGAGACAAGTGCTTGGGACTGGTGCACTGGGAAAACCCAGAAGGATCGGGTAGAGAAGGAGGTGGGATGGGGGATCGGGATGGGGAATACATGTAAATCCATGGCTGATTCATGTCAATGTATGACCAAAACCACTACAATATTGTAAAGTAATTAGCCTCCAACTAATAAAAATAAATGAAAAAAAAATTATATTGGCAAATTGATCATCCAAAGGTGAAAAAGAATAAACTTTGACTTTATATAAAATGTAACTCAAATGGATTATGGGTCTAAAAGTTAAATGTAAAACTATAATATTTGTGGAAGAAAACTTTAGAGAAAATCTTCATGACCTGAATTAGAGGAACATTGTTTAGATATGACATTAAAAGCAGAATTCACCAAAGAAAATATTGCTAAGTTTCACTTAAAATTTTAAAAAATTTCTCTATGAAAGACTCTAGTAACATAATTAAAAGACAACTATAGACCGACAAATACAATTAAGTGTCTCATATCCAACAAAGGACTTATATTCTGAATAAAATAAAGGACTCTCAAACTCTATAATAGTAAAACAAACAACCTAATTTTAAAATGGGCAAAAGACTAAATTAGACATTTCAAAAAAAGAACAAATATGATAAATAATCATATGAGAAGATGATCAAATTCATTAGCCATTAATGAAATAGTAATTAAAACTACCATATGTCCATTTAGATAGCTAAAAATCTAAAAAAAAATTACAAGCACAATATCAAGGGCTGGTGAAGATGTGGAGGAAATGAAAATCTCATACATTACCGGAGATAATAAAAAATAGTTCATCCACCATAGAAATGGTTAGTCAGTTTCTTATAAAAAACAAAAATGTATTTACCATACGATCCAACAATTTCTCTCTGGATATTAACCCTAAGGAAATGAAAACAATGTTCACGCAAAAATCTGTGCATGAATGTTTATCAGCCACTAAGTTGTTTCCGACTCTTTGCAACTCCATGGACTGCAACATACCAGGCTTCCCCGTCCTTCACTGTTTCCCCAAGTTTGTTCAAGTTTATGTTGTTTGAGTCAGTGATGCTATCTAACCATCTCATCCTCTGCCACCCTCTTCTCCTTTTGCCTTCAATCTATCCCAGCATCAGGATCTTCTCCAATGAATCAAGACTTCACATCTGGTGGCCAAGGTATTGGCGCTTCAATCTCAGCATCAGTCCTTCCAATGAATATTCAGGATTGATTTCCTTTAACATTAACTGGTTTGACCTGCTTGTAGTTCAAGAGGCTCTCAAGAGTCTTCTCCAGCACCAGAGTTGAAAAACATCAATTCTTCGGTGCTCAACCTTCTTTATGATTCTGTTCATAAATGCTCCAAGTTGGGGAAAAAAAACCCCAAAGGTCCTTCAGTGAGTGAATAAACAAACTATGACACATCCAGACAACAGAAAACTGCTCAGGACACACACACAAAAATCAACTAATTAACGCATACACGACATGCACTATGGGAAGGTCTCAAATCTATTACGCCAAATGAAGGAAACCAGTCTCAAAAAACCACATGGTTTCTGGAAGAATTTTGTCACACTACTGAAGTAGATTTAGACACTTCATTTCCTTTTTTATTGCTGTGGAGATGTTTTAGTTGTTTAAAACCAATAAGTGATATAACAGTGGAGACAGGTGGAGTGGGGAAGTAGCTCAGAGTGAACAGAGCTCAGAGCACGTTGAAAATAATGATGACCTGAGTCTGGGATTCTTCAATGAGGCAAAGAGACCTTGGTTACCACTTTTGGTGCATCAAAATCCTGTTGTTACCCTTCCAGTAGAAGGAATATTCCTTCCTCAGGAAACTCCATTGGCTAACGCTGTTTCCATTTTTTTGAGCTTTTTAAAGGCCGTTGGTTTTTATGGGTGAAGAGAATGGATGAGTCCATTTGTCTTTGTGAATCATTAAAAAAATTTTTTTATTGTGGTTCAAGTCACATAATATAAAACATACTATTTTAACCGTATTTAACTGTACAGCTCAGGGTCACTAAGTACATTCACCTTGTTATGCAACTTTTACCATCATCCATCTCCCGAATTTTTTGAGTATGCATCCCTAGCCTCTCTTCAATAACAATAATACAATTTTCAGTTCCCATTGCTTGGTTTTAGATAAGAGAAAGTCGACATGGGCTTTGCTGCTGGTTTTACTTGACTTTCTTTCACTCTTCTTGCTCTTGGGTTCAAGCAGCCCTCTTTTTTTCCAGAGTTAGGGTGGTTGCTTTAAAATAAAGAGGATTGAGGAAGAGGCCATAGTGCTTTTGTTATTTCCCCCTATGTATCACTTATTAAACTCCTGTTGCCCTGACCATTGTCGCTTCTCACTGAAGTCTGGTTTATTTACTTGAAAATCTGATTTGTTTCATTTTATTACTGTGTTTGCGAAGTAACTGATATCAGATTCGGAGGGAAAGAACTGCCATTTACCAGCAGGCTGTGATGGCTTTGCCTCGGTCTGCAGGCCTGATTTTGAGGCCTCGTCTGCCCTGGGGCTCCCACAGAAATAAGATTACTGGCAATAACTGCTTCAACTGCTTTGAATAACAGACACAACTCAGAGAGCATAAAATTAGCATAAACACAGCACTGGTGTGTTCTCTCAGCGGATATGAGACAGGCAGGCTATGGAAAATTGACTGAAATGGGGTCAGACAACGTAGAAATCTGAAACATAGAAAATACCGCCTAAGAGACAGGAGGTATTACTACCTTTCTCGTTTTCTTTTATCTCTCTCTCCCTCTCTATTCATGCAGTTTTAATGATAAAATGTTAGAACTGATGAAGATTAAAGATGCTAAATCACTAGCCCCCTAAAATGCCTGCATCATCTTTCTAGACAAATTATTATTAATCATTTCTCAGCTTTTTTAATCCTGAGGGTAGAAAAATAAACACAGTTTCACAGGCTTTTAACATTGATTTTCTTTTTTTTTTTTTTTTTGAGGAGGGGTGGGAATATGAGTTTGAAGATAGAGTTTGCTTCAGAAAGGACGTAAACAGCTGAAGCAGTGCAAGACTGTACCTTGAAACAATTCCTCCTGTATCTATTTATCAAATAGTAAAATAAAATATGCTGCCAACAAACACAATCAAGTCTAACATTACAGGCAAAACAGTGACACTGTGCATCTCATTGGGCAGATGGAAGGTATGATTTTGCTGTTTTAATAATACTTTGTCACATATGGAATATAGTTTTTGATACAGCTGCATAGAGATGGATCCTGTTGGTTATTTATTTTTGGTGTGATGCTGGCAAAGGCCCAAGGTACCAGTCCCCAAAATGGAAATGTTCTTGGAATCTAGCACTTTCGGATCTTATCTTGCTAGAGTCATTTCAAAGGTTTATAATCTAGCACTTCAAATGTGGATTACGGGGACTTCCCTGGCAGTCCAGTGGTTAAGACTTCACCTTCCAGGGCAGGAGGTGTGGGTTCGATCTCTTGTTGGGGAGCTAGATTCACATAGCTCACGGCTGAAAAACCAAACAATAAAACAGAAGCAATATTATAACATATTCAATAAAGACTAAAAATAAGTGGATTCTGGAGAAAAGGTGTAAGTGTTTTCGTGCCTTTTCCCTCCCAGGAGACTAACTTTATGTCACTTAATCATAGTCTGTATATGTTCTCTTTCATAGTACTTTTTACACTTCACTCTGCTTAATGTCAGTCTTCCCCATGACCCTGTAAGTTCCCTAAAGAAAGGGACCCTTATTTGTCATATTCCCCTCTGTATTCCTAGTGCTTTGTACTGGGGCTGCTATTGATTAAGCACTCAACAGATATGGATTGAATGTGTGAATAAAATATGACTGAGGAATGGGAGATGTAATATTCTGAAGGCTATTGCATGTTTTAGGTGATAATTCTCAAAGAATCACTATCAACATTTTGACTACATTCTTGGGATTATTGTCTTTGGATTCTAAAAGGAGAAGGTGTCTTTAAAATATACACAACAAAAATGAGCTGCTAAGTAGTATCAGCACTTTAATGTTTCCATAAACATCAGTGATAGAAAGTATATCTCACAGAGTAAGTCCAGCAGACCCTGAGGTCGCGAACTGCATCTGAGATGTGGCGTTGTTTCTTTTAACAGATTTGTAGGCAGTTAGTAAGTTTAGGTTGTCAGGTCCATGCTCATGTACTATAGCTGTATCAAATACCACTGAGAGTTGCAGACTACCAGGTTCCATTCCACTCTACATTACAAAGGATTTTGGCAAGTCACTCCTTTGTACTTCTGTGCTTAGATGTGTCTTATCAAGCACTGACTACGTGGTTGAATGGAAAACATTCACATTTAGTTTTACTTTGCTTAATTATAACATACATTTCACCTTGGGGCAGAACTTGATTTGCATTTTCAAACAAACTTTATTGACTAGGAGTCATCTTCTCTTTTTTCTCTGATATCTTATCATAATTAGGATCTAAATCATATTTTGGGGGCAGAGAAACTGGAACTTTACCTATTAATTACTTTTACCTGCCTCCTTAGGTAAATTATAAGTATGAAAGGAGAGACCCCATGTGTCCAGTTGCTAGGATCTTCTAATTCTTGCATATAGGTGGTAGACATCTAAAGGGTAGATGATGTGGACAGTGTCTTGACTGAATTTGACTCCCATTTATGTATAAATGAAAACACACACACACACACACACACACACACACAGATTGTGAAAAATGGATGCCAGACCAAGAACCCTCTGATTTTAAATCATTTTCCAAGAAAGTTCTTTCTACCTAGAAATGCTCCTGCTAAGGAGAGCTTAAATTGTCAGGCACAGCTATATCTGTGCTTGCATAATAGAAGTGATCAGAGAGGCAGGAGCTGTGGTTTATTTAACTGAATCTAAATAAAGTGATAGCAAGTCACATGGTTAGACTATCTTCTTCTTTTGTGTTGAACCCTTTTCTCTGAAATCCTTCCATGTTAGGACCCTGGCAGTCATATTTGCATAAGTTATCCTGCCCCCAAACAGAGTTGCTTTGACCAGCCAAGATCATCAGAATCTTTCTCTAATGAAGCTTGTTTGGAATCTGAGAGATCCTAATTCAGTCTGAACTGTTCCCATCAACTGAGATAAAATAAACTGCAAATATGGCTGCAGCCATCTTTCTCTGGGGACTAGAGCAACAGAGAATCTTCATCTGCCCAGAAAGAAAGATCTATTAGATATTTCGTCAATTAGAGATTTGTTGACTGCATGAAACGAAAACACAACTACTTTGGCTTACTTTTAAAAATCTTCCACATAGTGAGAGGTACAGACATAGGCAGTCCTGGGCTGGTAAAATGTCCATAAATCTAGTTTTAAGCTCCCCCACACTTAACATGTGGCTGGCACCCTCTTGGCTACAAGTTACTCCATTTTCAGGCATGGTGATTAATTCTAGGCAGAAAGGAACCAGGTCTACACCATCAGAGTTTGTTTCATTAACAGCTTTCTGAGGTCATCACCCTCTGATTTCTGCTTATGCTTCCATCTCATTAGCTTGAACAATGTTCAAAATGCAAAGGTATATTTGCATCTCTGGGAAAGCTAGACCTATTCCTTCTCTGAGCAAACTGGAGTTATGTTAGTAATGAAGAAGTGGAAACTATATAGAGAATAGATGCTAGGCAAGCAACCACCGGTGTGGGTTACAGATACTAGTTTAAAAAGAATGTGTAGACTAAGATTGGTCTAAAAGAAAAGATAGAAAAGAGAGTGTCTGCCTGCATTCCAGATAGCTTTCTGTCCTAATTTCTTATCAAGACTAGGTAACATCCTGCCCACAAACCATGTGTCTCTATAGCAAATTACTTTTGGGGGGGGGGGCTTACTTTCTTTTTTAAATAGATGTTATATTTTAGAATGTTTTTAGCTTTAGAAAAATTGAGCTAGGGAATTCTTTCTGGTGGCTCAGTGGCTAAAACTCTGTGCTCTCAATGCAGAGGGCCCAAGTTTGATCCCATGTGCTGCAAGTAAATGTTCACATGCTGCAACTAAAGATACTGCATGGTGCAACTAAAAGATCCCATGTGCCACAACTAAGATCCAGTGGGACAAAATAAATTAATTAAAAAAAAATATTGAGTTAGTATTACAGAGCATTCCCCTATAGTTCCTGACCCCAGACATGCACAGCCTTCCCTGATGCCACCACTGCATCAGACTGGAACGTTGGTTACAAATGATGACCTATGTGGACACATCATTATTACGGACACACCAAGTCTGTAGCTTGTATTAGAATTTATTCTTGTTGTTGTACACTGTATGGATTTTTAACAAATTCATGATAACAAGTATCCACTATTATTGGACCATACAAAATAGTTTCACTGGCCTAAAAATCCTCTGTTCTCCACCTGGTCATCCTTTCTGCTACTCTAAGCCCTGACAACCACTGATCTTTATATTTTCTCCATAGTGTTGCCTTTTCTGAGAATGCCATAGAGTTGGAATCATGTAGTATGCAGCCTTTTCAGGTTGGCTCTTTTACTTGATAGTATTCATTTACGTTTCCTTCATATCTTTTTTGACATTGTGTGTGTATCTTTTAAAAATTGTTATTGGAGCAGCATTGTTTTACAATGTTGTGTTAGTTTCTGCCATACAACAATGTGATCCAGCCATATATGTATGTATATATCCCCTCCCTCCAAAGCTTCCCTCCCGCCCCATCCCCATCCCACCCGTCTAGGTCATCACAGAGTGCAAACTGAGTTCCCCGTGGTGTACATACAGCAGGTTCACACTAGCTAGTTATTTTACACATGGTAATGTGTAAGTATCAATGCTATTCTCTCAATTCAGCCCACACTTTCCATCCCCGCTTTGTGCCCACATGCCCATTCTCTACATTTGTGACTCTTCATAGCTCACCTTTTTGGGGCATTGAATAATATTTCATAGTATGGAAGTTTACGTATCCATTCACCTACTGAAGGACTTCCTGGTGGCTTCTAAGTTTTGACAATGATGAGTAAAACTACTATAAACATCTGTGGGCAAGTATTTGTGTGGACATAAGTTTTCAACTCGTTTGGGTAAATACCAAGCAGCATGATTGCTAGATCATAGTCTTATTTGTACATATGGCATTTTGAAGAGAAGTTTTGCAAGGATCAGATCTCTATGTATTTGTGTACATGTTTTCCATATTGTAACTTATGGGCAGAGTATGAACTGTTGTACACATTTGCCACAAATAAAACAATCTAATTGATTGGATTTTATCAGTCCCCAGACTAATATCTGATTTAGGTTACATGCTGCATTTTCTTTTCTGCACATTCTCTGAACTAAATTCAATTCATTTCAGTAGAAATCTATAAATCCTTGGTTTACACTGGGATAACCCAATGGAATAACTGAGAAAAGTAATTTTTCTTCCAAAAGAAGTATATGGGTGGTATGTGCATCTACCTCAAAATAAATGAAAATTTTTTTAAGTTTTAGAATTATGGAAATATAAGTAGAAAATAGTATCAAATCATATCCACACCTTTCCCCACATTCCTGTGTCTGGATACTTTCACTGTGCTTCCTCTCCAAACTTGGTTATTTATGCCAAGTTGAATCATCATATCAAGCAAAGACTCAAGATCTACCCAATGCTTATTTAAAAAACTGATTCTGCACATTTTCTAGTTTCTTTGTTGGCATGCCAGTCACAAAATCAATGAAAGTCTTAATAAGCCACCAAATACGTATGATGTTCCTGGGTTAGAATAGGTGCTCAGTGAATATTTGCTGAGTTGACTCATTCGTTCAACAAGCATTTATTGAATACCTCTGCCAGTAACCTTCTAGGTACTTAGAATACAGAGTTAAAGGGGGTAGACAAGGTCCCTGCTCCCTAAGGATCTACAAAAAGTGGGTGACCAGGTGGACCATCTATTAGAAAGATTTCCCCTCACATCCATCAATTCAGATTGCCCCTGGGGCCGTCTTGTAGGCAGTCTGTTATCATCCACATACCAAGCCAACTCATCTATGAACCAAGATTGGTTTTGTCTCTCCTCGGTCAGCTGGTCATAAGTGTGAGCCACAGGTGTGAGCTGAGGGGGAGGTGCAATGATACAGCAACGGGTATAAGAGAAGAGTCTGGGCTACCTACTCATGCAACTCACTTGCACCCTTTGGTCATGCTTGATGCTGGTCACAAGAAGGTTGCAGCTAGTCACGAGGAGATGTCTCCACTAATGATTTCAGTGCTTTTCTAGACTTGAGAAAATGCAAGAAATCAGGATTATAAAAATCTCCTGAAAGTATCTAACTCTCTGAAGGTCTCTTCTGTCAGTTTTTTCAGAGCACAGAGGGCCTCATTCCTGATCTCAATCCTAAACTCTTTTCAAGGTGTGTTGAAAACCAGTTACTGCAGCGGCTAGTGACCTAATTAATCCTGTAGAGGCAGATGGCAAGCAACTATTTTTAGTTGGCAGCTACTTAATATCTGAGTTACCAAACTTTCCTTGTATTGAAGAAAAATATTGTCCACAGCTTATGGTCAAGGAAATTGACACTCTTGAGAGTCTTTGAGGACTCAATGGGTCCTGTCTCTGATTGGCTTCGTGTTTCTGAAGATCCAGGAGGAAAATTCCTTGTGCACCCTCTATTTCTTTCACTATTTCCCATTTTGTTTTTACTGATAAAAGGACAGCCTCAGAGTGAGAACCCTTTTTGCACACCGTGCATCTTCTACGAACTAAATGTTTCACATATAGTTACTATTTTTCAAATGTAGGTAGATGTTAGGAAAAATGAAATGTAGATGTATTTAAAACATGACCTCATGTACAGAACTACAGTTTTCAAAATCATATTTTCTCAGTCAATAGATGTACTTCAAACAAAGTTACCATCAGTTAAGAACCCATGATAATTTTGGACATTAAGACTAGGTCTTCAATCTCTAGAAAACTGAAAGAGTGTGGAACTTATCTCAGGTTTTGCATGTTGAGGTTTTTAAGCGGGAAGACATGCTTTCATGTTGGTAATAATAAAGTTATGTAACCAACTACCGATTTGTCAAGCAGATTACACCTCCCTGTTCACAAATATTCATCTACATAATTACACATTTATGAATAAGATGGGTACATTGGTTCAAGTTTATGCTGGGAGTAAATGTAATTAATATTATTTTTTAAAACCTCAAATAGGAGGCTTATCTTTCTGACTCCTGCAGAAAATCCTGTATGTGCATGCATACTCATATGGGTTTGTACCCTGATAAACTATAAATACAGATAAATCATACTAAAGATGTGTTTTCATAGGGAGAGAAATCACTGCATGAAAGTGTTGTCAGTTGCTTGATATCTTTCTCGGTTTGCTTCTCTTTTTGGTGGGATGAAAATTGGTCTACTGTGGAGACTAGATAAAAGAGTAATATTTCCTCTGTTTTTAATGACAAAACTGAAGTCTTAATTAAGCACAGTGGAGAAGGAGACCATGAACAGATTTCAAAGTCTCTTTTCCTCTAGGCTTTTAAAACACATGCATGCTATTGTAATTCCCCAAGAAGGCAGATTTTTCCTCCAGAATAACACCAATCAAGTTACTCTGCTATTTTCCCTACTCATAGATTTAACGCTATTTCCTAAGCAGCTCTGAATTAATCTTGAAATATCTTCATCACATTTCTGCCTATATCTAGATAGTCCCTGGTATAAATAGGTGCTAATATATATTTTGGAGAAGGAAATAGCAACCCACTCCAGTATTCTTGCCTGGTGAATCCCATGGGCGGAGGAGCCTGGTGGACTACAGTCCACAGGGCTATGAAGAGTCAGACACAACTGAGCGACTAACACTAACTAATATATATTTAAATAAATAAAAGACGATATTCTCAACTTCTGGATATATTCTCCTGATTCCCACCTTTCTTGGAACTTCATAGAAATAAATTTTCCAATTTGCAAGCTAACGAATTATACACTTTGAATCAATTAATTGGGTGACACAAACTTAGACAAGAGAATCCTTCAAATTGGTATGAAAAGGATTACTGCTCTAATGATCCAAATAATTAAGAAAGAATAAAGCTACTGATTTATTAAACATATGCATCAGTCACCACTTTTACTGCCTTAGTTTTGCCCTCATAGTGTCTGGGGTTATTTCAACAACAGCTTTGGATTTATTTGATCTAAAATTTTTGAGATGGAAAGCATAAAAGAAAAACGAACTCTCTCTTTACCTCAGCATCTAAAAATGATGTGATTTGGTATTTCTTTTCATAGCTGTAAAGTACATATATCTTACCAGATGTGTCTCTAGGCACATTCACTTAGACTTTCAATATTAATAAGTACATGCTACACGTAATTTTTGTGTGAGTGCTGAAGGCTCAGAGTTTAGTAAGTCAAAACGCTTTTAGAAACTCACTATTCAGTTCAGTCGCTCAGTTGTGTCCGACTCTTTGCGACCCCATGAACCGCAGCATGCCAGGCCTCCCTGTCCATCACCAACTCCCGGAGTCTACCCAAACCCATGTCCATTGTGTTGGTGATGCCATCCATCCATCTCATCCTCTGTGAATGTATAAAGATGCATACATATACGTTTAAAATCAGGTTCTCCTTTGAAATATGGTGTAGATCAGTGATGGCCAACTCGGGGGTGAGGGTGAGGGAGTCTCTATTGCCCCAGGGACATCTGACAATGTCTGGGAGACATTTTGGCTATCACAAGTCAGAGGTGGGGAGACAGTGCTACTGGTGTCCAACGTTTCCAGGCCAGAGAGGAGATGAACAGATCAGACGTTACAAAGAAATACCCAGCACAAAATGTCAATAGTGTAGAAGTTGAGAAATTCTAGAGTAAAGGAAAAAGTACTGGGCACCCTGGCTTACAATTCAGATCTGTTGACTAAGGTGTGACTATACCACAAATTACATTGTTGAGTCATATCCTTGAGGAACCCAGGACAAGTCCATTTTGGCCCCATGGAGAAAATTCTCCTTAAAGAGTTCTTACAAGCATGAAGTAAGATACCTGTGGATATCTTAACATTTTCTGGTATTCTTTTCTCTAGCAAGAACTCCAGCCCTTGGCAAAATTAAGGACTGACCCTCTATATTTTCTAACTTTTCCCTGTAATGAGGGTAACATGCAAGCATGTTAAGTTGCTTGAGTCGTGTCTGACTCTTTGCAACCCTATGGACAGTAGCCCGCCAGGCTCTTCTGTCCATAGGGATTCTCCAGGCAAGAATACTGGAGTGGGTTGCCATGCCCTCCCCTAGGGAATCTTCCCAGCTCAGAGATCAAACTTGCATCTCTCTTATATCTCCTGCATTGGCAGGCAGGTTCTTTACCTCTAGTGCCACCTAGGAAGCCCAACTTACCTTAGCCCCAGCAAAAGACGTCTGTTAGACTCAATGTGAAATTCTACTACATATGAACAACCTTTTAGGGATAAAATATATTGTAATATAAATCATTAACTTTAATGTTCGGATTAAAAATAATAAGCATGTAAACACTACATCCCTACCACTTGGCTGAACAAATGAAACGTTACCAGCCTGTTCCCCCTCCCTAACCACTCATGAACCTTTACTGTCTCCAGGGAATGACCAGCCTGATCTGGTGTTAAAAATTTACATGTTTATAATTTATTTATTCTTTACTGCATTTGTAGTAAATGTTATAATTAAAATATAGTGTATGTCTGATGATGTATTGTTTAGTTCTGTTGGCTTTGGTCTTTATAAAAACAACTTTGTATGGTCTACATTTTCCTGTGACTTATCTTTTTTTTTTACATTATATTTTTGTGATTCCTCCATGCTGAAAGTTGCAGTTCATTTTAGTAACACCAACAGAAGATGAAAACTCTGAATGCATTAATCCTTGCTAATGCATTGCTATGCTTTTTTTGTTTTCCAATTTAAAGGATAAAAAACATTGGTACATTTTAAATTTTAATTTGTACTTTGTATATAACTAATGATATTGATCTCTCTTTTCACTTGATATTTATTGTTCAACTGTAGGTTTCCTCACAATTGAAATGCCTGCTCTTAGCTATTAGGCAGTTTTTCTTACTGATTCATAGGAATCCTTTATATATTCTGTATACTAATCTTTTTATTATATGTATTATGTATTCCAAGTATTTTGTTACCTTCACGGTATCTTGTTAAATAGTAAACCTTGAATTTAATAAAACTAAATGTATTTAATTTACCTGGAATTGATTTTTGTTATGTGTGAGCTAGAAATTTAATTTTATTTTTTTCCCAATAAATAATTTTGCCCTGTACACTGTTTTAAACAGCCCATCCTTTACCCAGCAATGCAAGCTTTGTCATATGTCGAGATCCCATGTGTACCTGGGCCTGTTTTGCATCTGTTTCTGTTTTCTTGGTCTCTGTATTAGCGATCTGTGGGTCAAAATTACAATAGTTTCTCATCAGTAGTGTGTTATGCACCCTTCATGCCATATTCTTTTTGTTCTTCAGAAATGTTTGGTGCTATTTAAAAAAATGTTTTACACTCCTGTTCAAATTCAAGAAGCATCTCGTACGTTCTCATTCTGTAAAAGAAAAAAAGTCTCTGGCATTTTGACTGAAATGTTATTGATTGTATGTGATTTGTGAAAATTTGACCTCATGGTAGTAAGACTTTATATTCATGAACATAGTATGTATCCCTACTTATTTATATTTTGAAATGTTTATCAAAAATTTTAAATTCAATAAAACTTATAATATTCTACATAAAAGTCTTACATATATTTTTATAGATTTATTCCTAGATATGTTGTTTTTTGGAATACCATTACAAATGACATCACTTTTCATTAAGTTGTCCAACTGTTACTGATCTGGATAAATGTAATTACTGTGTGATATTTTGTGTTTTGTGAATGACAAAAATCAGCGGATGGTTTATAATCTCTTGAGTATAGGGAAGGGAATCAGCTTTCACCTTGTTATAATTTTATGTATTTATTATCTATCATAAAAATAATGTTGAGTTTATTAGATTCTCTCCATGGGTGATAGTCATTAGGCTATCACCCACTAATACTGGATATCAGAATTTCGGATTTATCCAGAGTTCCACCAGTGCCACCCTTCACGAAGTATGTTCATCTTGTGGAGACAACATCCCTACTAAGAAACAAACTTTTATATGGATGTCTTATATGTAGTGACATATAGGACTGATTACTGATGTATTTAAACAGTTATAGGGAATTTATTGGGTCATGTTTATATTTTTATTGTAACCTCTATAACAATTTAAGTCAGTGTCTCAATTATATTCATCATAGCCTCTGCTTAAGAGGGAGAGTGATCAAATTTCACAAAAAATGTGATTTTTCTGATTTGACATTTTTATTGTAAGGAATGAATCTAGACCTAGAAACATGATCATTTCTTCAAAATGATCTTCCTTAACCTAAAATTTAATTTTTCCTCATGTTTTTTAAGAGAAACTTTTAAAAAGACCCAACTAGTAAATTTTCTAGAGAATGTCATCTGCCCTGTCTTAATTTACCATTTCCCTTTTACTTCTGGTCCTTCCAGACGTACACTAGCAAAAGGAAACAGCCTAGAATCTCCGTGTTGTTGCAACAAATACAGTTTGAGAAGTAATATTTAGGGAAAATATTGATGTGAAAAATCAAATATGCCCAAACTAAACTTCTATTACTTATGGTCAGGAAAAAAAAAATAAACAAAATCAAATAACCAGTAACCTATTCTCATCCTGGAGCTGCAGGCATTTGACTTGCATTTGGGTCAAGCAGACTTTCTTCAGCTAATTCTGTTTTTATTGGCCAGTTCTTCTTTCATTGTTTTTATATAAACTGATCAATGTAAGCCCTAGTCTAGACAGTAAAATCAGCAACTGTCCCTTCTCTGCACCTCTGACATTCAAGGGGCTGCCACCATGCATCTCTGAAGGAGAAATGCTAAAGCTTTTTATTCCATTTATAAAAAATAGGGATAAGGATTAATGAAATATTATATAGTTTCTGCTTTTTCAGGCCATATTTATTTGCATCTATTATTATTCCTACTTACTATTTTTATTTATTTCATTTTATGTCATCTTTATAGTATCATTATAAACTAGGGGACTAATAATAGTCACATAGTGATATGTAACCCATATTCCCATCAGAGGGAAAAAAGAAATGTCCATTTGATAATCCTTTTTTTCCCCACCACTCAATTCTTTGTTAATAGTCTTCATGATCTCTGAAGACTTAATCCAGAGAAGATCCGATGCAGTTCCCTGTTTGCCACCATTCCATGTTATCAGTCCAAGAAAGAGAGAGGGAAAGTGTTACTTATGGTATTTCTCCCAGGTCAGAGAAAACAAACCTGGCAGCAACGGATGCTAAATTGAAGCCTATGAAAAATTAAGAGTATTCTACAGTTGAAACCTTAGGGAGGAAGGCTTGAGCAATTGTCAATGGACAGAGGATACCAGTGCAAGAGTATTCGTATAAATACCAATGTGTGATAAAAGCACACATTTGAAGTTATTAGGACTTAAAGACTGGGAACTTAGGAGTTAGAATTATTGCTTCATCTCTTTTTTTGTTGTGTAATCTTGGGAAAACCACTTCATTTCTTTATGATTCAGTTTTCACATCTGTAAAATAAGGATAATTAAAATATCTACCTCCTAGTTTTATTTTATTTATTTATTTATTTTTGGCTACACCGAGTCTTTATTGTTGCGAGTGGTAAAGAGCCTACCTGTCATTGCAGGGAACATAAAGAGATGCGGGTTCAGTCCCTGGGTCGGGAAGATCCCACGGAGGGGGCATGGCAACTCACTCCAGTATTCTTGCCTGGACAGTCTCTTGGACAGAGGAGACTGGTAGGCTACCTAGGGCTGCAAAGAGCTGGACGTGACCAAAGCAAGTTAACATGCACACACGTGGGCTTTCTCTAGCTCCGGCGTGTTGTGTTGTGTGGGCTTCTCCGTGTGGTTGCTCTCCTGTTGTTGTGCACAGGCTGAGTTGCTCCACGGCACAAGGGATCTTCCCAGACCAGGGGTCAAACCAGCATCCCCTGCATTGGCAGGCAGACTCTTAACCACGGGACCACTAGGGCAGTCCCCTAGTCCTATTTTGATGATTAAATGTGTTAACACATGAAAAGACCTACCACAGTGCCTGGCTTATAGTAAGCTCTAAAAACAATTACTTATTTTTATAATCATTTTACTTGACTTGCATAATATATATAAAATATAATAATGATTCTAGTATTTTAATATTCAGGATATAATGGCCAGTATTGCAAATCTCTTATCCACACTGTACCACACAGAAAATGGGAGCAAGGTGAAAAAAAAAAAAGAACCTTTTTAAACCAGGAAGATGTAGCCTGAAAGTGAAAGACTCAAGTTCACTTTAAGTATGTAGATGAACAAAATGGCAGAAAGAAGAGCAGGCAGGATTATTTTCAACAAGTCTGAGAATAAAAAACATGAAGTCCGATCACTAAAAAGAAGTGATAATTATATAACCAATGGAGGTGCTAATTATTGCTACAATGGCATTCATATTGCACTATAAATATATCCAATTAACATGCTGCACACCTTAAACTTACACAATATGCCAAATATATGTTGATAATTTTTTTTTTAAGTAGGATGAAGAGCACTCTTCAGCAAAAGTGTGTCTGAAAGCACTGTACAAAACTTTTCCAGGGAGAGTAATTGTTCCCCTCATCCTTGGTATGAGCATGAGAATTGTGTTCATAAGTCTTAAGTCTCAAGAGGATATGGGTGAAGAAAAGGCAGCAAAAGATGGAACTGGATGTACAGTGAGAATTGCAGAAGTCATTGCTATGAAAGTGCCAAGTTCAGATGCAGGGAAAATGGCATAAAAGTTGAAGGGGCAATGTGGATGGACCTAGTGTCTGTCCATACAGAGTGAAGCAAGTCACAAAGAGAAAAACAAATACTGTGTATTAATGCATATATGTGGAATCTAGAAAAATGGTATAGATGAACCTATTTGCAGGGCAGGAATGCAGACACAGATGGAGAATGGAGGTGTGAACACAGAGGGTGGGAAAAAGGGGTCCAACGAATTAGGAGATTAACACTGACATATACAGAGCTACTGTGTGTGAAACGGAGAGCTAGTGGGAATTTGCTGTATAGTGCAGGGTGCTCAGCACAAATCTCTGTGATGATCTAGAAGGGTAGAGTGGGAGGGGAGACGGCGGGGAGAATCAAGAGGGTGGGAATATACGTGTATATACGGCTGATTCACTTCATTGGACAGCAGAAACCGACACAAGATGGTAAGCAACTACAACCCAATTGAAAAAACGAGAGTCGGAGACAAGAGAGAAGAGCCCAAGAAACTGTTTCTTTATCTGTGTTCCTTGTATTTCCCTCAGGTGTGTTTCCCCAGTTCTTAGAAATCTCTTGACCCTCCAACCTCCTTCCCGCCACCCTTGTCTTTACTAAGTTCATCTATTTTGATGCCCTCATCCTACCCTCTTATTTGTAGTAAAGTTTCTTTACTTCATTTCTATCTTTAAACTTCCATTGTTGGCCTCTAATTTTGTATCACATCCCTTGGAGTTCTGCTCACACTTCATGTGGATAAGAGAAAAACTTGCACAGAAATATTCTTAAAGGTGTAAGTTAAACCCTACCCCCCCACCTATATTTCTTCCTATGGGATCATAAATCCTACTGGGACTTAACTGTACAGGATCTCTTTTTAAGTGTGGCCCTTTTAATTCAGGGCTTCCCTGGTGTCTCAGCTGCAAAGAATCCACTTGCAATGCAGGAGACGCAGTTTCGATCCCTGGGTTGGGAAGATCCCTTGGAGAAGAAAATAGCAACCCACACCAGTATTCTTGCCTGGGAAACCCCATTGACAGAGGAGCCTCCTGGGCTACAGCCCATGGGGTCACAAAGAGTTGGACACAATTTAGCAACTAAACAATGACAACCTCTTAATTTAGGACTGAATGCACTCTCCAGGTTTCTACATCACATTCTCTTCTGTCCTTTCAGGGTCTTGCAGTCCCATTCCTTCTCTTTTTCTTCCTTCATTTGCCTAAATCTTGCTTTGTTCCTTCCTGTGGAGAAAGCCTTCACAGAATTAGTGAGGCATCCCAGGCCAGGGGCCACATCTCTTCAACAGCCTGGTGTAGTTTTACCCGGGTCTGCCAGAACCATCCTTCTGCTAGAATAGTGTTAATTGCGTTAGTCACATCCCTATCTATGAATTGTCTTCTTTAACTCCCCTCGGCAGGGTAGAGTGTCCAGGAGGAAAGAGGCTGCTGCTCAGGCCGAGGTTCACCTTGGCAGGTAAGTGCGGTAGTAGGAATCCATCTACGGACACATATGCAGAGTAGGAAGTGAATTCACTGTGCCAATTTTCCAAGAGTTAACTTTCCAACTCATTTCTCATTCTCATCAACCAGCAGAATAGGAATTTTGGCTTTGGGGATCAGAATAGATTTTTCCACAGAGCTTCCTTTTTTCGTTTGTGAAAGAGAGTAAACACATTTGAGCAAGAAGGACTCGGATCATACATCAGCTTCCCTGAATTGTAAATAGAAAACATAGAATCAATTGGCCACTGTGGCAGTTATAGGAGCAGGATAAATTATCTTTGTAGTTTTCACAAAACTCCTGATTCCTCTGGGGCTGGTATTCAGAAAATGGTTTTGAGGGATTTCTCACTTTTATTTTTTTTGTTTTTAAGATAGTTGGTGCTCTATGAAGGCCACCTCTCCACGCAACCCAGCAATGTCTGTAATTTTAAAACTAGGCACTACTTTACTGGTGTAGTTGCATTAGTTATAATTAAGTATTTACCACACTGTTAAAAAAAAACTGGAAAATATTAGAGATCTTGGCTAGACATTCAAGAGCGCTTTAAATTATCCTTCCAGATATTTCTCCAAATACTTCTCACCATTAGCCAAACAATTGGCTTTATTTCCTCCACCAGCATTTTTAATTATACATCCTTATCTTTTGTATTATCTTCCCACCACTGCCAAAATACTGCTCATTATTCAAAACCAAGTTCAAGTCTCATGTACTCAGTCACCTTTCCTGGTCATCTCTACCTCCTACTCCTGGCTTAGAGAATGTCTAGCCCTTAATATTTTCCAGTAGTTTCATATAAAACAAAACATTCACAAACTCTGAAGTGCCTGTAAAATCCAGCTTCTTAAGCCCTATTCCCACGAATTTCTGATGCAGTTCATGTGAGATGGAGCCGGGACACATATATTTTAACAAGCATACTCAGTGCATGTGATATAGATCACGTGTAGACCATATTTTGAGAAGTATCAACATAATTTTTTATATTTATTACTTTTATAAACATACATGTTTTATTTCCCTGTTCAATTATATGCTATTAAAAGGCAGGGATTATCTTCTATACTGCTATTTAGTTCACAGAATGTCTTAAATTTAAATAATATTAATAGCACTAATTTAAGTAGTTCTCCTTGGACATGTCAAAAGTCCTTTTTTTTAACACTGTGCTATGCTTAGTCACTCAGTCATGTCAGACTCTTTGCGACCCCATGGACTGTAGCCTGCCAGGCTCCTCTGTCTATGGAATTCTCCAGGCAAGAATACTGGAGTGGGTAGCTGTCTCCTGCTCCAGGGTATCTGCCCAACCCAGGGATCGAACCCAGGTCTCCCACATTGCAGGCAGATTCTTTACCGTTTGAGCCACCAGCCCCCCTCCCCTTTTTTGAAAACTAAGGAAAGTATTGGGAAAAGGGTGGATCTGTAACATTATTCAAAAGGGGAAAATAAAGATAATAGCAATGTTGGGGTTTTATAATAGAAAGAGGGCAAGAAGAAGGTTCAAACCAATGCTTATAATTAAATATTGATTTACTTGGGGTCAGATACTCTCCTAATATTTTGGTACACTTTCTTTTAGGGGACATCTAGGATTCTTTATTTTCTGAATGTCATCCCTTATGGTGAAAGTGAGTACTGAAAACTGAAACCTAAAAATTATAAGGATGCCGTAGGACATCTTGTTGAACGGAAACCAATTTTCCTGGTGAGAAACTTGGTTTCATTTTTTATTTTATAAATGTTGGCTTAATACTGATTACGTGTCATGGAAGAGCCCCACAACATTTGCTACATCAAATGCTGTGAAAATTATCCAGCTCATATTATACCTCTAAGCACTTCACCAAAATGTAATAATTTCCTGAGACATAAAAGAAACTTTTCCCCATCTTTATTTTTCGTCAAGTGTTTGTACTTTAGTTCTCACATTCTAAACCAGAGGCAGTGAATTCACTTGATTTCCTTTCACTGGCTGTGAAGTTGGGAGTCTCAAGTCTTACCTGCCCCTGGGACCACAGGTTTCAGCTTCCTGGGTGTCAACAGAGGCAAACATTTCTGCGATTCTCAGACAAGTGCATGCATGCTAAGTCACTTCAGTCATACCTGACTCTTTTCAACCTATGGACTGTAGCCTGCCAATTTCCTCTGTCCTTTGGATTCTCCAGGCAAGAATAATGGGGTAGATTGCCATGCCCTCTAGGTGATCTTCTCGACCCAGGGATCAAACCTACATTTCTTACGTCTCCTGCATTGGCAAGCTGTTTTTTACCTACTGAGCCACTGAGGAAGCCCTTCTGAGACAAGATAAGAATCCAAATCACTGACTTAAAGAAACAGAAAATCCAATTTTTGGAGGTTCAATGAATATGTTTCCCTTATCTGGGAAGGATTGCACAGATACTCTAAAAATAGCTGTAAATTCTCATTGAGGGAAGATAGCTCCATGGCATTAGAGAAAGTTTTTATGTCTAGTCCTGCATCTACACTCTTTCTCCCAGTGCTTACCACACGTGCAGGGCTTTTCTGTTTAAACTTATCACAATGCACTCCAGAGATTCAGACTAGAAGAATTTAAAACTGGGACCCCATCCTTTCCACAAATAACAAGTAAACTGACAACAAGAGGCATTTCACAAACACTGCTGCTGCCCGGGTCTCTGATGTCGTATCTCTGGGGGTTAGCTGCTCTGACTAGATATTCATTGAGGTGTTTTTTTTTTTTTTTTTTTTAAGCTTGACTCTCTAGAGTGAAGATGCTCTTTGTTGAGAGGTCTGGTTGAATGCTTTACCTTCCCACTTCCCCATCTCTCATCATGGTTTACTTCATACACTGCATCTTAAAAGAGAGGAGGTCCACCTACTACGCTTTGGGTCAGATTAGACCTTGTATGCCTTCCTTGGAGAGGGTCTCACTTTGGTTTTGTCATGCTTTTTAGGCTTCACAAGAAAGTTCTAAGCCTCTCAGCCATCTTCCTAGCAGATTGCCAGAGGCCTTACATTCCTGATAGCATCTTCAGGTTGAAAGTATGATGATGAAAGTCTTTGTTTTACATAGAAGGGGTTAGATGCCAAGATTTCTTTTCCTAAGACTGAGGCTCTGTAGAAGTGATTTTCTCTTTCATTATTCTTTTTTACCCCTTCCTTTCTTTGTCTCATTTTTAAAATCTTTTCTTTCCTTTATCTCTCTCTTTACTTCTTTCTTTTACTTCTTTCTTAAATTTAGAATGAAGACTATTTTCGGTGTCTCATGTAAGATATCAGTTATTCCTCTTGTTCTTCAATTTTCTAAATACATGCACTTTCCCTTTACCTTCTTATACACCATGACCATCTTCCCTTACCCCCATCCCCCAATACATATCTAGTACCTACTTTTTCTCTAAGAATATCTTTTGGTGGTCCTCATTCTGTTAGTCTCTCAGTGTTGCCCATATCCATTCCCCAAAATGGTTATTCTGTCAATCATGCTTACACTATTTTTCTTGCCAATGATTGGCTTAGAAATGGGCATGTGACCTAATACTGGCCCATGATACTCGAGATGTCCATTGAGGGTTTCTGGAAAAAGACAAATTTGCAGATTTTTTTTCCCCTTAGCTATCAAATAATTTCACATTGTTAAAATGCTCACAATTTTTATTCACAAGAAATATTTTTGTACAGGACAAGTAGCTTATTAATTTAATCATTTGAATTATGAGCAACAAATCACACCATTTAAATGGTTCTAATTTTTAATAATTATACATAGTTTTAGAGATACAGTCACTTCCTTTTTAAAAAATATTATTTAAATTGTAAACTCGGAAGTGGCATTATTAGGTCCAAATTAAAAATGTCTATGCCTCTCAGTTTCCAAAAACTTTATACTAACTTCAACTGTCATTGGCAGTTTATTATAGGAATTTTCAGTCTGTCCATACCTTGAAAACACAGGCATCTTTCCATTTTTCTAGTTTGTTTGAATTTGCTTTTCTCTGATTCTTGGCATGTTTGAACATTTTTGTCTTCACACATTTATTAGTTGTATTTCTTTTTGGACACTTCTCATCTATTTCCTTTCTATCAATAGTCCACATGTTTATTTTACTTAAAAATAAACATCTGGGAGCTTTAACTGTAACATAGTTATCCACCTTTGTCTTATTTGCTGAAAATATTTGCTTTCTTATTTTGGGCTACTTATTTTGACTGTAGAAGTTTATAACTTTAATGTCATCAAATTTGTTTATTCTTCCTTCACGATTTCTTTCACTGTTTTTTAGTGTAGAGTCTTCTCTTAAATCCTTTAAATCCAGTGAATATTAAATTCCTCATCTGGTTTTCCTAACATTTTATTTTCATATTTAATTATTTTATCCATCTGGAATTACTTTTGACCAATATTCAGAGTTACAAGGCTTGATTTATTTTTCTTTCCAAAATGCTAAGCAGCCTTCCAACTACCGTTTACCAAATAATCCTTCGCTTCCCTACTGCTTTGATAAAATAAATCTTATATATAATAAAGTCGGTTTCAGAGGACTCTCTTCTGCTTCATTTAGCTTTGCTTTGTATTTCACAAGACACTTTAACATACATTATCTCACTTCATCTTTCCTCCTCCGCTCTGACTGCCTGGTTGCCCCCCCACCCCCACCCCCCGCTGCTGCTCCTCCCGCAATGCCAAGCTCAAGCAATCTGACTTGTTCTATCTCTGTCTTATAGATGGAAAACAAAACCGTGCAAAATAAAGTCACTTATTAACCAGCCTTTCCAGCCACTTCGTGTTGGGTAGAAATGGAAAAATTCAGTTTCCACTCACCCTATGCCCTGGACATCTCATCCCCACCCTGGGGAGGACTTTGGCTACCATCTTGGCTAGCCTTGGTTTTGGCCCCAGGGTCATCCGTGAGCCTCCTTTTGGGTTCCCCTGAACTTGGACCTATTTCTTACACATATTTATTTCTCAGGATTCTTTGGCAAGTTCTGCCTCCATAGCAGAGGGGAGTCAGGCGGAGGGTGCAGACACGGCCGTCTGCATCTGAGCTTCCCAGCCTGTGTGTACTTGGCACTGACGGAGGACTGTTTTCCGTCAGCGCATTTGTGCGGTGACACGTATTCTCCGATGATTAGATTAACTCTGGCAAAGCCAATATGAAAAACCCACACAGATTACCACTGTCACCCGCAGTAATTACATTTATTCATTTCCATTTAGCCAAGTTTTTACAAGCCGAGCAAGGGGCCAAATAAGCAATAAACACAGAGGCAAGAAATTAAAATGCTGATCTGTTTGCTGTGAAAACAATCAAACTATCATCTTTCTTTAGGCACCTCATTCATCATTGGACGGGGCCACACTGGTGAAATGGAGGTGGGGAGCCTAATGTTATTACATGTAAATTCACTAACATGAAATTACTGCCCCTGATGTGATTTTACTAATAAATTAGTTCATTTCTACCTTTTCGCTAGAGACTTTAGGGGCCGTGGAGAATTGTACATGTGTCTTGTAATCGCGCCTGCTTTATTTCAGGCTGGCTAGCTGTTAAATTTCTATTTCTTTTCACTCCCTCCCAGCTGATTCTTTAGTTTTCTTGCTATGCCTTATTGGATCAACATGCCATACAATTTGTTGTCTTCACATGTAGTTTGAAAATAAGCAGCTTAAGGACAAATTCTCTTTTGCAGGCGATGAGCACAGCTTTGGGAGCATTATGAATATAATGGCCCAGGCAGCTAGTTGGCAGCTATTATTAATTCATTGTTGGGTGGGGTGGTTTTTCTCATTTCTGTATCCATTTTCAAGTGGAAAAGAGAATGGAGCCAAACTTTGCCATGTCAAGGAGCTACTGGAGCAAGGAAATCAATCTGCAAGCATCTCCCTCGACTTGCTGGCCCCTTGGCTGTGTCTTCAGCAGCAGGGCAGCCAGTGGTTCACAGAAGACAGATGCAGGGTCTCCTCGGATCCGCTCCTTCCTTGGGACTTGCGTGGCGCTTCTTTGCTTATTGTTAATGGCCCATGTCTGGATCTAGAATATTTCATTTATTCTTAAAGATTTCATCTGCTCTGCTGTTTAGCCCGACCCAATATCACAAACCGTTTTTGCAAGATTACAAATGGTTTCTATGAAAATGACTTTGATGCGGCCAATGACAGAGTGGAGGTGCTAAGAGAGCAGGAGAGGGAGGGAGAGACAAGTCTTTGGCGGGGACCCCCCCTCCTCCCATTTCCAATACTTCTCCTTCTGTTCCTAAATGGAGATTCTGTAGGATGTGGCTCAATTTTAAGCCTTAGGGAAATATAAAATATGTACAATAGTATATTCATGCTTTGTACAGTAAAAATGTGTTAAAAAGAGTCTCTTTGGTGCAGTGGTTCAGTGAAAATTCAAGGCATAGAAATGCTAGGCATGACACATGACACCCACTTCACATTTGATCATTGACTAGAGTTCCCTCATCCCTTCCATAGCATTAATTAAATTGACTTGATGTGTTAAGAAATAAACCTTAACAGAAATGAAGAGGAAATAACTAAGTTCTACCCTCCATGCAAAGTTAAATATGAGGGGAACTGTGCATCTAATTTTTTTCTCTTTTTTTTTTTAAAGAAAAAAAGAAATGAGAATAAATATCTATTTATCTAGATTTATCAGGTAAGAGAGTATTCTAGGTAATTGATGATTCTCATTAATGAGTGAAATATTAGGACTATCAATTTGAAAATGACTCCATTCAATAAATATCTGTTGATCAATTACTGTACACAGAAGTGTAAGTTAAATGGTGTTCCAAAAGACAAAAAAATAAGTCTAGCTTTAAGGTAATTCAAACTCTTTCAGTTTCTGGGATCACCATAGAGACCCACATCTCATGGCACATGCCTAGAATGTTACACTAGTCATTCATAGCTCTTACCACAGAGTTCACCATTTTCATTCATTTGTTCATAATTTTCTTAATATCTGCATTCTTAATTAGACTTATTCTCTATTAGGGCAAGGACTATTTCTGGTTTTCTCACTGTGTATCCTCACTGAGCACATACCAAGTATTAAATAAATAAATATCAAATAAATGAAAAATAAAGTTACACAGTCCTGTAGAAACAGAAATAGTGTAGAAGATTACTTGAATTCAGCATTGTTACAAGACAAGTCCCTGTACAAATATGGTTAAGAATTACTTCTTGAGCATCTATTATGTGGTAGTTACCCTTTTACATGCTGAGGATACTGCATTGAACAAGATGGACAAAAACTCATACCCCTGTGGAGCTTATATTTTTAGTGAGTGGCTAGAATAAGGAATAGCAGTGAAAAGAAGAGAAGCAGAAAGGAAAGGAGAAAAAGAAAGATATACGCATTTGAAGGCAGAGTTCCAAAGAATAGCAAGGAGAGACAAGAAAGCCTTCCTCAGTGATCAGTGCAAAGAAACAGAGGAAAACAATAGAATAGGAAAGACTAGAGATCTCTTCAAGAAATTTAGAGATACCAAGGGAACATTTCATGCAAAGATGGGCTCAATAAAGGACAGAAATGGTATGGACCTACAGAAGCAGAAGATATTAAGAAGAGGTGGCAAGAATATTCAGAAGAACTATACAAAAAAGATCTTTATGACCCAGATAATCACAATGGTATGATTACTCAGCCAGACTTTTTGGAATGCGAAGTCAAGTGGGCCTTAGAAAGCATCACTACAAACAAATCTAATGGAGGTGGTGAAATTCCAGTTGAGCTATTTCAAATCCTAAAAGACGATGCTGTGAAAGTGCTACACTCAATATGTCAGCAAATTTGGAAGACTCAGCAGTGGCCACAGGACTGGAAAAGGTCAGTTTTCATTTCAATCTCAAAGAAAAGCAATGCCAAAGAATGCTCAAACTACCGCACAATTGCACTCATTTCACACGTTAGTAAAGTAATGCACAAAATTCTCCAAGCCAGGCTTCAACAATACGTGAACCAAGAACTTCCAGATGTTTAAGCTGGATTTAGAAAAGGCAGACGAACCAGAGATCAAATTGCCAACATCCACTGGATTATCAAAAAAGCAAGAGAGTTCCAGAAAAACATCTATTTCTGCCTTATTGACTATGCCAAAGCCTTTGACTGTGTGGATCACAATAAACTGTGGAAAATTCTTAAAGAAATGGGAATACCAGACCACCTGACCTGCCTCTTGAGAAACCTGTATGCAGGTCAGGAAGCCAAAGTTAAAACTGGACGTGGAACAACAGACTGGTTCCAAATAGGGAAAGGAGTACTTTAAGGCAGTATATTGTCACCCTGATTATTTAACTTTTATGCAGCATACATCATGAGAAATACCAGGCTGGATAAAGGATAAGCTGGAATCAAGATTACTGGCAGAAATATCAATAACCTCAGATATGCGGATGACACCACCACCACCTTGGCAGAAAGGGAAGAAGAACTAAAGAGCTTCTTGATGAAAGTGAAAGAGGAGAGTGAAAAAGTTGGCTTAAAGCTCAACATTCAGAAAACTAAGATCATGGCTTCCGGTCCCATCACTTCATGGCAAATAGATGGGAAAACAATGGAAACTGATAGACTTTATTTTGGGGGGCTCCAAAATCACTGCAGATGGTGACTGCAGCCATGAAATTAAAAGACACGTACTCCTTAAAAGGAAAGTTTTGACCAACCTAGATAGCATATTAAAAAGCAGAGACATCACTTTGTCAACAAAGGTCCATCTAGTCAAGACTATGGTTTTTCCAGTAGTCACGTATGGATGTGAGAGTTGGACTATAAAGAAAGCTGAGCGCCAAAGAATTGATGCTTTTGAACTGTGGTGTTGGAGAAGACTCTTGAGAGTCCCTTGGACTGCAAGGCGATCCAACCAGTCCATCCTAAAGGAAATCTGTCCTGAATATTCATTGGAAGGATTGATGCTGAAGCTGAAACTCCAATACTGTGGCCACCTGTTGCGAAGAACAAAAGACCCTGATGCTGGGAAAGATTTAAGGCAGGAGGAGAAGGGGATGACAGAGGATGAGATGGTTGGATGGCATCACCGACTCAACGGACATGAGTTTGAGTAAACTGAGAGTTGGTGATGGACAGGGAGGCCTGATGTGCTGCAGTCCATGGGGTTGCAGAGTTGGACACGACTGAGTGACTGAACTGAACTGAGAATAAGGAATAATGAACAATATTTTTTGTTATTTTTTAATAGAAATCCCTCGATTAGATGTTGATCTCATAATTTGGAGTCAGTATTTTTTTCATTTCAGTTTCCTTAGTGCCACACTAAGAAATCATGTATAATTAATAATATAATAACTTAATTGTAATAATTTCCAATTAAGTATAAGAAATAGGAGTGAAAATACTCTGCTTTGAACTATAATTATGGATACATTTCATCATACAGTTGTCAAAACGCACAGAATATACAACACCAAGAGTAAACAGTGATGTCAATGTGTACTTTTGTTAATAAAAAGATTATATGTACATTTATGCATACCAGGCTTCCCTGTTGGCTCAGACGGTAAAGAATCCGCCTGTCATGAAGGAGACCCAGGTTCCATCCCTAGGCTGGGAAGATCCTCTGGAGAAGGAAATGGCAACCCACTCCAGTATTCTTGCCTGGAGAATTCCACAGACAGAAGAGAAGGCGGGCTACAGTCCATGGGGTCTCAAAGAGTCAGACATGACTGAGTGACTAACACTTTCACTTTTCATACTGTATTCTCATCGAGAATAAAATATTCTCCTCTGTCACTACAGCATTGTAGTTTTACTATGGTGTTGTAGCCATACTTCTTTCTTTTACCCCATCCCTTACTCTAATTGTGATGCTTCCTCACCAAGTAGTGTGTAGAGTCCCTTCCCTTCTATTCCAGTTGACACCATTTGTTTTCATGGACTTGTCATCAGATACGTGGACAGTCACTGTGGTCTGACTCTGCATCCTACATGTGCCCTCCTGTTAGAAGAGAGACCCCCCTGCTTGTGGACATATGGCATCCATTCTGGTTGCCTTACCTTGGTTCAGTGCCCACCCCCCCACTCAAGCTTCCTCCTCCTCTCAGATTTCACTCACAGGTCAAGCCAACGTTCACCTTCTTTATCAAGGTCTCACTGACAAGAGCATGAAATAACCTCTTCTTGCTGTAGGCTTGCAGCTCATCATATTCTGCCTGGGACAATCCCACATAGTGATGCATATCGTTAACTCATTTTTCACATTCACCTTGTACTTCTTGTTTTCTCCCTTCAAGCAGAGTCTGATCTCAACTAAACTATGTTTGTGTTTTCCACAGTGCCTACTCCAGCCCTGTGCCCTTGATAACCACTCAATAATGTGTTTTTAAATGAATGAGCAGATCTGGTTTCCTCAGTGTGTATGCCCAGCAGTGGGATTGCTAGGTCTTATGGCAGTTCTATTTCCAGTTTTTTAAGGAATTTCCACACTATTTTCCATAGTGGCTGTACTAGTTTGCATTCCCACCAACAGTGTAAGAGGGTTCCCTTTTCTCCACACCCTCTCCAGCATTTATTGCTTGTAGACTTTTGGATAGCAGCCATTCTGACTGGCGTGTAATGGTACCTCATTGAGGTTTTGATTTGCATTTCTCTGATAATGAGTGATGTTGAGCATCTTTTCATGTGTTTGTTAGCCATCTGTATGTCTTCTTTGGAGAAATGTCTGTTTAGTTCTTTGGCCCATTTTTTGATTGGGTCATTTATTTTTCTGGAATTGAGCTGCAGGAGCTGTTTGTATATTTTTGAGATTAATCCTTTGTCTGTTTCTTCATTTGTTATTATTTTCTCCCATTCTGAAGGCTGTCTTTTCACCTTGCTTATAGTTTCCTTTGTTGTGCAAAAGCTTTTAAGTTTCATTAGGTCCCATGTGTTTATTTTTGTTTTTATTTCCAATATTCTGGGAGGTGGGTCATAGAGGATCTTAAGTTTATGTCAGACAGTGTTTTGCCTGTGAAAGAGACACGTGCACCCCAATGTTCATCGCAGCACTGTTTATAATAGCCAGGATGTGGAAGCAACCTAGATGCCCATCAGCAAACAAATGGATAAGAAAGCTGTGGTACATATACACTATGGAATATTACTCAGCCATTAAAAAGAATATATTTGAATCAGTTCTAATGAGATGGATAAAACTGGAGCCCATTATACAGAGTGAAGTAAGCCAGAAAGATAAACACCAATACAGTATACTAATGCATATATATGGAATTTAGAAAGATGGTAATGATAACCCTATATGCAAGACAGAAAAAGAGACACAGATGTACAGAACAGACTTTTGGACTCTATAGGAGAAGGCGAGGGTGGGATGATCTGAGAGAACAGCATCGAAACATGTATATTATCAAGTGTGAAACAGATCACCAGTCCAGGTTGGATGCATGAGACAAGTGCTTGGGGCTGGTGCACTGGGATGACCCAGAGGGATGGGATGGGGAGGGGGGGGAGGGGGGTTCGGGATGGAGAACACATGTAAGTCCATGGCTGATTCATGTCAATGTATGGCAAAAACCACTACAATATTGTAAAGTAATTAGCCTCCAACTAATAAAAATAAATGGAAAAAAAAAATAAATGAATGAACAGATGAATGAGTGAAGTCCTGACATTCAGGTCCTCTTTCAGAAAATTTCTCATAGAACCTGTCAGTTTAAATGGCATCATTCTATCGACACCAAAAACCTCTTCTCTTTTCTGCTTCAGAACCTAAAATGAAAGGAAGAATCATGTCATTTGCTAAGTTCTCTGAAGTACAGAAGGTGGATGGAACTGATAAACACACAGATATAATCACCTGTAGCTTAACCCTTCTCCAAACAGAATTTCTTACAGTTCAGTAGCATGGAGTATACTCATATTCCTATGCAAGCATTACCAGCATCTGCACGTCACTGGAAGAACCAGCATTTTTTTCTCTACAAACCGTTGAGGGAGATGAGTGACTGCCAGAAACAAATGGGACCCAGAGACTGAAACAAAAAGACTGCCAATAATTAAGTTCTATCTCAGTAAGAAAGCGGACTAGTCTCAACCATCAGGAAATCAGTGAGGAAGACCTGGCTATCAATGCAAGTAAGGATGGACACACACCTAAGTTAATTCTGTCCTAAGTTATTTCTGGCTCCACTAAGACAGCTATGTGAGGCAATTTCGAACACCAAAAGTTCTACAAGATTGATTGATGGTGTTATTTAGGGAAGAAATCAAATCCATGTATGTGTGTTTTATATACATATAATTTGGATGCAGTTACCTAAAGTACTATAGTGAAGTTTTCCCAAGTAGAACGTAGAAAATTTCTCCCTGCCAACAAGATACTTCTGATAAAGTTACCTGGCTTTATCTGGAAATCCCGAGGTAAGCCAACTGATCACATGTGTTCATGAATTCTAAGTGTTGCTTTTGCTAATTTATGATTTGTGGGGAAGTGTGACAGGATCCAGTTAAACAACATGAGTCGGTGGAGAGCCGTGCGTGTGTTTGGGCCTGCATGCTGGGGCCCCAGGTTCCCTCCATTGTCCAAGACCATTGCAGGACTCCTCTGTTTTTTGAAATGGGTCTCTAAGTATAAGTTTCCTGATTCCCACAGTTTCCCTTCTGATCCATGACTTCCTGGGTTAATTGTGAAAATCATTAAATGGATTCAGAAACACGTATAGTAAGCAAAGGTGTGGTCTAGTGTTGGTTTAATAATATAGTGTTAAGTCGCTCAACTACTGTAATTTCCATGTTCTTATTGATTGTAATTTATAACATCATTAGCTTTCTAAACTGCCATTAACTAATGATGGACTCTGTAGGCTAAACTGCTCTTTGAAATCAGTTACTGACAAGTTAGCCCCAGAAGCATTTATCAAAAGGGTAATGGATCCCTGTTGGAGTGACAATAAATTAGGTTATGCTCTTATCGAATTAAACAATGGATGAAGGAAAATTAGCTATCAATAAACATCCATAAAACCTTCTCGATTATGCCCAGTCAATTATATCAATTAGAGATCAAACAGGGAACCCCTGCAGTAAGTTAAATAGGACTAACCAGAGCCCAAAGAGGCCAAATTGTGTTACAAAAATGCAACACCAGGGGCAGCTGCAAAAGAGGTAATCATTACTTCCATTGACAAAAGGGCTGCTTTATTAGAACATGGGGTATTGCCTGCAGGCTTGCTTCTGGCTAAAGGACAAAGGCTCCCTAATAAAAGCAAAAGGAAAAAGAGGAGACAGGGGACTCGGGAGAACAGGAAAAAGAAAGGGAGAGCTGTGTGAGGCAGAATGCACCATAGGGTGAGAAAGGGGCTGCAGAATTACTTGCATATATGCAGCCTACCCTTTTTTCTGATACAATTTTTAAAATTTATTTATTTTTTATTGAAGTACAGTTGGCTTACCATGTTGCATTCATTTCTGCTGTGCAGCAAATTTAATGAAACCTTTTGCTTGGTGAGGATGTTTTGTTAGCACTCTACAAAACAACAACTTCTGTGAGGGCTGTCATCCTCTTGAACAAGTCTTATATACATATGTATGTATCTGGGTGTGTGCATGGACAGACACATCAGTAGAGACATAACCACATTCTGTTTTGTTGAAGAAGAATCTTGATAAATCTGCGATGGCTTTCGTTAAATGTCTTCATTAAAAGAAATCTAGATATCATAAAAAATGAAATTAAGTATGGTTTCAAGTGATTTGAGGTCACTGGGGAAATGGAATTTCAAGGGGAATGGAATTTCAATTTGGAAATTTCAAATGGAATTTCAAGGGGAATTCAAGGGGAAATGGAAAACTGTGTGAGTTTTCCTAACAGTCAGAGCTTAATCTCCAAGCAGCTGGTACACAGTAAACACCTCAGTAAACACCTGTTGTTCAAATTTGTCAAAAGGCCTGAATTTTACTTTTGGGTGAGAGGAAATCACAAAGCAGAGAACTTTGAGTGGCCATCTGAGGCTGTGGGTCCAAAGCTCTTCTGACAGTTCTGTCTTTTAGTCTTTCTTTAAACCTTTTTTGGGGGGACAGAGCCCCACACTTTGCAGCATGTGGTATCTTAGTTCCTTGATCAGGGATGGAACATGTGCCCCTTGCATCAGAAGCACGGAGTCTTAACCACGGGACCACCAAGGAGGTCCCTTGCTGGCATTTTTTTAAAATAAGGGCTGTCTATTCTTTTCCCTCATGCCTTTGAATTGTATGGACGTTTATCATGTGTTTCATACAGATTCTACTTTCTGGTTTTCCATGAGAAATTGCTCACCAGGAGCTTCCTCGATTCTTGGCCTCTGAAAATTTTTCACTCCTCTTGGAACCCAGCTTGATATCCATTTATGGACCTTTAATTACTTCTTCCCATGTATGCTCCCCACAAAGTTGAGGATTGGCTGATGGTGCACAGATACAAATAGACCTTAAAAGGGAAAGGAAAGGCCTCAAGGAGGCAACTAGTTGTGTTGTGAGCTTTGGAGCTGGGTGTGCAGAGCTCAGATGCCATATCTGCCACTTATCTGCTCTGTTTTCAGTTGGCTTGCTTAACTTCTCTCTGTTCATCAGTAAAATGGGGACAATAATAAATCCAACCTTGAAAAGTTGTCTGGAGGTGACATTTGCATCACGCCTAACTGGTCATGCAGAGTGAAAGTGTTAATCTCTCAGTCCTGAGGGACTCTTTGCAACCCCATGGACTGTAACGCACCAGGCTCCCTGTCCATGGAATTCTCCAGGTAAGAATACTGGAGTGAGTGCCATTCCCTTCTCCAGGGGATCTTCCCGACCCAGGGATCAAACCTCCGTCTCCTGTATTGCAGGCAGATTCTTTACCATCTGGGCCACCAGGGACTTCCTACAAAGTCATGTAACTTTGAGCCTTCAGACTCTTCATCTGTGAAGTGGAACAATGGTCCCCAGAATCTCACAGGTCTTTCGTGAAGCTCAGAAATGAGAATTAATTAGAAAAATACCATGTCAATTGTAAAGTATGGAACAAGTATGCTCTTAAAAAAACAAAAAAACAAAAAAACACAGGTTTGCGACCCTCTTTTTGTTTCAATGTTGATTCTAATAGGAAAATTCTCGGGGGGAAGAAAGGGCCATCTTACATGGAATTGAGAAAGACTTCACCTTTTCCTACCCCACCCTACCAGGATGCCACAGTCACTCACACCAACATGGATCCCCATCAGTGTCCGGCTGGTAAGCGTGCATGTTGTAACCTAGACCTGTGTTGACCTCCGAGGCACTGGGGGCTGCCTCCATCCTCTCAGGGTGGTAGGGCTTCTGGTCCTCCTGTTGTTCTCAGGCGCTCATCCTGACCGGGAAGAGACCACCAGGTCCTCCGACAGCACTGATTCAGCCTACTTTTCCACACATTGATCTGGGCATAGCAGAAACGTCAGAATTGCTGCAGAGAATCAGAGCAGGATTTTATCTGAACAGGGCACAGAGTCGTTCATGAGAGGGCAGTCTTAGCCTAACATAAGAAGGTACCTAAGTGGTTCACTGCTCTAAGGCTGAGTATCTTATTCCTTTACAATTTAAAGAGAGACCAAATTCAGGGGAGATGGGGAGATACCCTTGACGACAGAAAATGAACTTGCAAATATTGACAACTACCTGCAAGTCAGATTCTCCAAAACATGATGCGTCTCATTTAGTGTCTGTGCTTCAGGAATATATGAGGTCTATTTAGAAAGATCTAATATAATGACTCAATGTATAATTGCCCTTTTTAGTGTGAAGGGAACTGAAGGGCTTGGGTTTTGTACTGGGATTAAAAAATCAGGAAGCTTAAATTTCAGGGTTGGCACCATGACAGAGTCCTTGGCAAGCCTCGCTGCTGTGGTCTTTCCCAGGGAAAAGCAAAGGCTTCATAACTGCAGGTAATGGTTTTTATTGTTATTTGGGGGGAGTGAATATCCGTCAAGCTTATACTGTGTGGTAAGCACTTAACATAGTTTTCTTTTGTAACCACCCTGAGTCTTTCTTTTCTTCTCTAAAATGAGTATGTAGTACCCATTTCAAAATGACTCAGTGCCAACTTGCTAAAGATGGCACACAGTTTGCAAGTGGTGGACCTAAGATTTAAACTCGTCTTACTTCACCAAACACCTTGCCCTTTCTGAGACCTCTTGCTGTCTTCCAGCAAGGTTTATTATAATCCTTTATTTACTACTATTTTTTCCTTCATGTGTTCATGAGTTGGTTACTATTAGTCACTCAGTTGCATCTGACTCTGTGCGACCCCAAGGACTAGAGCCCTCTAGGCTCCTCTGTCCATAGGATTCTCCAGGCAAAGATACTGAAGTGGGTTGCTATTCCCTTCTCCAGGGGATCTTCCTAACTCAGGGATCAAACCTGGGTCTCCTGCATTGCAGGCAGATCTTTTACCATCTAAGCCACCACTAAAATTTGGTCCAGCCTCTGAAAGGTATTTTACAGATGGTCACTCAAAGGAAAAGAAAATTATGCTTTAGAACAGAGAGAAATGGAATGGAACTCTTCATTTTTCTTCTAATAGATAAAAAATAAACCAGACTGCAAATCCTTTTTTTTTCTTTTTTAAAGCAAGCCATGTACCAAGTTTTTTTGGTTCAAATTGTGTAGGATAAGTTAAATTGCATTCTATTAACCAGTATGTGTATTTCTGTAAGTATAGTTAAGTTGAAATAAAGTTTTAAAACATTTTTAAAAAATGAGGAAGTTCACTTCCCTGTGAATAACAGAGCCGTTCTTTTCCAACACTTATTCTTAGAATCTCTTCTGTCTACAGATGTTAAACACAAGCCCTTCCTACTAAGAAGCATTAAAAGCATACATGCATTCTCACAATTGGGGAAATAAATTGTGAAAATTATGGCCTCTCCCCGAAGAAGTGGGTGGTCTAATAGTTGCAGAAGCATCCTGAAAAATAAGTTAACCTCCAATCTGAGTATCTTGCCATGATATGAGAGTATCCACGTTTCTATACAGAGGCCTGGAGTAGGTATGCACATATATACAAACATATAAATTTTTTTGTCCTTGAAAACAGTGACTTATTGAGATTATTTCTATATATACAGCACTGTTTTCTGCAGCAGAATATTTGAGGTGGGAAGTGAAGATGAGTCTAGAAGACCGTGATAGGAGGTGAGAGTCATAGATGAAGTTCTGGCATGAATTTGAGGAGTTTGCAAGGGAGAAAGAATAAACATACTTTAAATTCAGGTGGAAATTTTAAAGCATATTATCAACACAGGTAGAGTTATAGAACCCAGGGACTGAACCCAGGTCTCCTTCATTGTAGGCAGATTCTTTGCCAACTGAGCTATCAGGGAAGCCCCAAGTTATAGAACAGTTAAGAAATTTAAATGAGAGCAGATCATTCAAAAAAAATGCCATAAAAAAAAATGCCATAAATGAACTTATTTATAAAATGGAAACAGACTCACAGACAGAAAAAAAAAAAAAAACACGCTTATCAACAGAGAGAGAGGGAAGGAGGGGTAAATTAGGAGTCCGGTTAAACAGATACACACAACTATATATAAAATAGACAAGCTACAAGGACCTACTGCATAACATAGGGAACTCTAATCAAAGTTTTACAATAATCTATAAGGAAAAAGAATCTGAAAAAAGAATATTTATATATAAAACTGCATCACAAAGCTGGTGGTGATGCTGACCACTGGGAAATCGAGGTGAGTCATGGAAATAAAAGGCACTGGTGTTTTCCAGTCTGAAAACAAAAACTAAATCACTGTGCTATACACCTGAAACTAACACAATATTGTAAATCAACTATACTACAATTAAAAATTGAAATAAAAAAGAAATAAATGTGAGCAAAGTTTCTTGATACATAGTGCTCTTCAAAAATGCTTTCAGGGACTTCCCTGCAGTCTAGTGGTTAGGACTCTCTGCTTCTACTGCGAGGGGCACGGGTTCAATCCCTAGTCAGGAAACTAAGAGCCCACATGCTGTGGGGTGCACCAAAAAAAAAAAAAAATTGCTTGTTGACCAGCTATGACATTGTCTTAAGCCCATTTGCCAATGACACTTCCTTCTTTTTTTATTTGCAACACAACCCCTTTATACCCTCATCCCATTAATCTGAGGGGGTCACAGGTAGATACCAACTGCAAGATTTTCAGCATCCTTCCCCAAAACACATTTTGTTGCTATTCTAGTATGAAGAGAAATGGGAAGGGACATGTTTACTGATTTCCCACCAGGCCTTGGGACCTAGCATCCTTCCTTACTGGTTCCATGCAGAACTAAGCATTTTTTCACATGCTCTGCCTCGTGGATGTGCGATCTGATAGGACAGCCTCTAAGATGTACAGAAGAGAAGAAATCTAGTTAACACAAATGCTTCCGAAAGCCTAAATATGTATTTAAAACATTTGTGGTTCCACATTACAGAAAGCATATTAATGTTAGCAGTAGACAAAATGATACACAATAAAATGCAGATTTTCATTCAACATGATGTCTAAAATTAGCGAGTTAAATTAGCTACAGTAGTTAAGGTTTATAAATGAGCTTCACTGAAGCTACACAAGATTTCTGAAAGAAGCATTAGCAGCTGAACAGGCATTTATCACTCTGAAATAGAAGCACTTTGCCACATTGCTTTGAAATCATCTGGGCGGCCTTGAATGAACTCATGGTAGTTTCATTAAAGGCTTGATGGTGTAATTTGGTCTGTGATTTCCATTTGTTCAACTGGCCACTTTAAAGAAAGTTAATTTCTCTGCGTGCTTAAGCTTACTGCCTGGTGCCTCCACATCTATGCATCAGATTTCTATGAACCATTTCTGCCTTCAACCCGCAGGACTTTCTGAAGATTCCTTGAACACATGTCTCTTGAGCACCTACTAAGTGCCAGATATTGTTATGGGTCCTGGGGATACAGCAGTGAACAAAGCAACTATTTCTGACTGTACAAGCTTTTGTCCTACTTGGGGAATAACAATGCTAAATGGGATTGAAAAAATGAAACATAAACAATATCAAATTTATAAAAGCGCCAAGAAGAAAAATAAAGCAGAGTTGGAGGATGGGATGCTTTTAGGGTTTGGGGAGAGAAAGGAACATTGAAAAATTAGATGAAGGCCAAGGAAGATCTCCCTGAGAAGACGACTGGGAAAACAGAATATTGAAGAAATGGCAAGTTCAAAGGCCCTGACGCAGATGTGTTTCTCAAGTGCTTAAGGAATAGCCTGGACTCCTGAGTGAAGTGAATGATTGGGTAAGTACAGGAGCTGAGGTCAGAGGGGTGAGTGGGACAGACCAGTCAAGAATGTGTCAGTTATGGTAAGGACCTTGGCTTTTTTAAAGACTAAAATATTGGCTCTAAGCTCAAACATCACAGTTATTTTGATACTAAGGTAGCAGGCAGTGTTTAAGATAAAATCAGAGTACTATGTTTTCCTTATTTATGTCATGGCTCATCGTGAAAGAGTTATTCATTGCTTGTATGTTTTTACTCTATTTTTGACTTAAAAATTGAAGTATAGCTGATTTACAATGTTGTCTTAGTTTCCGATGTACAAGCATAGTGATTCAGTAATATATACGTTTTCAGATTCTTTTCCCTTATAGGCTATTACAAAATAATTAGTATAGTTTCTTGCTCTATTCAGTAGGTCCTGGTTGGTTATCTATTTTATATATAGCAATTTATATCTGTTAATCCCAAATTTCTAATTTATCACTTCCCTGCTTTTCCTCTTAGTAACCATAAGTTTATTTTCTATGACTGTGGACTGGCTTTTACTCTACAAGATAAAAAGAAGTCACTGCAGGTTTTGGACAAAGGACAAATGCTTAGAGTGAGAGTGTGTCTTAATCTTTTGAACCAGAGAACAGTCCAAACTCACAGTCAGATGACAGAACCAACTGGTTGTTTCCACGATCAAGAAAAGGAAGTGAGGGTCCTAAGTGGGGAGCAAGGTGGCAGGGGTGATGCTGGAGAAACTAGCTGAGTTCTGCCTTCAATAAAGATGTACATCAGCAAATCTTCACTTTGTAGCTCCAGAATTGCAGATGAAGCCAAGCAGTCAAAAAAAAAAAAAAAAAAATTCTTCCCTGTTTCCAGTCATTCCAACCTTCTATTGTAATAAAATTTTGTTTCAAAGAATACAGAACTGGAAATGACTCTGTGAGTTCTAAAAATAAGTCTTTCTTAGTAAACCCCTTGAATTTTAGGTCTTGCACATGTTCTTTTATATCAGTGGCTGTTTTGCATGTGGGAATGTATTTCCAGTGCGTGACAGCATTTTAACTCTTCAACTTCCTCTTCACCTAGGAGGCATATAATCCTAAAAAAAGAGGGGAATAAGTATTTGTTCATATTCACTTGGTATAAATTGTTGCTATCTTAGGCAAGTGGCTTTGTATCTGTTTGTAGGAAAAGATAGTATACAAAAAGTTTAATAGCAATTTAACTCTTAAATCATAGACTGTATAAATGGTAATACCTATGAGTTGAACCAGGTATTGAAACTTAAAGAATCCTAGTGCCATGTTGATGGATATGGGATGCTGTGATTCTCAGCACTATTTGATGATAAAATTGTCTCTAACTTTTGAAGGGAGTGCCTTTTTAAATTGTTGTTTTGTCCCATAATTGGGGACTTTAATATTTTCCCGGATAAGGAAGATAATGGGTGGTGTTTGGGCTCCCAAGTGAACTTCTAAAGCCTCCTTCACCCAGGGTATAGTTGGATGATAGCAAAGAGGTGACGTCTGGGAACAGCATGCCAAGCCAAAGACAGAAGGAGGAGAAGAAAGAGGAAGAAAAAAGGGTTTCTTTCCTTACTGAGTCATCGAGACAGAGCCAGGCAACATCTCGAGAGTGATGATTTACTGAGTACTTATCTCCTTCCCCAGTCAATGCCTCTTTCCCTCCAACCGGTGGCCCCCTCCCTAATCTTGTGGATCTTCTGTCCAGTATCATGTCACCCTCCAGCCTGCCTCTCCCCAAAATGAACCACAGTTGCAATTGACTCTACCACCTCAAAATGAAATCCACTGTCTCCAGGGCACCTGGTTCCAGCTACAAGTTAGGAGAGAACTTGACCAATGGTTTCCTTCCAATGGGTGACTGACTGATAGAATGTAAAAATAGGAGTATCTTCTGAGCTAATAAATTTAGAATTCACACAATTTCTATCAGTATGGAAGTATGCAATGAAATAAAAAAAAAAACACATTAGTAGAGAACAGCAGGGGGGACCCACCAGAAAGGGCACCTGGCATCAATTCTGCTCACTGGCCAAGCTTATCTATTTCTTTTTGCTCTAACTTTGAGCCTAGGTCTAGGTTTCAATTTCCCACAAATATGCAAATGAGGTGACAGAGTTTGTGGTGATGGATGTGGGTTCTGAGGTGCCTAAGAAGGTGGGGGGCAGAGTCATAGTGCCCAGGGAGGTGGAGGTCAAGGTGGTAACTTTTAATTTTGGTGTCAACCCCAGAAGATAAGTACCCCAATTCCCCGACAGCCATTTGTGTTCACTTAGGTTCACTTTGGCTTCCAAGGTGGCTCAGTGGTAAAGAATCTGCCTGCCAATGCAGGAGACGCAGGTTCAATCCCTGGGTCGGGAAGATACCTGGAAAAGGAAATGGCAACCCACTCGAGTATTCTTGCCTGGAGAATTCCATGGACAGAGGAGCTCCTCTGTCATCCGTGGGGTTACAAAGAGTTGGACACAACAGAGCAAGTAGGCATGAGCCCCAGGTTCACTTTACTTTGCTGTTACCTTTTTTCAAACCCAACGAGTACAAGAGTTTTGAGCAAAATAAGTTGTTTCGAAGGTAGCTTATTGTTAGCCTCATAAAAACAAAGCATTACAATAACTTCTATGAAGAATATAAACCATTTCTCGAGCCTTCTATCATGTCTTGGTGTCTGCAAGCTAGTGATTTTACGACACTTTTCTCTTTAAGTAGAATATTACCTTTCAGCTTAGAAATGAATGGTAAGCCTCAGAAGTTTTAGCTCCATGAAAATAAATAAGAATCATGCCTAAAATACAAACCTACAATAGTTACCACTTTAAAAAAAAATAACAGCTGAACCACTGCCATAAAACAAGACTAGAAGGGTTCCGAAAGACAGTCAATTCATATAGCTGCACTTAGGGACATAGTTTAAATTCCACAGCCTCCAAGCATATTTTTGCATAGAAACTTGACTGAAGTTTCTCCTTCTCTCTGCACCCCATCTCATGTTCCTACCTTCGCCATAAAAAAGTGCCTCCATCATAAATTCAAGGGCTCGCCTTCTGTCACAGCCCCCTAATCACTACCAGGAAATATCCAGGCAAAGTAAAACCTTGAGCAAGGAGTTTCATGAATGGGATAGAAAAGTAAAACTTGGATATTTACTGATGACTCTCTCCTTCCAATTTCCTACGTGCCATTGCCGGAGCTGTTAACAACAAAATTAGTTAACATTCAGGCCCTTGGAACTTGTGAAGTAATCATTTCTCTAAAGAGCACAGTGGGGGGTAATTCTTAGTTTTATTTGTTTTCCTTTACATCCACTATATCTTTTTTTTTTCCATCCTAATTCATGCTCCTATGGTTTCCCTGTCTGTGCCACAGCTATATATTGCTTTGAAAAGTCAATAAATCCTTTGCACATAATAATGCTTACCTACGCTACCTCACAGGGGTGCTGTGATGAGTAATTAATTAATGTGTGTAAAGAGCTGGGGGATCATGAGAAGCAAGACACCCTAGAAGTGTGAAGAATTATTATTAATAAGTGTTATTACCCAAATGCCTCTAGATGTCAGCAAAACATCTTTTTAAAAATATAATTGGCAGCCAGTTTTGAATAGCCCAAGTTCATTCTTTCTCCAGTGACAGGCAGACACAGGCAGTGTGGCAGCCATGCCCGTGGAGCCTTTTCTTTTGGCTAAAGAAGGTTCATTTAATCTGAGACTATGAACTTCACATAGAAGTAAGCATTGGAACAAAGCAGCGCTTGATTGCCTGGAGGTCTGAGTGCGTGGCAGGCTGGGTCATTCTCTGGACAATCAGGATGAAAGATCAGTCTTTTCTCCAAAGAAAACACTTAATTTCCTCATTACTGAAGCCATGAGTGTTGGTTACAAATGGATAGGAAGAGGGTATAGATCCTTTACAAACATATTTAAATGTACGCACATTTTCTCTCTCCATGTTCAAATATATGCATGAGAAGTTTGTAGTAGAGAAACAGGCACAGGCAATTCTAAATATACTCAACACATCACTGGCTGCTATGTTTAGCTGCTCAGTCACGTCCAGCTCTTTGCAATTCCATGGACAGCAGCACGCCAGGCTTTCCTGTCCTTCATCTCCTGGAGCTTGCTCAAACTCATGTCCATTGAGTTGGTGATGCCAGCCAACCATTTCGTCCTCTGTCATCCTCTTCTCCACCTGCCTTCAGTCTTTCCCAGCATCAAATCACTGGCTGCTATGTGGGTTTTATTTCCTGGCAGAAAGGTGAAAATGGAAATTATGGGAGTTTTCCACAAAATGCAGGCAATGGATGACACCTCAGACTGATGTTTAACAGAGAGCACTGACTAACCTAAATGACCTGTTGTTGGTGCTTATCTCAGTAACCAATGGCTCACATCTCTTCTTTTTTCTTGTGTATGATTTGGTCCAGGGAGATAGAACTGTAAGATGTGGTGCAGGAAAGGAAAACTGTGGCCAAGGACCACAGGTGTGTGAGTGCTAGCTGCTGGTGAACTGGGAGGGGAAACAATAAGCTCAATTTAGAGAGAAAGAGCATTTCATTCAACTTATTTTATTTTAATTCAACTCAACACCCCTTGATTTTGTGATGGGGTGCTAATTTAAGGGAATTCAACTTAGCAAATACTTCTCAGAGAGGTTAACAGTTTATGTCAAACGTCCTCATGATAAAAAAAAAAGTTCCTACATATCTTTAAGTCAAGTAGAGTAAATTTCAAATTACTTTTCCCTGTTATCCAACATCACACAGACTTTATTTCTCAAGGGAGCTTCACAAAGAAGAGCATGAACTGTTTATTCTGTTTTGTTTTGTTTTTTTCTTTTTAGGTGATTAGGGGAGTCCTTTAAAGAGTCTGGGTTTCCCAGGGCAGAGCCGGCACTAGCCTGCGCCCCAGGTCGTACACCTGGGCAGGCACGAGGTCCTCTTGGTCAAGAATGGAGATGCTCTTGAAGACTCTAGAATGGCTTTCTTCAGGCCAGATCCTGAGGTTCTGACCACTGCAATATGACGGATTAGGGTCTGGGCTTGGCATTGACAATGAACTTGGACATTTGCTTTACTTGATTGTGCTTCAGTCAGCCTTGTTGCTGACAGATTTGAGCCCAGAGAGGTGACCAAGGTGTGGGGGGAAGTGAGGGGGGGAAGGTGCGTGGGGGAGGGCACAAGAGAAAGAGGAAATAAATATAAACATTGTTGAATCAGCATTTTCTATACTGAATGTAAAGTCACATCTGGAACATTGGATCACATAGAACATGGTTATTATTTTACATTATTTACAAATGTAAAACTCCACAAGAGCATTTCCGAAAGATTCAGATCGGAGCATTTCCTCCAGGTGTGGAGGCTGGCGACCGGTGAGTCAGCTATCTTTGCACATCTGCCATCCATCCCCCTTTCCTGCTTAGCCTGCCACCCTGTCCCCTCCTGCGCGGTTGCCCTGCTCCTCCTGACACGTCTCCTCATCCACACAGAGATTAAGCTAATCTTTCAGTTTCCCAGTTCCCCTCCTGGGATTGTCATAAGGCTTAATTAAATAATGTTCATAAAGCATTCGGCTGTTCAGGTGTCCCTGGATAAAATGCAAAGCACAATATTATTGTGATTATTATTAATTAGAATGATCCTGTCGGAGCCAAAGGATGTTTTCTGGCAGCTTTGGAGAGTTCTACCCTGGCCTTTATCCCTGCAGAGAGGATGGCAGGTGAGATAGTGGAAATGTAATTCTTGATGTTGGAGGAAACTTAGAAATATCAGAAGAATTGATGACCTGGTGTTGCCAAGATTATTTTTAAGAGAAAGAAACATTTACAAACAGCCTACTAAGGCACTTCATTCTAGTACCTCTCCCTCCAAAATAATCAGCTCTTTTTTCAAGGGGCTGGCTTAAGAATCTCTGGAGAATATAGGACTGATCATTAAGAACTAATACGGGGTCACCAAAAACAAGCAATTTCTTCTTTTCAGTTTTTTCCTTTAATAGAATCCTTAGAACAAGAATTAGGGCAATGCAATCAACAAAGAATCTAGGCTTTGAGAAACTATTTGGAAAGCTTCTCCTGAGAGCTTTTCACTGTTTTTCAATGGATGAGTGTAAGGACTACTGATTGTTTATTGGTAAATATCAGGTAAACAACAGGAGTGGAAAGATCCCCTGGAGAAGGGAATGGCTACCCACTTCAGTATTCTTGCCTGGAAGATTCCATGGACAGAGGAATCTGGAGGGCTACAGTCCAAGAGACATGACTGAAGCGACTTAGCACACACTCACTCAATGCTAGTATGCACCATATGCCGAATACAACTTTCATTGCTTTAAAAATTCTAAACCATTAAATCTTCTGAGTAATCACAGAAGGTGGGCATTACTGCTATCCCATATTTACAGACGAATATACTGAGGCACAGAGAGGTAAGGTCACTTACTCAAGGTCACACAGCTAAAAGGTGGAGAAAGGGAGTTAAATTCAGGTGACTGGCTTTAGACCCCTTCTCTTAACATCACACTGTGCTAACTCTCTCTAAAGCCTCTCCAGAACCCACATGAATTGATCTGATCAGAATTCTTATATTATTTTATCTCCAGTCCTTCAAAACAAATATTAGAAATGCAGCACTTGGAACTTCCCAGGTAGTCCAGGGGCTAAGACTCCACACTCCCAATGCAGGAGGCCCGAGTTCTATCTCTGGTCAGGAAACTAGATCCCACAACCGGAGATCCGGCACACCACAGCTGAGACCTAGCATGGCCAAATAAAATAAATAAATATACATATATTAGATGTATTATTTTCAGAGACACAATACAAATAGCAGCCCTAAACCTTCTCTCTTCTCTTGTCCTTTATAAACACAACAGAAAAATGTTTTAAAGATAATGACTTTAGCACAAAGTGCAAAAATTTCAAACAAGAGGTTTCAATAGTATTTTTAAAGGTTTTGATGGTGTAAAATAAAATTTTAACCCATATTAATACAAGTGTCCCTCAGACCAAATTTAATATAGTTTTTAAAAATTCATTTGTGCACAAAAATGCTTTGGCTTACATGAATAAATAGTAAATTAACCATCTCACACTGGTCAGAATGGTCATCACTAAAGAGTTCACAAATAACAAATGCTGAAGAGGGTGTGGGAGGAAAGGGCACTCTCCTACACTGTTAGTGGGACTGTAAATTGGTACAGCTACTATGGAGGATAGTATGGAGGTTCCTTAAGAAACTAAAAATAGAGTTGCCATATGAGTCTACAATTCCATTCCTGGGCATATATCCTGAGAAAACTCTAATTCAAAAAGATACATGCACCCCAATATTCATAGCAGCACTGTTGACAATAACCAAGACAAGAAAGCAACCTAAATTTCCATCTGTGGATGAACAGATAAAGAAGATGTGGTGTATATGAACAGTGGGATACTACCAGCCATAAAAAAGAATGAAATAATGCCATTTGCAGCAACATGGATGGCCCTAGAGATGATCATACTAAGTGAAGTAGGTCAGACAGAGACAGATACCGTGTGATAGCACTTATATGTGGAATCTAAAACATGAACTTATTTACAAAACAACTCACATAAGTTTATAAAAAAGTTTACAAAGGAATTTTTACAAAACATAGAGATTCACAGACATGTGAAATAAACATATGGTTACCAAAGGGGAAAAGGAGTTGAGAGGGAATATATTAGGAGTTTGGGACTAGCAGATAAATCTCCTATATATATTAAATGTATATAAGATATATTATATATATATATATACCTAAAATAGATAAACAACAAAGTCCTATTGTATAGTACAGGTACCTAGATTCAGTATCCTGTAACAAACTATAACAGAAAATAAAAATGGAGTAAATTAAACAGTGCAGAATTATTAAATGGGAATAAGTAAAATATAACATTTATTATTTACAAATGTTTAGTAAAAAACATTTACATGTAATAAATGTTATTATATACTATACTGGAATTTATCAGACAGTTTTACCAGACAGTTCTGTTATATACAGTCTTTAAACATATTTTATTTCTAAGATTCTCTTACTCTGTAACATGCATCAATGATGACATTATTAATAAATGATGTAGGGGTTCTTGACATTGTGTTTCTGTGAAAGAGATTCAATTTTAAAATGTTGTAACATCCCATTACAGACTAATCCAGAAGAGAGGGATGGATGTCCCAGAATGGGGAAGGCCTTTCTGATGCTGGTTGTATGGTCTGACGCTGCCAAGGTTTCACTCTGCTCAGAAGGTGAGTTTGGAATACTTATTAGCACTTAATAGGTTTATTCAAAAGAGAAGACAACCAGGACTTATGGCATTGTCTAAAAGAAGAAGCCAAGTGTAGCTCATATCAATAGTCTGTAGTTTCAGGAGGGAGACATTTTGGTTTTTTAATGGATTTTTTAAAAATTATTTATTTATTGGCTGTGCTGGAACTTCCAGGTTCTCTTTAGCTGTGGCCAGTGAATTGTACTGGGCTAGGGATCAAACCCATGTCCCCTGCACTGGCAGGGGGATCCTTAACTACTGGACTACCAGGCAAGTCCGGAAGGGAGCCATTTTAAAATTCCTGTCTATAATACTTCTATAATACTAATCTAAATCATACTCATTTTTCAAATCACAGTGATATGGTCACCACACCCAGGCCATCTCCAACTACCCCAGCCTCCTTGATCTTCTTTATGGATTAACCTGTGATCTTAGTCGCCTGGTGATTTGCATTATGATCACAAGTTTCCTGTCTTTCTCTTGTAATCTCCTTAAAGATCTTTGCCATCCCCTATATCAGGGTTTTAAATTCAGGTACCTGGTTCCAGGGCTCCCTTCTTAAAAAAACAAACAAAAAAAAAGTGTGAAACGTCTCTTTTGGTAGTTTACAACTCGGTGCTGTGACTACAATAGGTGCTCAAAGTCGTCTTAGTTTGAACTTGCTCTGAAAAGACTAGGTGAGATTCTTTAACCTTACATTTCCTTATCTTGCTTTTAATGTCCTTGGAAAAAGACAAACAAAAAACTTAATAAATATTTGGGGTTTCCTTATCCTAGCTCTCAGTTCTATGGACTAGAAGGGAATAAAGAGGCAGTCAAGACCCTGAAAAGAGACAAGATTGGAAGCTAGCGGTAAAGCACCATTCTGCCAACGCAGGAGCCTTAAGAGATGTGGATTTAATCCTTGGGTGGGAAGATCCCCTGGAGAAGGGCATGGCAGCCCACTCCAGTATTCTTGCCTGGAGAATCCCATGGACAGAGGAGCCTTGGCAACCTACAGTCCATGGGGTCGCACAGAGCCGAACACGGCTGGGGCAACTTAGCACCCACAGCACGCAAGCACGCTACCTTTCCTAATGACCAAAATTCTTCGGGTCTCCTCTCAATCTGCAGTGCTAATTGATCACCTGAGGTATCACCAGAGCCATCTAATCTGTTTAGTTTTGCAGAGTTTCACTTCCTTTCCATCCATAAATCTCATTTCCAGTTTTATGCCAAGGATGATGCCCTGTGTCTGCACTAACTAAAAGAGTAATGGAAAGTTAGAAAGTAACTAACGATCCAGGCTCCTGGGAGCATTTTTAAAAACAGCCCTAAAGATCGAATTTCTGATCCTCATACTCTGACTCTATTGCAAAAACCCCGCCCCCGACAAATGTCTCCTCCACTTGAACATTTTTCTCTGGTGATTTGCTTGAACAATCTTTTCTGATTATTGAAAAATAGCAACAGACATTAGCGCATCTTTCAAGGAGGGGATGTGGAAGCTGGAGGTGAGAAGAGTAGAATAAAGAAATATGTGATGGAGCACCCACAAGAGTGGTCCAAGGAGAGGGCGGGAAGAACTGAGAGAGTAGCCCTGAAACACGGACATGACCGTAAGTAAAAGGGACTTCCCAGGGGGTGCTAGTGGTAAACAGCCTGCCTGCCAATGCAGGAGAGGTAGGAGACACGGGTTTGATCCCTGGGTTGGGAGGATCCCCTGGAGAAGGCAATGGCCGCCCACTCCAGTATTCTTCGGAGAAGGCAATGGCAACCCACTCCAGTACTCTTGCCTGGAAAATCCCATGGATGGAGGAGCCTGGTGGGCTGCAGTCCATGGGGTCGCAAAGAGTCGGGCACGACTGAGCGACTTCACTTTCACTTTTCACTTTCATGCGTTGGAGAAGGAAATGGCAACCCACTCGTGTTCTTGCCTGGATAATCCAAGGGAAGGTGGAGCCTGCTGGGCTGCCGTCTATGGGGTCGCACAGAGTCGGATACGACTGAAGCGACTTAGCAGCAGCAGCAGCCAGTATTCTTGCCTGGAAAATTCCATGGGCAGAGGAGCCTGGCGGGCTACAGTCCATGGGCTCACAAAGAGTCGGACATGACTGAAGCGACTTAGCATGCATGCACCCATGTATGTCAAATAGATAGCCAGTGGGAATTTGCTATATGACTCACGGGGCTCAAACCCGTGCTCTGGGACAACCTGGAGGGGTGAGTAGAGTGGGAGGTTTAAGAGGGAGGGGACATATGTCTACCTATTACTGATGCATGTTGATGTATGGCAGAAACCAACATATTATAAAGCAATTATCCTTCAATTAAAATTAAATGAATTTTTTTAAAAAAGTGGTCCGTAAAGATCGAGAACATACAACCTATTCAGTGTTCTTTCTCCCTCTCTCTCGTCTTTCCTTCTCTGCCTCTCGACAAAAGCCTAATCGGTTAAAAATGGAGACACCCTATGCCACTTAATAGCATCTCTGTTGATCTTCCTCCAGTAGGTGTAAGTCCCGAGAGCAACAGCACCTTTTGTCACCAGCTGTGGATGGGGAGTGGCTGCCTCAGGGGATCTGAGCCTAAAAAATCCACCACTGAGAAAAGGCAATAACAGAAGTCTGTTGCTGTCTAACCTGCCATATAAATGAAACAATCAAGCAAGACAACAAAGGAACCTCCAGTCACCACCAGAGGCAAAAGCAGGTGGTGTAATATATCCTGGCTTCAGGGACTATTTTTAGTTTCCTCCCATCCCTCCCCCCCCTTCAAAAACAACAACAACAACAACAAGTCTAATTTAGATTATCTGGGGGGGAAACACTAAATAATTCAAGAGAGTCAGAGAGAGAGAGAGGTGAGTAGCAGAGAGACAGAGAAGGCACACACCTGAATGAAATGAGGAACACACAAAACCTCAAAATGTCTGAATCAAAGAGCTCATAATCAGTGGAGATGGGAGATTGTGGAAGAAACAAGGAAGAAGACCCAGCAGAGTTTCATCCTCTGTAATTTAGTTCTAGCTCACAAATCCATACTCTAAATACAATCCACTCAGAGAAAGCACTATCACAAAGGGAAGGAAGAGAAATGATTATTAATCCTAATCATTCTTATCAGCTGACTGTAGCCTCCCTCTGGGCTCACCCCTGCAGCTCCTTGGACCAGCAGATCCAAAACTCTCTTAGAACTTCTATGGGAACAGTTTATGCCAATGTTCCTCAATTACTCCTTATCAAAGCACATATTTTTGCCAGCTTTATTGAGATAGAGTTGACCTGCGGCACTTGATAAGTTTAAAGTTCACAGTGTAATGATTTGACTAATATCCATCACAAAATGATGATCACAATAAGTGAATATCCATATGCTCATATAGATACAAAATTAAAGAAATAGAAAAAAATACTTCTCGTGGTGAGAACTCAGGATTTATTCTCTTAACAACTTTCATATATAATATACAGCAGGGTTAACTATAGTCATTATGTTGTATACTACATACTTCCTTTTCTTATCATCGAATATTTGTACCTTTTGACCACCTTCATCCTATTTTTCCTCCCCCACCTCCTGCTTCTGGTAACCACAAGTCAATCTTATTTTATATGAGTTTTGCTATTGTTGTTAGAGGCCACGTGTAAGTAAGATCATACAATATTTCTATTTTTCTGTCTGATTAAATTTCACTTAACATAATATCCGCTACATTCATCCATGTTGCGGCAGATTTCACAATTTCTTCCTTTCTTAATGCTGAACAGTATTCCATTGCATATATGCCATCTCCTTGTAGTCCACATCTTTACTTATTCATCTTTTGATGGACATTTAGGTTCTTTCCATATCTTGCTATTGGAAATAGTGCTGCTACGAAGAGGGGGGTGTAGATAACTCTTTGACATGGTGTTTCCATTTTCTTCAATATATTCCCAGAAGCAGAATTGCTGCATCATACAGTTCTATTTCTAATTTCTTGAGGAAACTCCATACTGGTTTCCAGAGTGGTTGTGCAGTTTGCACTCCCACCAACCATGCTAAAGGGTTCCCTTTTCTCCACATTCTCACCAGCACTGGATACCTCTTCTCTTTTTGATGATGCTTATTCTAACACACGTGAGGTGATATCTCATTGTAGTTTGATTTGCATCCAAAGCACATGTTTTTAATAACAATACTCGATGCAGCACTCTGGTTTTGGTGAGCAAGGCTGTTAACTGAATTCTCAATGAACCTGTACAGTTCTTTGGACTTAAGAAAGAATTACATACTTTAAACACAAATCCATGGAATTTCATATGTAAAATTAGCTTAGAGAACTCTGGCAATAATCTTACTACTGTAATTAGCATCTGAATATAACTGGATTTTTCTCAAAATCCCCTCATTATGTCTCATTTATTGCAAAATGCAGCCACCTAAAGACTGAGTCCTGACTAGATAGCCCACTTACCTTCTCTCTTGACAAGGTGACATCTGTTCTGATAGGAATTTGTAGAATATTGTCCCATCTAGTCAAAACTTAAACATTTTAAGGTATTGGATCCCCTTTACCTATCTCTCCCAAATGTTTATTAATGCTTTAATTACTAATATTCCCCAGAGAGGTATTTACATTAAGATATGGATGCATAAAGGTAAAATTTCAGACACCAAGGCAGACCAATGTAGATAGAATGGAGTACAATAGTGGAGTGTTGGGCTCAACACAAGACAAAAGGAGGACGTTGAGGAAAGGGAAGAGAGCTTCCAGAGTGTAGAGAAGAGTTTGATAATAAAAGAGTGAAGCAAAACACAATTCCCTGGGTGGAAAATTCTCCTAGGACTAGCCTTGATCATCATCATCGTCACTTTCCTATCAGCCCTACTCCAATCTCAGGACATTTATGAAGTAGGAAGATGCTACCATCTTTTAAGACCACAGTCTTTAACCTGATGGCCAGGAGTACAGAGGAAGTACACGTGGAACTTGAAGGGGGCTGCCTAAATCCCAAAACAGAAGCCCTGTAGCTGGATGAGGCTGGGATGCAACTGTGCGTAGCAAAGAGGGTGAGAAGTCAGAAGTAGTGAGCTGTCTGGAAAATCACAACCCAGGCAGACATCAAAAACTCCCCCCAAGGAGACCGGACAGAAGATTCTGGGGAGGAGGACCATGACTGAAAGTAGATGTAAGCAGCTGGAAGCCATGGCTGGAATAAAAGGTGACCCTGGAGCCATGACTGGAATGGGGATTCCAGGCCACAGAAGGATTTGACAGGACCTTTGTGGTCTCCTATGTAGCCAGGAAGGGACCACTTAAAAGTCAAAGATCTGGATTAGTGCTGAAAGCAAAAACTCCCATGCAGAGAGAAGACTGATGGCATTAAATATAGGCATAGAGAGCTCTTTTTGGAGATCTTAGGTAGAAACATTTGAATGCATTTCCACAATTTTGTTGTGTTGCATAAAACCATGTTCTTATCAACATGGTGGTGTGGTGGTGGTGGTGTAGTCACTATGTTGTGTCCAACTCTTGCGACCCCATTGACTTCAGCCTGGCAGGCTCCTCTGTCTTTGGGATTTCCCAGGCAAGAATACTGGACTGAGTTGCCATTTCCTTCTCCAGGGGATCTTCCTGACCCAGGGACTGAACCCATGTCTCCTGCATTGCAGGTGGATTTTTTTACCACTGAGCCACCAGGGAAGCCCTCTTATCAACACAATTTGGTTTATTTAAGACCATGGCCCAATGACTTATCTATATAATATGTAGAATTAGCCTCCATGCACAGCATCAATTCTGTCACTGCAGGTGGCCTGTCACTGGAAGTAAGATTCTACTCTGCTTTGATTTATGGCAAATAATCATTTGCTTGCAGTTTATCCTTCAAATGCTTATTTTTCTGGAATAATATAAAATCTATCCATTTATCTTCTCAGAGTTGCTTTTCACTAAACCTGCCTCTTAGTCTAAGTTTTTGTATCTCTGGGTCTCTCTTTATCTGTCTATTTCTCTTTCTTTTTTTCTGAAATACCAATCATGTGCCCAATGTCTCTGTGTTTCCCTTACAACGGATGTATATAAAATCCCCAGATATAAAGTTACCCACACTTAGCGATAATCATACCTGATATTTACAGAGGTTACAAACATTGATGGACAAGTAGTGATCCAGCTGACATTTATGTCATGTTTAGGGTAGCCACACACATTAATTCTTTCACTCCTCATGACAGCCCAATTGCAGTAGTGGGTAGGTTCTATTATAAATGAGGAAGCTGAGTTAAATGTGGTCAACCCAACAATTGGCAATGCTGGGACTTGAACCCCAGTAATCTGCTTTGAGCCCATGCTGTTAACCTTTACACTACACTGCTGGCCCCTTTATGAAAAGCATGTGTTCAAAAATAGTGCCTTGGGGAATAAGACTCTGGGCATAGCTTTAATACTTTATAGTTCTTAAAGTTCTTTTACATACACTATTTCATTTTGTCTCTGCATCCAGGAAAATGGGTATTTATTAGAGAAAAGTCTTCGTTTTCAGGATTCTGCAGAACTAAGGCTTGGATTTGGTTCTTCTCATCTGAATTGAGTGGTTTTCCCACTTCCACTGCTCCCACTGTAGCATGGGCATTCTCTTGGTGGGATCCAGAAGGCCAGGCGGGCAGAAAGGATGGCCTGGGTGGGTGAACAGAAGGACACAGTGGGAGAGAGTGGTGATGAGAAGAGATTTGATGATGGGCTAGCTCCAAGTCCAAAAAAAAAGAGCTCTGAGTGTAGAAATTCTTTTTGCTTTGGAAGTGACCCCTTGTCTTATAAAACATTCTTGTAGTCAAGGATATAGAAGAGATCAGTGATTTTCAAATGTCAACATGCTCAGGGAATCCCTTGAGGATCTTATTAGATGGAAAGCTCTGACTTAGAAGGCTGGAGTGGGGTCTGAGATTCTGCATTTCTATCTCCCTGGGGCCTGCCTCTCCTGCCCCAGGTCTCAACATTCCAAGACCATTTTTGAATCCCCACCAATCTGGCTTCTTATTTAGTTCACAGAGTCCACTTGCCCATCTTACTCTGACAGAAATCTGCTAGGCTAAGGGGCTTAATTCTGAAACCCCAATTATGGAAGAAAACCTACCACTTTTATGCAGGAGGTGTCTGAATCACGTGGCTACTATTCTCAGACAGCCCGAGGAAGAACCGAGATCTTTCTATGAGTTAATGAGGCAAGGGCATTCCCTGACATGACACTCCCCTGCCCCCATCAAAGTACAAAGAAGGTTCTAGAAGGTTTTGGCGTTTTGATTTTTTTTTTTTTAAATTTGTTTTAACATGCGTTCAGGATACCCCTTGCCCACAGTGACCTACATTTAGGGAGTAAAGTAAGTCAGGAATGGACCCCCACCCCCAGTACAAGCCATTCCTCGCCACTGGGAGCCCAGAGCTTCGCTCACAGATCACGCAGGCTTAGCGGCTCTCCTAGGGTGCTCGCCCCATTTGGACACGAGCCCTCTGAAACGCCATCAGCTACGGCTAATGGTCTGTAAACGTGTCGGATGATGCCACCAGGCGCCACTGGTGTCCGTCTCCTCGTGAAGTCACACTGGCTGCACCACAGCAAGCCGAAATATAATTAGTGCTAATTTGGTTCCTCACTGCACAGCGATAGCGGTTTCCATTCTGCGCAGACTTGGGAGACATTTGTTTGTTTTTAACATGCTGAGGGGTTTGGGCAAGAATATTAGGATGGGGGCATTGCCGTTTGCCGCTGGTTTTGGCTGACGTCTTAGAGGCCCTGGATCAGTGTATGTGAATGGAATGTGTGCAATTTGCTATTTTTATTTTGCTTTCATTTTGAATTTTACGGCATCATATAGGTTTAGAAAGAACCCCAGAGGGACAGATATTCTGTGGCCTTCTTTCTGCCCGCTTAGGCAGGGTAGCACCAGAAATTTTCCAACTAGATTAATACCCATTGGCTTTGTAAACTAGTTTGAAAAGCCTTCAGGGCAATTAATATGCTGACCAACAACACTCTCTAACAGTGCACCTAATAGTGCCTTTAGCTTAATGTACAATTCTGGGGCAGTAAGACCCGTGTCACATCTTTTCTTAAATTAACAATTATATTGTTCGGCTGCCTAGTTTCTTTAAAATTGGACTGCTTTCTTTCAGGTTCAGATTCTCTTGCTTCAAAATAATTTTGTAAGTACTCTAACATACATAAAGAGTTCTCATGTAGTTCTGTGAGTTATAATGACTGAAGTAAGGAAGCTGATCTAAAAGTACATCCTGCATTTTTGCTGTGACCTGGTTAGCTCTTTTCTTCTGATTGAGGTCTCAGGAGAAGTAAAGAATATCCAGGCCAATCTGATTTCTTCTACCTAGTGGTAGGGCTACCTGGTAATGAGCCATACCTGGGTCTTCCACACATTAGCATGTAAAATTTTGCTTGTGTACATTTCCCAGAACTGTACGTCTATATGTTCAAAGACTTAGAGTGGGAAACTTCTGCTTCATTTGGTGGGATACCAATCTCTGGGGACCACTGATGACGTGTTGGGGCAAGGAATAGTGACTTTATTTGGAAAGCCAGCAGACTGAGAAGGTGGTGGACAACTGTCCCAAAGAACCGTCTTACCCAAGTTAGAATTCAGACTTCTTTTATACTAAAGGGGAGGGAAGTGTGGTTGGTGTCTGCAAACTTTTTGGTGCTGGAATACTTTGTTCTTGGAGCTGTCCATGTAAGTCTGATTACAACATTCCTATAAACTCCAAGAAAATTGTTATTTTCTATTTTTCACATTAAAAAAATTATATATGGCACTTTATATGAGTCAAAGCCTTTATTTTTTTTAGGGAGATATTTTGTAAGTAATGGCATTATTAGTAGCTTTGGAAAAATTAAATATAATAATGAAATGTTTTATTATAAAATATTAACTGTACATGGCAGAAAATTTAGAAATTACAGTAAATAAAAGAAAATGACCTTTAATTGGCTTCACCCTAAAAAATTTTTTTTAATTTATATATTTTTAATTGAAGGATAATTGCTTTCTAACATTATGTTGGTTTCTGCCATACAATCAACATGAATCTGTTCTGCAACTTTTTAATGGCACAGTGTTATATCTTTAAAGGTCAGAGCCTTGAGAATGGGCGCTCCTGCAGGCTTCCCAGGTGGCAATGATGTAAAGAACCTGCCGGCCAATGCAGGAGACATTAGAAATACAGATTCAATCCCTGGGTGGTGAAGATCCCCTGAAGAGGGCATGGAAACCCACTCCAGTATTCACGCCTGGAGAATCCCATGGACAGAGAAGCCTCACAGACTACAGTCCATGGGGTCACACAGAGTCGGACACAACTGGAGCAACTTAGCACGCATGCTTGTATGTTTCAGGCTACACGTAACATTCTTTTACAAAAGGTGCAGAGCCAGCAATACTAAGCACAGGCTACAGAACACGAGGAACAGAGCCAGCACCAAGTTAGGTGTGTGCTTCTCTGTTACAAGTGTGATAGGCTCTTCCAATATGGTGGAGGGGCTGTCTTGTGAAGGGCCTTTACAAACTGCACAATGAATGCACATACAAGGTAGTTGATAGTGATCCCGGTCTTTCCTTCTTCTTCTTCTCCTTCTAGGGCCACTCCAGCATCTTTATGAGGATCCTTTCTATTTCTTCTTCAAATTTAAGAAAGCTTCCCTGCATTCCCCATCACCATCCAGTGTACTGGGCGACCCTCCAAGGCATTTCCCTACATGTAACCTCCCAAAGAGCTTCCCAGGGGGCGCTAGTGGTAAAGAACCTGCCTACCAATGTAGGAGGCAGAAGGGACACGGGTTTGATCCCTGGGTCAGGCAGATCCCCTGGAGAAGGGCATGGCAAACCACACCAGTGTTCTTGCTTGGAGAATCCCACGAACAGAGAAGCCTGGTAGGCTACAATGCATAGAGTCACAAAGAGTTGGACACGGCTGAAGGGACTTAGTATGCACACACACAAACTCTCCAATAAGCACTTAGCTCACGGTCTCCTAATTATGTATTTGCCCCATTGGACTTCTGAAAAATAGAAGGCTTGCCTTTTATCTCTGCATCTCTAATGTCTAGCTTGGCCTGAAATTTCTCATGAACGTTTGTTGAGTTCAAGGGCTCTCCCTTGAACTGAACTTGCCTTCTCTTGACTCCCCAGGTGGCCCCAGGTATTCCTTCTGGGCTAATGTTATTCACACATCCTCACTGGATCTAAGCGCTTTGCTTGTGGGCCTCTGACATGGGGCTACCCAGGAAGGAGAGCAGGGTCAGGAGCTGGGGGAGGCTCAAGCATTAGAACTGTTTCATCCATACCAAAGACTATCTTTTGTTTAGTTTTGTTTGGCTTGTTTCTGAGTGATATAGGCTGGATCTTCCACCCAAAGCAATATATCAGCAGAGCAGCCAGGGAGGCCCTGGGCCAATTAGAACCCTGGAACTTGTTTATCAGTCAGTCAACAACCGTTAGTGGTACCCGCTGGGTGGCAGGGCGCTGTGCGCGGCGTGCAGCAGCAGTTATATTGGAGTTAGGCTGAATTAGTTTCATTTTCACAAACATATAAAGTCCCTAAGAATCCTCACAAACTGTTAATTTGACTCTTGTTTTACGAGTGGACTCATGGGGCAAACAGATGTAAACTACACTGGACTCTAAAGAAAAAAATAATAACAAAGTGATTATGAATTTAGCACAAATACTTCTGCAGAGGGTGCCTGGGGTGCCCTTGTAAACTCACTCTCAGAAGGCAGCCTTCAAACACTGCCACCTGTCAAGTATTAACCAGGCTACTTTAGAAACAGTGATCTCAGTTACCATTTTAACTAATATAATATTGGGGATTCCCAGATCCCCAGTACTATAAAAAGAACCTAGAATCCCAGGAGAATAATAGCAAACTTTAGAGTAAAATGTTGCCTCCTATAGTGGTCCAGGGTGCAAGCTGGGGGCTCTTTGCAGGCACCCAATATTCTATACACTCACATACACAGTCACAGCTCCTCTGCCTCAGTGATTCAGCTTTTCTAGATGTCATGGGAAAGCCAGGGAGTCGAGTCCTTGTGTTTAAATGTTGACTTGTATTTTTCCACTTATTTCCAACCAGTTACTGACTCTAAAGGGCTTTTCGGGTGGCTCAGTGGTAAAGAATCTGCCTGCCAATGTAAGAGAGCAAGAGACACAGGTTTGATCCCCAGGTTGGAAAGATCCTCTGGAGAAGGAAATGGCAACCCACTCAAGTATTCTTGCCTGAAAAATTCCATGAACTGAGGAGTCTGACAGGTTACAGTCCATGGGGTCACAAAGACTCAGACATGACTGAATGACTGAGTACAGCACAGTGCTGACTCTAAAGAAGGAGGAGATAAAATGTCATTCTATAGAAGGTGTCATGTCCACCAGACTGATAATTCAAAACCTTCTTCCAGAGTTGCTGGCTTTTGGCTTCTTCCTTAGACAATCTTCTGTCTTAGAACTTTGACAAAATCTTTATGTAGAATATACTCCGTCTCTTCCCCATTTGTATCTCCCCTGACTTGGTGGGTCTTGGGATAAAGAATTTGGAGGACTGTGAACTCATGCAGATATAGGCCACTCCCCTTCTCCTCCCTCTGAACTGCCATGGGTGAAAAGTTCCAAGAGGTTTCCTCGGTGTGTATGCCCAGAAATGGTATTGCTGGGTCATATGGCAGTTCTATTTCCAGTTTTTTAAGATATCTTCACACTGTTTTCCATAGCGGCTGTACTAGTTTGCATTCCCACCAACAGTGTAAGAGGGTTCCCTTTTCTCCACACCCTCTCCAGCATTTATTGCTTGTAGACTTTTGGATAGCAGCCATCCTGACTGGCGTGTAATGGTACCTCATTGAGGTTTTGATTTGCATTTCTCTGATAATGAGTGATGTTGAGCATCTTTCATGTGTTTGTTAGCCATCTGTATGTCTTCTTTGGAGAAATGTCTGTTTAGTTCTTTGGCCCATTTTTTGATTGGGTCATTTATTTTTCTGGGATTGAGCTGCAGGAGTTGCTTGTATATTTTTGAGATTAATCCTTTGTCTGAAAGAGACACATGCACCCCAATGTTCATCGCAGCACTGTTTATAATAGGCAGGACATGGAAGCAACCTAGATGCCCATCAGCAGACGAATGCATAAGGAAGCTGTGGTACATATACACAATGGAATATTACTCAGCCGTTAAAAAGAATTCATTTGAATCAGTTCTAATGAGATAGATGAAACTGGAGCCCATTATACAGAGTGAAGTAAGCCAGAAAGATAAAGAACATTACACCACACTAACACATATATATGGAATTTAGAAAGATGGTAATGATAACCCTATATGCAAAACAGAAAAAGAGACACAAATGTACAGAACAGACTTTTGGACTCTGTGGGAGAAGGCGAGGGTGGGATGTTTCAAGAGAACAGCATCAAAACATGTATATTATCTAGGGTGAAACAGATCCCAGTCCAGGCTGGATGCATGAGACAAGTGCTCAGGGCTGGTGCACTGGGAAGACCCAGAGGGTTCGGGTAGAGAGGGAGGTGGGAGAGGGGATCGGGATGGGGAATACATGTAAATCCATGGCTGATTCATGTCATTGTATGACAAAAACCACTACAATATTGTAAAGTAATTAGCCTCCAACTAATAAAAATAAATGGAAAAAAAAAGAAAAGAAAAGTTCCAAGAGGATATTCTGAGTTCATTTGCCAAAAAATAGAAAGGAGAGCCCACTCACGGCTAAGAAAATCAACATAGTGATAATTATTGGATGTAAGGTGTACAATGTTGATGACTGACAGGTGATGCAGGCTTCAGAGAAAGTATAAGAAAAGTTTAATTTCGTTCAACATGTATTAGACTCCTGGATATACAAAGATGGCCCTGTCCCTGGGGACTTAATGCCTACTGTAGTATAGACAAACATCATCGACCCAATTAACACTGACTTTGAGGATTCTGATCTCTGCTCTGATATTGGTATTCTCCATGACCTTTAGTTTCTCCCTAAACACATGTAAGTGTTTGTCAAAAACAAACTAAAGAAACTCACTATGCCATCCTGGACACAATTAGATGTACTTCAGTTGAGTTCAGTTGCTCAGTCGTGTCCGACTCTTTGTGATCCCATGAACTGCAGCACGCCAGGCCTCCCTGTCCCTCACCAACTCCCGGAGTTTACCCAATCCTATCATTTTGCCTTTTCATACTGTTCATGGGGTTCTCAAGGCAAGTATAATGAAGCGGTTTGCCATTCCCTTCTCCATGGACCACATTCTGTCAGATCTCTCTACCACGACCTGTCCATCTTGGGTGGCCCCATATGGCATGGCCTAGTTTCACTGAGTTAGACAAGGCTGTGGTCCATGTGATCAGATAGGCTAGTTTTCTATGATTGTGGTTTCAGTCTGTCTGCCCTCTGAGGCCCTCTCTCAGCACCTACCATCTTACTTGGGTTTCTCTTACCTTCTAAACTCAGTCCGAACCACATACAACTCTTTCCTCACGGTTCACTTTTCACAAACCTTATCACTTTCTGTACCCATTATTGTTCTTCCATCTTAAAAAGCCACCTGTAAGTCAGGCTTACCTCCTTTTCCCTTCACAAAATGCAATTTCATTCCTCATACCTTTTTTTACAGAAAACACACTTACTACTTCCCTTAAGCAACTAAGAACTGACTTTTATATTAGCAGTTTGTAGATTGGTGAGCATAAATATCAGTGATAATTTCTAAAACCTTTGTTTTCTTAGAACATTTTAGGATGGCACCAAACATCATCTATTTTTAATCCCAAATCTCTTTAGTTTCTCTGTAAGAGGTAGTGTTTAGTAGTAAATGTTTCAAATTCTTATTTTATTTGGAAATGACCTAGCTATTCAATAGACTTCCAACACTTAGTTTAGCACAACCCTTAGAAGTTCAAGTTACCCCAATCTGGATACACTATTTTAGACAGACATTCCTAAAGCATAATTATTCTTAATAGAGTTCATCTAAAGGCTCATATCTCACCTACATTTTTTAGAAGTTTCTTCACTCAGCAAGGTAATTTCCTTGCTGAGAAACTTGTAACAGATATAATATTTAACTTATATTAAACCTAGGTACAATGAAAATATTCTGCTTAATGTTAATTACTCTTAGACATGTCTACATTATTTAGATCAACAAATAAACATTAATATCAGGTATTTAATACTGAATATTTCCCAGTTCACTAGAACCTGAAATTCATTTAGGTTACTTTCTCTTGTATTTAGAATTATTCGATTTGTAAGCACTTACTTTTTTTTTTTTTTTAAGGCAAATTAGATTAGAACTCATTTACAAACTGATCTCAGCAATCAACATTATTATCAGAAAAAATGAAGACACACACTGAAATATACATACACCCAAATAGACACAAGAGATCCTGTAGCTTTGCTTTCCAGACTTAGTTATGAATTAAAAAATGGTTAGAGTAAGATTTTAAAAGGCTTTGTTCCCCTTTTTGTTCCTTTTGGTTTTAAGAATTAGATATGGTCTATATAAGTGATCCAGAGAACTCTGGTCTAAAGGTATAGGAGGAGTTATTTCCTCAGGGCAAAAATTCTTAAAGAGATAATTTTTTTCTTCAAGCTTCCTCTGGAGTCTAAAGAATATTGTGACCACATTGTCAAAAATTGTATTTTTTGATAGATGTGCTTAGAAGTCTCTCAACTCCTGGGGATGGTGGCTCCTGTTAAGAAGTGACAGACTCACCTCTCTCTCCCTGGGCAGTCATTTTTGCAGTTCTGCCTGGGGTGGAGTCTCAGGAGGCAGCCAGGGTTTGAGGTGAGCAAGGGTGGCTGTGGAGAAGCAACTTCAAGGGCTTTACAGAGGGCAGACCCCTTGGAACCAGTGGAGGTTAAAAGTCCTTGAAGGAGACTTCTGATACTAAGAATCAGGTATCTATGTGTGAAGTGTTAGTCACTCACTTGTGCAACCCCATGGACTGTAGCCTGCCAGGTTTCTCTGTCCACGGAATTTTCCAGGTAAGAACACTGGAATGGGTTTCCATTTCCTATTATAGAGGATCTTCCCAACCCAGGGATTGAACCCGCGTCTCTTTCATCCTCCTGCATTGGCAGGCAGATTCTGTACCACTGGCAGACCTTCCAAAAACAGTGGGCTGGTGGTTTCTCTCAATCAAATCCAAGTGGTAACAAAAGAGATAAGATTACCAAGGCTCCACTTTTAATCCCCGGGCTGGCATGTCCTGGAGAATGTGTGTGACATTCAGTGAGATTCAGTGAGCAGAGCCCCCAAGTCCCTTGCAGGTTTAAACATCCAATTATTTTCTTCAATGTAATAATGACTCTTGGGCTTCCCTGGTCACTCAGAGGTTAAAGTGTCTGCCTGCAATGCGGGAGACCTGGGTTTGATCCCTCAGTCAGGAAGATCCCTTGGAGAAGGAAATGGCAACCCACTCCAGTATTCTTGCCTGGAGAATCCCATGGATGGAGGAGCCTGGTGGGCTACAGTCCACAGGGTTGCAAAGAGTCAGACACGACTGAGTGACTTCACTTTCACTTTTCACTCCTCTCACACCAGTATCTTTTTTTTTTTTTTAATTTTTTTATTAGTTGGAGGCTAATTACTTCACAACATTTCAGTGGGTTTTGTCATACATTGATATGAATCAGCCATAGATTTACACTTATTCCCCATCCCGATCCCCCCTCCCACCTCCCTCTCCACCCGATTCCTCTGGGTCTTCCCAGTGTACCAGGCCCGAGCACTTGTCTCATGCATCCCACCTGGGCTGGTGATCTGTTTCACCATAGATAGTATACATGCTGTTCTTTTGAAACATCCCACCCTCACCTTCTCCCACAGAGTTCAAAAGTCTGTTCTGTATTTCTGTGTCTCTTTTTCTGTTTTGCATATAGGGTTATCGTTACCATCTTTCTAAATTCCATATATATGTGTTAGTATGCTGTAATGTTCTTTATCTTTCTGGCTTACTTCACTCTGTATAAGGGGCTCCAGTTTCATCCATCTCATTAGGACTGGTTCAAATGAATTCTTTTTGACAGCTGAGTAATATTCCATGGTGTATATGTACCACAGCTTCCTTATCCATTCATCTGCTGATGGGCATCTAGGTTGCTTCCATGTCCTGGCTATTATAAACAGTGCTGCGATGAACATTGGGGTGCACGTCACACCAGTATCTACCTATCTATCATCTATCTGTTTTATCTATCATCTACCTCTCTATCTACCTATCTGTCTTTCATTTATCTACTATCTATATCTGTCTATCTATCAACTGTCTATCTATATATCTATCTACCAGCTGATCTACCAGGCACCTCCTCTTTTGAGTTCTGACTGGAAGAGTATTCAGACATTATGTGATGCTAACTTCTAGTAAATACATTCTATATAGAGGGGCTTAAAGCATGACTGTTCTGTGGCTCTTTCTCAAAGTTTCTCTCTAATGATTCCAGGTTTTGTGACTTAGAGTTCAAGATTACTACTTTCTCAGTGGCTCTTTCTAAAACCAGTATTGTAAACAGTCTATCCTCAGAATTACAAGAATGAACAGGGGGCTCTAGTTTTCGACAAGAGCATGAACTTCTGAAGCCAGCTCACTCACTTTCCCTGAGTTGCTTGACCTGTACCTGCCTTCATAATTTCTTGAGCTTTCATTTTCTTATCTATGAATAATAGATAACAATGGAGAAATGACATCAATCTCATAATATTGAAGCTCTATGTAAAGGACCTACCACAATGCCTAGTCCCTGGTAGTTCGCTTATAACTATAAGGTCGCTTCCATCCCATAGAGTGCAAGTTAAAATGTACACTGGGTATTAGTAACTTCTGTAAAAGAGCAGATCATTAGGTTTTTCCTCTCGGACAGTTCCCACAGATCAGAGCTCTCTGGATCTCCAGTCCACTGTCACAGCTCCATGCATGTGGAGAACTCTCAGGATTTATTTTGTGAATGAGTAGATGAATAAAATATAAAACAGGCTGCAATATTAAAAACTGCAAGTTAGAGACAAAGTAAAACCAGCAGTTCCTAACATGGACTTGCCTTACTCTTAGAATTTTTTTAACTTTTAAGAAGTTAGACACCACCACCACCCCCAAACCCCATAACATGATTAAGAAGAGTGAACTTTCTGGCTGAAGATCTGGCATCTCACCACAATAAACCAAAAGATGCTAGGAGGGCAGGGGCCTCGGAATGTCACCTGGGATGAGCAGGTGTTGAGGCTTCTGGGATGTGTGGTAAATATTTAGGACATAGGAGTGATGATGCTCTTGTCGCCTGTACCACCTGAGATAACCATTCAGCTTCTGCAAGAACATGGCTCATTCCCAGGAAAGAGCTTACGAGTCCAGTTAACCTGATTCCCTATGTCATTCTCCCTGGGAGGGACTGATTTTTTCTCGGATCGCTTTCCCAGGCAAGATACTGAGACCCTGGTGACCTAATGGTATCTAAAGTCACACCCTAAGTTAGTGATGGCCTGGCCAACGAGCTCAGCAGAAGGGTATGAGCTCCATAAAAATTTCCCATACTGTACGGTGATTTCTATTCAAGCATTTGCATGTGGGCCGTCATGGTGAGTATTCAGTGCACACCCAGCAATGAAGAAATATTAAATAGAAGCCATATAGCATAGTAATTAAGAGTGTGATTCATAGAGTCAGAGTTTTTGAACCTGCAACCAAGTATGTCATATCCTAGCTATGTGGCTTTGCATGATACTAAAGCTTCTTATGCCTCAGTCCCTTTGGAGGTAAATCAGTGTAATGAAAGTACTAACCTCATACGGTTGCTCTGACAACTAAATAAGGTAAAGGATCGGTGGTGGGGGTAGCCTGTAAAGATCATCTATTATCACCTACACCAAAGAGTGTCCTGCTCCCTTTGCCACTAGGTCTGTAAACCAGTGATCTGTGTTACAGAAAAACAACCCAGGACTCAAAACAAACTTGATAAACAGTACATTAAATAAATATCAGTAAGCCACAGATGAAATAAATATTAGTAGTTCTACACCAACACATTGCAGGTGCAGTTTCTAAACTCTGATAATTCCACTTGTCATAACAGATTCCCAAGTAGGTGCTTAGAAATTTCATGACCAGTACTGCTAACCACAGAGCTTCAGGAAGGGCATCCCATTACTGGAATGGGGAAAGTGGCTCTGGGTAATAGCATCATTCTCATAAAAAGGGACCCCCAAATTGCCTTGTGCCAGGTGGAAATTGCCTTTAGTGAACAGCTGGGTCAAAAGTGGAAGAAAAGAGAAGGGGCCATCATGTTTTATGGTCCTGAACTGTCCCTGACTCTAGCTCAAGTCAACATCCTGACATCCAAGTATTCCAGCAAATCCCCGTGGGATTCTCCTTGCTAATAAACATAATTTCATTACTTAAGTCAGAAAAGTATACAGCCCACCACCTCATAGGCAGTAAGCATCAACTTTATCAATGGCAGTAACATCTTTAATTTTCTCTGTAGTTTACCACACAGTATAGGTCTAATGAAGATATTCCTTAATTTTAAAGGCTATCCCTAGAGAGTTGAACCTATCAGTTAAAGAACTGCTCAAATATTCTACAAAAATATTAGCTTGGTTATGAAAATTATTATACTTGAATAATCCAGAAAAGTTCATTAAGTGGAAAACTTAAATCAGAAAGTATCTCTTCATTCAAAAAAGCCTAGTGATGGCTTGTAAGATCATAATACCCAAATAATCCTCACATCTTCATGGTTGAATCTACGCTAATATTGAGTCCTATGACTTAATGAAATAAAGTGCAAATCACCCTTATCACTGACTCATTGGATATCTGTGTACTTGCTTTGATAGAATGGCTAAGGCTACATGACAGTTTCCCTTTGGATCACCTTTTCAAACCTGTCTATCTCATAGGCTTATTCTGAGAATCAAACAAAATAATTGAGAGGAAGGAAGACGTTTCTCCTTCAAATGACAGACTGATGCAAAGAGCTGACTCACTGGAAAATACCCTGATGCTGGGAAAGACTGAAGGCAGGAGAAGGGGACAACAGAGGATGAGATGGTTGGAAGTCATCACCGACTCAACAGACATGAGTTTGAGCAAATTCTGAGAGATGGTGAAAGACAGGAAAGCTTGGAGTGCTGCAGTCCATGGGGTCGCAAAAAGTCAGACACGACTGAGTGACTGAACAACTTTATTTGCAAAGTCAGTGTTCAACTCCAAAACTATACAACTAAAAGAACAACTACAACAACTACAAACCACCCTCTGGACTAATTATAGGAGTAAATGGTTATAACTTTTTTTAAACTGTGAAGTTTTTATTTATTTTGAGTAGGATAACAAATATCTAAGATTAAATAAATAAATAGTGAGGTCTTTATCTTTAGCCAAGATGCCTGATGGTTAAATACACTACATACATTTAATGTGTGGCAATCTGAACCAAAATAAAAATCAAAATTGTCCAAAAGCAAAATCCCTCAGACCTGTTTGCTTCTCCCTGAGAGCCAGGCAGTCATCTATCTTTTACATATTTTGATCTTCAACAGAATAGGCAGTGCCTTAAGGTCTAATTCAGGTTCTTCTGAGTACAAATGTCTCAACAGTTCTAAAGGATGAAATTTCCATTTTACAAGTGCCATTGCCACAAGGGGGTAGGGGTGCTCTGTGTAACTCTTTGTCTGTGCTCTTCCTAACTAAACCTTTTCACAAAAAAATTAAGATTAAAAAACCACAGATTTTTTAATAGACATTTTCTATACCATATGTATTTCTGTTATCATTTTTTTTCTTGTAATTAACATCTATCCAGAGACATCAGCCAAGATGTCGAAGTCTAACATATTTAAAATTTGTCTTTCTGTCTGATGTTCAGCAGGACAGTTCTAGACGGCCAGAGAGGGTGACCCTGGGGTTGGAAGATTTGGTTACAAAGGCCACCTTTCATTAATCTGAACAGATAGCCACGGGGCAATGTGTATTCTCCACAACTGGATTTTATCACAGCAAGTTCCCTTCCACATACATACATTAAAAAGAATGCAAAGACAAAAATACTAGTTTTCTTCTGTTCATTCTGCATTTCTTGAATGAAGAAGAAAACAAAAATGACTAGATGAAAGGAACCGACTAAGCCTTTAAAGCATGCATTAAAAAAAAAATTGTTCACAACCTGTGTGTCTTTTAAGCAACATGCCTTAAAAAAAAAAAGAAAAAACTGGTTGAAACATGCAGCAGTAAGGCTATGACATCATTTCTGGATAAGGTGTCCTTCCTCAGTGCTGAGTTGTCCAGGGCATAAACCCACAGAGGTACTCTGTGTGGCGCAGAAAAACACAGCTGGGACACCCGGGGAATTCCTCCCAGGAGTCACAGAACAAGTCCAGTGTTTTACCTCCCGTCTTACGGGAGCTAATAGATTCCACCTGCGGCGTGCATTACGGCGACAACACCCCCTTTTTCTTCCAGCTCTGGAAACGCTAACCCCCTCACTCCCACCCTTTCTTTGTATTTCTGACTCTTTAGCTTGGGATACGAACCTATCTGTACCCTGGGTGCAGCTGGTTTCATTTGTTGGTGGACTTCAACGTGATGTCATGAGGAATTCAGGTCAATATTTTTAAGAACGGTGAAACCAAAGCTGTGTGTGCAGGACGGCTTGGATGGAGACGCAGGCGCTCGTCGTGTTTCCCTCTCCCTCGGCGGTGTGCACAGCCGTCCTGGCCCCACGAGCAATCTGTCTGTAATAAGTGACAGATTCCCCCTCGTATAAAGGAAGGGGCCGCAGCAGAGCAGCGCAGACCGTGTACAATAGCAAAGCAGGTGCTCCGGTCAGACCCCCTCTACCAGGAAACGCTTCTGGAATGCATGACCAATTCGGTTTCAGAACAGAATACTCTCTTTAATGGACAGAAAACACTAACCTTTTCTTTTTCCTTTTGCCTTTCCCTCCTACCCCCACCCTCGCGACTCCCCAGTTTCAACAAGCCCCCTTTTCACTTTAACCCTTTCAAAGGAGAAGGGGCCGGGCTCCACTCCGCACACACCCATCCATCTAGATGTTGCTAACAACCTAGGAAGAGGGGAAACATTCATAGCCTAGAGGACGGATGCCCTGTGCCCAGGAGCACTGAGGCACCCTGGCGGAGCGGGGCACGCCTCCTCCTGGGAACTGGGAACTCGCCAAAACTACAAGTTTCACTTTTTCTTTCAGATGTTCCTTCCTAACCAACTTCAGGGAGCATAGTTTTAGAGAAGGGGCTAGAGTATAGAAATGTCTGGGAATAAGAAATACTTTGAAAGGAAGAAATAAACTATGAAATCTGAAATAGGCAAAATCACATTAAAATCATATAGTGTTGTGGAGATCACGGAGCATTTGAATGAAATAAAATCTCATTTTAAGGAGTCTCTGAGTTGGGCCACGTCTGTACAGTACTGATTGCTTCAGATAGTAAAATAATATTTTGAGCATCATAAGATTGAGTTTTGCACATATACATATGCACACACACATATTGGCGGTGTCAGTGGATTGTATAGTAGTAAATATCCACGTTGCCCCACACACAAAGAAAATAGCTAGGACTCAGGAAAGAAATAATCCAATATTTCTGTTAAATTCTGCATATGCATACCCTGACTCTATTGACAAGAGGTAAGCAGTCTTGTGTGACTTCTTTTCTATGCAACAGTATTTGAAACGCAGTGACAGAGACTAACGTATATTAACAGTAATAAGGGTTTCCCCTCTGAGAGTTGTTGTAACTTATCTTTGAAGTTAAGCTCATTTATCATGGGGAGAATAGACCCCAAAAAGTACAGCAGCCGCGGCATCCTGCCTGAGGCAGAGTTAGAGATTTCCAATAGCTGCTGTAAAGAAACATTCTGAAAATGCGTTCGCTACTGCACCAATAAATCTTAAAACAGAAGAGTTTTAATTACAGAGGATAGCAAAGCTCAGATTTTTCAAATGAACCCAAAACTATGACTTGAGAGAAAGCTTTCGCCCATGTGACCCAACCTTTGATAGATTTATGTTTTCTTCACCTGGGAAAAAGAATCTGCTTTATAAATCTGAATCCTGGAGGATATCTTCATTTATAACATAGTAGCAGGAGTAACAATGGAAGTGAAATTGAGTAAACCAATATATATGCATATATAAGGAGCCAAGGATATGTTAGGTGCATTGTCAGTTCTTTGGGGGCATATTGCAGATCGCCATGCATGTGTATGTACCTTACACATATATATGGATTCATGCCTCTACATGGTTTAATGCTCAATAGCCTGTTTTTAAGGAAAGAAAAAAATATTAGTGTCATTTGCAGCCCTGTACCAAAACTGAACTCTTATTTCTTGAAGAAAAAAAAAGTAAGGCTAATGAAATTAGGGATTGTTTAAATCAGAGACAATTAAAATGCACACATTTTTTTTCCTGGAATCTGCAATTGTATTCAACGTTTGCAGTACAACGTCTGCCTGTAGGATAAATAATTTAATGGGTTTTGTGATTTGGTACGAAAAGCATAGCAAAATCCTACAGCTGTAGCCTCATTTTTCTCCCCACTCAAACTGTTCCCTTCTTAAATTGCATATTTTGTACAGTTTTTTTTTTAAAGAACACAAAGTAGGTTCTACATCTTTGAGAACCAATTTCAGACATAATAGGTAATTGCACATAATTACAGGATTTCAGAAACTGAAACAAAAAAACAAAATCTCTCCTCACTCCAACCCTTCTTTCTTTTTAAAGGTTGAAATTAAATCACCATCTGATTCTGTTCAACTTTGTCTGCCCTTTATTACAACAAATGATATATGCTGAGAATAACCAAAAGTGAAAACTAAATGCTAAATGCTTCTGTTTACTAGTCATTCAGTATTCATCTGGCATTCTGATGACACAAGCGTGATGACATGTTTTTATACATTTCCTTCAATTTTACATTTTATCACTTGAGCCATGCTATGAGGGAATGTGGTCAGATTAAGGCAGAGTTTGATATCATGTGAGGTGCATTTTGAATTATCTTGCTATTTTCCATGTCCACACTCTTCAAAGTAGTTTCTGATATTCATGAACAGTGACATCAGAATGAGACCAAAGACCAAAAGAACATCCAGCTTCCATGACCCAAGAAAGAGGATATCTTAACTTTCAAGAGGGGAAACCATATTAAACGAGTGAGCACTGTCCTTCCTCATCTTTTTATATTTCCTTGGGGTTTTTGTGATAGCAGTGGGGTTGGGACCTTAGGCAGCAGTAAGGTCTTACTCCAGGGCTTTTGTGGGAGCAAGATTCACAGCCAGGAATCAGTCTGTCTGGATTTTCTGCCTTGATGGCAAGTTGACACCGAGCCTTGCTCTCTGCTCCTCCCCCTGACGGAAGGTTGTGGATCTGAGACTGGAAGAGGGTTTTTAGAACTTCCTATCATCTTCCTACCTTTCCAACTTAAAAATAAATGCTTCTCATTCAATGGGTATTAATTAGCCAGAATGTCCTTTAGTGTATGCTGTGGCTTATGAGGGCTGCGAAGCAGCTTACAGATCGGTCGCTGCTCAGAGTCCAGGAGGAAGAAGGAAGAGTGGGGTTCAGAACACAGAAAATGAGCTGATTTTTATTTACAGAGTGCAACTTTTATGCCTGGTGTTAACTTATTTCTTTTTTTCCTATGACACTAAAATATCACTCAAGGGCACTAAAAATGAATAAAGCACAAATCAGAAGTGTGCAGATATGACTTTCTTAAACCGCAGGCTTAAAAATCAAAGTAAATGTACAGAAAGCGTATTTTACTAGGGAGTTCAAGTGGTTCTGTCTCCAGCCAATCTAGGGAGCACTGGAGATATTGGCAATTCGGTGTGCATCTCTTTAAGCAGAGTAGGAAGTGAGAAAGCAGCTCTGTGTGGTTGATTGGGAGGACAACGTCTGGAGGGTCTAATCCCCATCAATTAGTAAATAATTTCACAATTAAAAAAAACTCAACCAGCAACACAAAACAAAAGGAAACATAAATAGTTAAGGGGTCAGTATTTCCAGAGCAAACAGCGTCTGATTTCAGGATGCAGGTAAGAAAAGTTTAAGCATCTTTACTCCCATTTTGCAGATCTGCACAGTGACAGTGCAGATGAGAACAGCTCATGGAGCCAGAGCTTAACAGGAAGATAAAGGTGAGACGGCCACCTGCGGGAGAGAAAATTATCTTTCTCTTGAAGAATCTGGAGTAGCTTCCTTAAATAGGTGACTCTGAAGTCTCTGAACTTGATTTTCTTCAATTGCAAAATGGGAACAATAATAAAAATAATGAGCCAGTAGGGAGGCAGGGCCTGGACCACATGAGGCCTTTACGATGTGTCATATGCTTTGTTTTGATTTTGGGTTCACCTTTATTCTGCGACTCTGTGAGGTGTTTTGTGACTCTGAGAGGTGTTTTGTGACTCTGTGAGAAGTCCGGGCTTCCCTGGTGGTTCAGGTGGTAAAGACTCTGCCTGCAATGCAGGGGATCAGCGTTTGGTCCCCGGGTCAGGAAGATCCCCTGGAGAAGGGAATGGCAACCCACTCTAGTATTCTTGCCCGGAGAATTCCAAGGACAGAGGAGCCTGTTGGGCTGCAGTCCATGGGGTCACAAAGAGTCGGACAGGACTGAGTTGGCTAATACTATGTGAGCTGTTCATTGTTAACTTAAGCCTTCCAGAGTGCTCCTCACTCAAGGCTCCAGAGTATTTGATAAGTGACTGAATGAATGGGGGTTTAGCTTGAGGTCCCAACCCATTTTTATATCTATGATCTTATGGCAGTCAATTTAAGACAGTATATGTGTGTGTGTGCACGAGTGCTAAGTCGCTTCAGTCGTGTCTGATTCTTTGCCACCCCATGAACCCCACGAGGCTCCTCTGTTCATGGGGTTCTCCGAGCAAGAATACCAGAATGGGTTGCCATTTCCTTCTCCAGTGGATCTTCCCAGCCCAGGGATCGAACCCGTGTCTTTTATGTCTCCTGCATTGGCAGGCAGGTTCTTTACCACTAGTGCCACCTGGAAAGCCCTAAGAGAGTATACTTAAGATAAACTCTTTATTTTTGCATATGATCTTACAATTGCTTCTTACCTAATTCTTCATGCAAGGCATCATATTCCATCCAAAAAATTATAAAAATTATTGAATGTGGTAAAGTTGTCACACATTTTTCTTATATTCCACATGATGCCTTACCCAATTTAATAACTTATTAAGTACATGTTGAAATGAATTGCATAGTGAACCTACAACTTAGGACAAGATAAGTAAGCTAGCCCAAGATGGCCGAGAGCCTATTTTTATAAAAAAAAAAAAAAAAAGTTTAGTTGGAATGCAGCCACACCCATTCATTTATGTATTGTCTATGGCTGTTTTTGGATTTTAATGATTGAGGTGAGCAGTTACAACAGAAACCAGATGGCCTGCAAATACTAAAATATTTACTATCTGGCCCTTTACAGAAACATTTGCCAACTACTGACTTAGAGGGTTACTTATCTTCTCCACTCACAAGTGGCTCAGTGGTGAAGAATCTGCCTGCAAAGCAGGAGAAGCAGATAGCATGAGTTCAGTTCCTGGGTTGGGAAGACTCCCTGGAGAAGGAAATAGCCACCCACTCCAGTATTCTTGCCTGGGAAATCCCATGAACTGAGGAGCCTGGCAGCCTACAGTCCACAGGGTCCCAAAGGTCAGACAAGACCAGCAATTGAGTACATGCTTGTATTAATAATAATGTGACTAACAAGAGTTATTTCTCAGTGTCCCTGTATGATCCTAAACTAAACATAGTGTTATCATATGTTCCTTTGGCCTTGAGTAATAAACACCCTTTTCCCACCTTCATCAAAAAAAAAATTTTTTTTTTTAATGTAGTTGTCTCATACCTAATTCTATGGCATAGAGATTTGTTTTGAGATGCCAGTGTGTAAACTATGGTAAGATCAAATAACAAATATTTATCTTCAGGACATCTTAGCCTAGATATGGATGACCCTGGGAGGTGTGAAAAACACAAATAAAGAATATAATGATATTTGCATATATATTATATGTTAATAGAATGAAGTTACCTTTCATCATACTGAAATCATCTTTTTTCTCCAAATAATTCTTATTGTTCTCAGATTTGTTATATGTAGAGTTACATACAGAGATTTCAAATTGGAAAGTTATACCACCTATGATTGTGTTTATTACTCTACAATGGCATTTATGGTACTATTTTTGACTCTGCAGATTGTGGGTTTATGTGGTATCATAGGTGAAGCAGGTATATGTCCTTTGTAGAAACATATAGACTATGTTTATACTAAGTGGATTAGGGTTAAGTATTAAGATTGGCATTTTAACTAGTATTATAGAAAAGCTCTCATATTCATAATAAGCTTTTGTGAACCCATAAAATATAGAAAAGAAGTAGAGGACAGTGTTTTAGAATCCTTCTCAAGATTAAACATAGTCAGTATCTGGGGCTAAAGAGTACAGATCTGTTTAGATTTACACAAAGGGGGTTGACACGGTGAAAAAAACACAACATATCAACATGGTTTCTGAACAGAGAGGTTATGAGCGTAGGATTCGTATTCATATATTCAGACCCTGACTTTCAATCTTGGCTCTATCCCTTAGACCATATGTGACTTTTTAAGGTTACTTCACAGTTCTATTCCTCGATTTCCTCATCTACAAAATTACTACTGGTAACATTGTCTTGATGAGCACCTGAGTCCTTACAGATGAAGCTTTCAGAATAGTGCATGACTCCATAAATGACAATTACTACTCTCTTTCCCAATCCAACACTGGCTTCTTCTTCTTTTTTTTTTTTTTTGAGCCTCATTTAAATTTTCTAAAATGGAGCTCTTAAGAGAATGGTCTATGTTATAGCTTTCATTTTTTGTTATAATTTTGTGGGAGCCATGGGAAGAATGTAAAGAATAGACGAGTTGATAGGAAACTGGGCTGGTCAAAAGCAGAAATGACAGAGGAAGTAAGTATAGCCGCAGGTCTGCACAGTATTAATATTATCCAGTACTAATAATATCCAGTATTAATACATACCTGGATATACACACTATGCTTAAATGTATACCTTCACAAACACACAACACACTCACATATAGACACTCACTTGCACACTCTCACACATACCCTCCATGTTTGGCACCAACTTCCATCATATATTGAAGAAACCTTAATATTATGGTCATCAGGCACCAACAGGCAAGGAGTTGCTTCTCACAGTAAATTTTCTTAAATTTGTTTTCTTACATTTGTTAAAAAAACAAAACAAAATGTAAGAAAACATTTACTTTATTTTCTTGCATTTGTTAAAAAAAAACAAAGCAAAATATTTTCAGGAAATATAACAATCACAATTTTCCATGACAGTAGATTTTAGGAAATGGCGAGTTTAGAGAAAACACTTCAGGGCAGAGGTTAGAAAAAGAAACAGATTTCAGCACATCTGAAATGTGCAGAGAATTGCAAATCTATTTTTTCTGGGTATATGTAAAATCAGACCATAGAGAAGAATCTCAATTTACCGGAAAAAGAGTTAAGATTTTGGATTGAGTTTTTGAGGTCAAAAAGGTTCAATATAAAGACAAAACTCTAGAAAGCTCTTAGCCGTGGGTTGCATTTATCACCAGCTAGATTCATCTACGAGAGGTCATTGGATGATCAGGTGACATATTTCCCACCACTTTTTGAAATGAAAGGTTACTACACCCTCTGGGCTTTTTAAAGAAATTGCAGTTTAGTCCCCAAAATAGGTTTAATGGAGATGAAGACTTTTGAGGACTATAAAACTTTGCACTGTGGTAGTTTGTCTTAAGATGAATTACTTCAGCCCTGTTGGGGTTCTGGAGTCATGACTGACCACACAATCACATAAAATCAGGAAAAGAATTTTCTGCAAGTGTACACTTTATAACCACCCTACCTACTCCTAGTGATGTGACATGCAGCACTGCATTAGGGAGCAAAAGTCACATTTTTTGGTTAATATCTCAGTTCTACCACCTACTCAGTATGTAATTTAGGACAATCCTTTAAGACTTGTAAATTTGTTTTCCAGTTACTATTTTCTACAACTGTTATAGTATTTCATAATTTCAGGTCACAATATCATAAAATATAAAAATATGTGAAAATATAAAACAACACAGGGCTTTGTCACCCCCACCCCCACAACGAGATGAAAACTGTTTTCATTTAAACTTGGGAAATGACAAAAGTAAAACTAGGAGGGAAAATGACTAAAATCATTATACTATCTACTATCGAGAGATTACCTGTTTGTAGATAAATAGAACACTCCAACAAGCGAACTGGATATCTCATTTTGATATCTTACATTGTTGAAATTCCTTGCAGCCAGAGCTTTAAAAACTAATATTTGATCATTTTAATTTTCAAATGCTCTGGCACCTCTCCACGCCTTTGGAGTCAGCTGTAAACTAATGAATCTGGAAATGATCAACTCATATTTCTTTCCTTAGTAACTTCTTATCAGAGCTCGCCTGAAGCCATGCATCTTCCTTAGTGCATGTCCAGGATGTCGGAGGCATTTTCTCCTTTGTGACCCAGATTCTCTGATCTGTGTGTCTATATCTAGCTTCCAATTATGTAGAGCATCTCCTTGGACACGCTGTGTAGTCCTTATTAGTAACAGAGAAAAACAAGTAGCTAAAATATGATAGGTGTATTCTCCAAAGGACACTTGAAGGAAACATTTGATTTATGATATGTTTCTTGCCATTTAATACTTACTTTAAAAATGAATAACGAAGATTTCTCTATTTCTCTCAGCATTCCAAAGTCCCAATTTTAAAGTAAAATTGGGGTTTTTCACAAACTAGTGAATATTGAAAAAAAAAGAGACTCCCAGATATAGAGAACAAACTAGTGGTTACCAGTTGGAAGAGGGAAGTGGGGTGGGGCAGGATGGGGTAGGCGATTAAGAGATATAAAGTATTCTACATAAAATAAATAAGCAAGTAGCATATATTATACAGCACAGGGAATATAGTCAATATTTTATAACTACAAATGAAATATAACCTTTAACAGTTATGAATGACTGTGTTGAAACTTATATAATAGTGTACATCAACTATGCCACAATTTAAAAAACTTGGGAGTTTTCAGAGGGTGTATCACCTGTGCTCTTGAACATTCGATTGGTACCACCGCCACTTCCTCCGGGCACCACCTTGCTCACTGGACACTGCTGTTTCCCTCCAGACACCACAGACTCCTACCTGATACTGATGCTTAAACACAAGAACTCCAGTGGTACCAAAGCCCCATGAGCATGTGAGGGGAGGTGGAGGATAAATGCCTTATATCATACCCACAGATGCTCTGCTGAGGGATGCCAGGGCACTGCTGCTTTGCATAGAGTTTGAGTTCAACTCTTTTTGGTTCTGTTAGTCTTCCTGCTTCCTCCCGTACCATCTGGCCTCTTTGGATTTACACATGACTCAGTTGCTATTTTAGCCTAAAGGCAAGGCCCCAGGACAAAAATGTACGCAGATGACTCAAGCTTTGTTCTCTGGTCACGTTTGTCTTGACAAATTCCTTTTTACTGGGCTGTGTTCTTTCCCAGATGTTTTCTCAGGCTGCCATGTAAATAAATGGCTGATGAGTTGGCCCCGCCCCTTTGCAAAGCCTGCTGGGCATTTCAGAACTTCCCCTTGGGCTCTGTTGCAGTCCTACGGAGGCTGGAATCAAATGAGGTTGCCTGGCCCATATGAGAATGCTTAGCCCAGAGCTGGTGCTTAGGTATAGTCTGCAAATACTTTAATTACAAGGAACAGCAAGCCCTTCAAAAAGTGATGGCATTAGATGTGGATTGGTTGTATTCCTTTTTACAGAATCTTAGTAGGAGTGAGAAGACTTGATTTTGGTATAAGTAAATGTGGATAAAGCACATGTGATTAAATAGTTCAGTCATTAAGTTTAAGGGGCATTGGGGTACAATTTGTTGAATAAACTTAAACAGAGTACAAAATTGCACCCTCAGGCTTGGTAGGAGTGCGTCCTTGAGCCAGGGGGCCTGTTTTTATGTTGTGATTCCCTGGGAACATTTTATTTGCCCCAGAGCTGCAGCTTTCAAAAAGTTGAGTGTGACTTTTAGTAGTAAACAGATTGTTAAAGAAGGACCCAGTACACACACACACACAGACATTCTTACACTTGTGTGTTTATATGTGTGTAGAACTGAAACATATTTCATTAAATGAGACCCACCTGCTCTACATGAATGTATTCTGATTTTTTTCCTGTACTGTATTTATTTCTTCTTCCTCCTCCCCCTCTTCTTCTTCCCTACCCCTTCTTCTCTCCATCTTCCTCTCCTTCCTTTTCTGTCTCTATTTCTCTCTCTTTTTTATTGCTCATTAGGATCCATGAATGGCTTGCTATTGTTGGTGTTTTTTTTTTTTTTTCAAAAGCACTGCCTAAGAAGGGATCGTGAGATTTCAAAATACCTCAGAGCATATTAAGTCCATTTAGGAATTCTGGGAAACTAATTGTGACCTCCAAAAGTTTTTTTTTTGTTGTTTTTTATTTTCAAGAATACAGATAAGGTAAATCGTAGAAAAGATGCCTTCAGTCTGACTCAGCCCAATTTCAGAAGCTTCAGCTTATTAAGACTTTTGAAGAATCTCCTGCTTTGGCAAAACATTGTTGGAGGAAAGCACGAGAACTGGACGGTGGAGACTGAAATTAGTGATAAACACAACCCAAACTCTTCAAACTTGTTTGACATTTGAGCTGGTCCTCACCTCTGAAAGCATCAGTGGCATCAACCATGAGGCCCTCCTTCTGCTTTGGAAATAAACTAAGAGGCTTGTTGGTTGAATATTTGTCTCTCTAGTGTGGTGGGTTGGTAGGGAAAAGGGGCAGAGGAGAGAAGGCCAAGAAAGACCCTCTCTAAATGACTGCTTTGTCCTTGAATTTTGGACTCTAGAGCTCTCTTTGTTAGTCTAGATGGAAAAGGGAGACTTCATCACTTTGCAGCTCACATCATATAATTCTTTCCATTCTTTGCCCCTCATCTTCTTCCCAATAATGTGAACCAAGATTTATACATTCTAAGATCTGAATGTGTTGGGGCAGGCTTCTCGCCATCAGCTGGGACACTTTGGAGTGAGTCAGCAGCCTCCCACAGTCTAGGAGATGAGGAAGAGGGAGGGGGGCGTCTCCGACCTGGGAGGCCAGTGGGGTCCTTCCTGGACCACTGGTGGGAGAACTGGCCTCAATTACCTTGCAGTTACCTAATGTTTTTATTTGAAATATTCTCTGTGGCTTCCTACAGATATCTTACTCATTCTTTCAGTATTCATATCGATAACTCCTGTTAACTTTAATTTCCCAGACCTAAAAGTAAAAAAGAGAGACTGTTAGTCTGTGTACATGTATTGACAACAGACCTTCAGGAAAGCTACTAAAACAATATACACATATTTATGAAATAAGAAGGAAAACAGTTCCTCAGCTCTACTAAAAATTGAGCCTTTATTTCCATTAAATGTTTAAAATGTGATGGGTTTTGGCATAAGGTGGGATGGGTAACATTAAGGAAATGACCTTATAAAAAATATTTTAAGATGTTTTCTTAAAAGATAAAGACAAACGTGTACCAATAGCTTTGCTTTGGTTTCAGTGCTTGGATAAGTCTATGCCCTCACACCCCACACCCCGCAGGGCAGACAATGTATGTATGCGGCCCCCTCAACATTAGCCCCTCTGCCTCCTTTTCTTGAAGGTTTCACACAGGCAAAGTGGCACACGGAAAAGTCAAAATTGAGATCTATGTTCGGTGGCAGAAGTAGTATTTGGTGCATGAATGGACATCAGGAGGTTTCCCTGTCCCGGGGGACCTTCGCTCTGAGCTCTCCGGATCCCCAGCGACATGTCCCATCCACACACTCACACTCTGTCCCATGAAATGCGAAAGGGCTGTGGCAAGCACTGCACTCTGCTTAGCATCTCTCATGTTGTGCCTGCTTGACTATAACTGTTGATGCGGCCCTTTCCCTGGGAGTCAAATGGCCACCTCACGGAGACGAGGACCCCGTCAGGCCACTGGGGGACCATTCCAGAAGTTGCTGCTTCAAGTGTGCTAAATGGTAGCCTGGGGCCTGGCAGAGATTTCCCACTGCTTCCTAAACTGCCTGGTGAACACCCAGGGAGCAGCTTAGGTGAGAAGCTGCTTCATTAAACAGAAAAGGCTCAGTTTGAAACAATCAGGGGATATCTTTCTTATTTGGAACGGGCTGCCTATGTCTAAGTGCTTTACGGACAACATCTTTGTCACCCACACAACATCATAGAGACCAAAGGGAAGCGTTCCTGTCTTATCTTAAAAATAGCAGAGAAAAAAAAAAATAGCAGAGAGCTGGCAAGTGGATCTTTATCCAACAGCAGTCACAGGAGAAAACGAAGAGCTTTTGAACCCTTCCCCCCTCCCTCCACCACTGTTTCCCATCTCTGGCATCAGCTCACCCGGGAGCCAGCCCCCTGCCCAGTCACCCCATAGTTGCATACCCTGTGCTTTCTCATGGTGGTTATTCAAACCATTGCCCTTTCTCCACCCTCTTTGTGTAAACCTTGCCAATCCTTTAAAGGCTCAAATCAAATCCTACTTCCTCATTCAAGATTTTCATGAGTCCTCAGCTTGGAAACTCACCTTTCCTCCCCTGACTCTGTTGTGGTCGTTGAAATTCATCATATACTTCCTCTTTGAGTGGTCATGTTTTATCTTCCCAACTAGACAGGCAGCTTCTTAAGGGCAAAAACCAACTCTGTAAAGCCTCTTTAAGGGTAGCTTCTCAAAGACAAGGCTGAACTGTGAAAAGTCTGTTTCCCTTGATCATCACCAGGCACCGAGCACAACCTGGCTCCTGGTGACCCCCAGTGGATACAGATCCACTTCTCCCAAAGTGACCATTTCAGGGCATTTCAGGTCCAGAGAGCAGCTTAAGTTGAGGGAGCTCAGACATCTCTAACACTCAGGTACCACAAGACAGCCTGCTTTCTTGGATGGTACTGCTCACAAGAAGTGATTCAACTCTGAACGTTATCCTCCTGGGGGTGGGGAGGGGGTGGGCCAGACCAGCCAAAAGCCAGAGGAATGTCTGAAGGGGCAGATTAATGAGCGATTAGAGGGGAGGTTGTGGATCCCCATTCAAGTTCTTGGAAAGGGTCTGTCTGTGGTATGATGAAAGGGCCTGGATGTGGGGCTGGAGGGTGAGAGAGACTCCACATGTCCCCTGCCTCCTGCTGCTGGAGGCTTGAGGAACAATGGGGCAGTGGCCGGGCGGTGGCACGTGGGAGGCAGCTGACTCCAGTTGATTGAAAATAGGCCATTTGTATTGCAACAATATAAATGTGCACACAGGCCCGCACAGGAGGGCTGAAAAACAGGACAGGGCGGAGGTGGCATTTATGTTTGCATGTGTGTGTGTGAGATGACGCCCTCTTTCTTTACTTTTTAATTAGCTCTCTTTCCTCCATAAATTATCAATAAGAATAGCCCATGATCTCACCAGTTTCTATAGCTGGTAAAGACATAAGTGCTCTGGAGGGGGAGGGGGAAATTGGGTTTGATTCCAGAGATTGGTAGGGCCCCATCAGATAAGTCTCAATTCCAAAAGAAAAGGGCTGATCAGAATTTAACAACTGTTGTTAAAAGCATAGCTGAATATTCTAATTAACTGGATGTTTGACCTCAAAATAGATTGTTTCTTAGGCACTCTTACAGCTTCAAAATCTCTGGGTTATATGGAGATTTTTATTGAGGTGATATTTGCGGCCAGCCCTCATCATCTAATCTACAGAATCAACCCTTAAAAGCCACTCAATCAAAGTCAGCTGACCAGGCATGGCAGGGGTTGGAGGCAGGTAGGGAAGCGGATCTGGTACGTTTACTTAGAATGTTACCTGGGGAGATGCAGTAATAAATAAGTCAGATGGCCAAAGGAAGATTTAGCAAACAAACAACAAGAAAAAATTTAATTGTATAATTTCTTGTACAAATGATACCAGGGCAAGTATATGTTTGTATACGTGTATATGTGTGTGTGTATGCTTGGACACACACAGATTTGTGTTGTGGTGGAGAGTCTTTTCACAACAATATTGTGAAGGAGCATCAGCTTTTGCTCTGATACCATCAAAAGTGATCCAGATGAGAAGGAACATGGTTCCATCTCCACATTTCTCCTAAAGAGACAAGTGGGGTTCAGAGAAGTTAAATGGCTTGTCCAGAGCCAGTCAGGGGCCTTTGTCTGTTTCATCTGTGACAGGCACTCTGCCAGGTGAAGGACAGCATTCAGATCAGCTGGCCTCTGGACTGTGCCATTCTTGGTGTTGACATAACCCGACTAAGCCAGGCAGCTGAAATGCTGCCAAAAAGAAAGGGATTCTTCCTTAATAGGCAGGTGTCTTTACCTCTGAAACAGGCTGGTGACTCTGACCCAAATGGCCAATTATCTGCTGGATGCATTTATCGGAATCATTGGTCCCTGTTATTGGTCTGGAAATTAAGAGCTGGCTTGTGTGTGCTGGACCGGATGCCCCAACCACAACAGAAGTACAGGGGCAGAGTCTGAAAAGGATGCCTCTAAATTGTTCCCCAGGGCTCACAGGCCATCAGTACTTCCCCCAGAGTCCCGACAGCAATGACTCTTCAACATTTCCTTCTACTTTGCTTATTTTTTTAAAATTTAGTCCCATGGAGGTTATTTTTAAAGTTCCCTTGTGTTCTACTCTAAAAATCACCCTCAACCATTTCCTTAAAATAAGGAGAGAAATTTCTCTTACGCAGTTGCCTCTTCACCAGATTCCACGTGCTATTCTTCTCTGATGATCACTCAGAAAAGCCTGAGTTCGAAAGCATGAGAAATGCTCAGTTTGTTTTATTTTTCATTGTTCCTCATGCTTTCAACTCAAGGTTGCTACCAAAAGTGGACTTCGGGAGGCAAAAATGAGGATGTCATGAATTCAGTCTTCAAGAACCTTCTATTTTAGTACAGGAGATAACAAAAGTTATCTGCAGTTACACAATTGCTATTCAAGGTAGAGAAATATAAGCAATGTGAAAGGCATAGAGGAGGAACTTATAATTTCCTCATGAAGCCCTCAACTGAGGCTTTGAGGAAGAGGTGACATTTGACCTGAGCGTTTAAGAATAGATTAGATATGAATTTCCAGCCAGGTCAAAACAATCATTTCAGGCAGAGATGTTATTGCAACTTCTTGTCAGCTTTTGCCTTTATAAAAGTGCTCTTCTGAAGACTGAAGCCTCATTGTTATTGTAATTTTTTCAAAAATTATTCTTGCATTTAAACTTTGGTTTCAGTTACACAGTCACTATCAGTAAAACAAAATTCCAATTGATCAAGGCAAAACACAGGTGTAGGTTATAAGAAGCACACATTCTTGGTCTTCAGTGAAGTAAAGATACTAGAACACTATCTCGTACAAAGAAATATTCAATAGAATGATATTCCTGACTTCTCACTATGGCTGAGACCTGTTTTAAGAGCTTGATATCTGTTAAATTCTAACTCCTGTAACAGCAGAGGATCCCTTCAAGGTAGATTTCTATTTTCATGATCATGTTGAAAATGAGAGAACTGAGACACGGAGAAGTTAAGTAACTTGGCCAAAGTCAGTCATTAAATATTTAAGCCTGGATTTGAACCCAGGCTGGAAGATTTATGTACATTAACACTATGTCAAACTCAGTATAAAAACTGCTTATTGAATCAAATTATTTCATTCATCAAATTTTTATTGAGCATCGACTTTCTTCTAGGTATTGTGTTTATGAGCTGAGAATAAGAGGAAAACTAAGAAGTGATATCTTCCCTTAAGCAGTCTACCCAAAATCTTGAAAACAAACCATTATTTAAAATGAGGCCAATTCATTTGTAGCAACATGGGTCAACCTAGAGAGTGTCACACTAAGTGAAGTAAGTAAGAGAAGGAGAGATATCGTATGACATCCCTTATATGTGGAATCTAAAAAGAAATGATACAAATGAACTTACAAAATCGAAAGAGACTCATAGATTTAGAGAATGAATTTATGGTTGCCAGGGGAAAGGGACAGTTAGGGGGTCTGGGAAGGACATGTACACACTGCTACATTTCAAATGGATAACCAAAGGCACCTACTGTATAGCACATGGAACTCTGCTCAATGTTATGTGGCAGCCTGGATGGGAGCGAGGTTTGGGGGAGAATGGATGCATATATATGTATAACTGAGTTCCTTCCTTGTTCACTTGAAACTATCACAACATTGCTAATCAATATGCCCCAGTACAAAATAAAAAGTTAATGAAATAAAATAAAATGAGGCCAATTGTTAACAAAGAGAGAACTAGAACTCTGAGCTCTTATCTTTTTTTTTTTTTAATCCACACCAGATCTTTGTTGCCATAGGAGGGATCTTCGTTTGCGGCATGCAGGATCTAGTTCCCTGACCAGAACTCAGACTTAGGCACCCTGCCTTAAGAGCTTGGAGTCTTAACCACTGGACCACCAGGGAAGTCCCTTATCTTCTAGGTCATGCACCTTCAAATTTCATTCAATAATCCATCAGGGTATTCCTGTTTGGACAGTTCTCCTGGCAGAATTTCAGGGACTTCCTATCCTGTGTTTCTGCCATCTCTGCAGGATCATCCAGAGGACTCATCCTTTCCCATCACCTAGAAAATGTAAAGATATGGAGAATCGTGCATGCAAGGATTCTATGGGCCAGGTTGGGAAGTGGCATGTGTGCGTGCTAAGTCATTTCAGTTGTGTCCGACTATTTCTGAGCCTATGGACTGTGGCCCACCAGGCTCCTCTGTCCAAGGAATTCTCCAGGCAAGAATACTGGAGTGGGTTGCCATTTCCTTCTCCAGGGAAGTGGCATACATCAGGTATAGTCATAATCTTTTGATTAGAACTCATTCACATGGCCAGTCCTGGATGTAAGGGAGACTGGAAAATGTTTTCTCACTGTGGGCTCCAGAAGAAGAGAAAATGGGTTTGATGATGAGCCAGAGGTTTCTATGACGTATCCTTATACCAACAACTTTCCAATTAACTGAATTTCCAAACAATATCATTATGCTGTTTAAAATTGTATGTATCATTTCAAATATAGGAACATTTATACAAATAATCCTTCTTATATGGAAATCTTCTAGAATAAGTGAAGATAAGTGAAGGAAGGATCCTGCTCCTATCTGCCTTTCTTTCCTGTTATTTTGGAAGAGAGCTGCAGTATATAATGGACAGGAAGTGCATGTACTTAACCAAGCTCCAATTCTTGATTCTTTCATTTTAGTGAATGTACCAAATAGTGCAATAGTGACTATGCCAAATGCTGAGCAGAAATTAAATTATTTTTGTGTAAGTCCCCCTACTAGGCTTCCACGGTAGCTCAGTCGGTAAAGAATCTGCCTGCAGTGCAGGAGACCCGAGTTTGATCCCTGGGTCAGGAAGATCCCCTGCAAGAGGAAATGGCAACCCATTCCAGTAGGCTTGCCTGGAAAATCCTATAGATAGAGGAACCTGGTGGGCTACAGTCCATGGGGTCGCAAGAGTCAGACATGACTTAGGGACTAAACCACCAACACCCTACTTTCAGCTATTTCAAAAATCTATGTTAAATAAATATCATCAAAACAGACAATGCAAAGAGGACTAACATTTACTGAGTGTTCACTATGTAGCAGTCATGTTTCAGATACTTTGCATGTTATTACTTCTAGTTCTTATAAGATATCATTGTTATATCCGTTTAATAGAGCTTATAGAGTTTAACAGGGCTTTCCAGGTGGTTCAGCAGTAAAGAATCCACCTGCAATGCAGGAGCTATGGGTTTGATCCCTGGGTTGGAAAAATCCCCCAGAGGAGGGCATGGCAACCCACTCCAGTATTCTTGCCTGGGAAATCCCATGGACAGCGGAGCCTGGCGGACCATGGGGTTGCATAGAGTCGGACACAAATTAGCAACAAAACAACAGCAACTGATTAGCCCTATCTAGACAGACAATAAATGTTTATGATACAAAGTCATTTGCAAATAAAAGAATCATAGCAACTCTGTGTCTCAGGAGGTGTTTCATCACAGATTATTCTCATTAATACTATCAACATGTATTGAGTGTACATATTATATATTGGTCACTCCCAGGCTATCCAGTGATGATGATGGCCATGGCTGCACACTCAAATACACCTCCTCCACAAAGGCAGGTTAGGTGTTTCCCCTAAGAGCAGAGTTATGCTTAACTTATTGTTATACCTATTTTATGTGCTTTCATAATTGCCATTTCATTTGATCGTATCCTACATTATAAGAAATCACGAATTTTGTGCTTTGCTCATGACCACTTCACCATATTGCCTCACTTCTGACATGTTATCTTCAGAGAATGCACTCTGCAATAAATGAACAGTATATGGCTGTATTTCAGGAGAGAATAATCAGTAAAGGCAAAGGCATTCAGGCGCAAAAAACTGCAGTGAAGTCAAGGAGCTAGTAGAAATTTAAAAAGTGAGGTTTGAGGTGAGGAGTACGGGAAGAGAGGTAAGATGAAATAGAAGTCAGTTCAGCACTAAGAATTTCAGACTTAATTCAAATAAATGTGCAATAGGAGGAAGGAGTTTTTATGTGTTCGATTGTTTGAAGGTAATGATTGAAGTGCTAACTTGGTTGAAGCCAAAGATCACTTAAAAAGAGAAAATTTGAGAGACTTCCCTGGTGGTCCAGTGGCTAAGACTCTATGTTCCCAGTGCAGAGGGCCTGGTTTTGATCCCTGATCAGGGAGCTAGATTTCACACGCTACAACGAAGGGTTCACATGTCTCAACTAAAGATCCTACAGGCCGCAACAAAGATGGGAGATCCTGTGTGCTGCAACTAAGACCTGGTGCAGCCTAATTATAAAAAAGAGAGAGAGAGAGAAATTTTTTAAAAATTACTTAAGCATGAACCACTCCAGTTTTCATCAGAAGTCATGGTTAGAGACCAAGGACAGGCTTTATTTTGTGGGTCTGAGGTGAAGGTGAATTAATTAAAAACTTAAGATTCTTCCAGTACACAGTTCCAATGAATTTGGTTACTATTTGAGAGTGGATTAGGATTCTGTCATGAAGTAAACATTCATGACCAATAATAAATATATGATTTTTTTTGCTCTTCATTGTTGGTATTTCCTGGGGCATTGTTGGGTAAACACCTGAGGAATATATTGTGAGTATGTTTCCTGTTCAGATGTAAATCAGAGTTTACATATGATGGGCAATGAGGGAGGAAGCAGAAGGAAAAGCAGGTTAATTGATGGCAGCTTAAGAGAATAAATACTGAGTTGGAGTTTCAGGATCAAGGAAACTCTATCTTCAGAGTTCTGGAGAAAACAAACACTCTACTCCACCAGATTTTCTATAAGAGTTAATTCAGGTTGAGTGAAAGCCTGGAAAGTGATTTGGATTCAGAATCAAGAGAGTTTTTTTTTTTTTTATGATCTGGCTCTGCTGTTAACTGGATGTGAGATCTCTGTCAAGTAACTTAATCTATCTGAGCCCATTTCCTCACCTTAAAGTTGAGGATCTAGACTCTTAGAAATGAGACTCTTAGACCAAATAACCTTGGAAATCCTTTTCAAGAGAATGATTCAGGATGGCAGCATAGGGATAGCCTGAACTGACCTTTCTCATGGACACCAAAAATATGCAGCTACACATGGATTGATTCCCTCTGAAAAGAACCTGAGAACTAGCTAAACACCTGTTCCATAACAAAGTATAAAAGAGACCACTTTGAGATAGGTAGGAAAAGCAGAGAAGGGTTCTTAGCAAATCCCAACCCTCCTTGTGGTGGCACACAGCAGAGATGGATCTTATCACACGGGTGCTTCTCCAGGAGAAGTGAGGGGTTGGTATCCCAGTCCCTGGGTGCTACACCAGAAGGACAAGTGCCCAAAACATCTGGCTTAGAAAACCATCAAGGCTGATGACACTTTCAAGCTGCCTACATAAAGCCAGTGGGTACAGGCAATCCACACAAGGACACCCCTGGATCTCCTGGCCCTGGAGACCAAGAAGGCTGGCATTCCTGCATGTATACATGAGTGCTTAGTCATTCAGTCATGTCAGACTCTCTGCAACCCCATGGACTATAGCCCATGAGACTCCTAGGTCCATGGGATTTTCTAGGCCAAGAATACTGGTGCAGGTTGTCTTTACTACTCCAAGGGATCTTCCCAATCCAGAGTATCTTTCCTGAGCTCAAAAAAAAAAAAAAAAAAAAAAAAGAAAGAAAGAAAGGAAGAAAGAAAACAACCCTATTTGAATAATAAGTAAATTCAATAAAGTTTAGGATAAAAAATTAAAATACAAAAATTGATTGCATCCCTGTAATAATAAACTATCAGAAAGAGAAATTAAGAAAAAATCCAAATGCAGTTTATAATTGCATCCAGAAAGAATAAAATACCTTGAAATAAATATAACCAAGAAAGGGACAGAAGTGTACTCTGAAAGCTGTAAGACTTGAGGAAAGAAATTGAATCAATTAAATATAATAAATAAATTGAATGGAAGGACAAATAAACAGAATAAATAAATGGAAAGACATACTATGCTCTTAAGTTGGAAGAATTGGTATTGTTAAGATGTCCATGCTACCCAACGCAATCTGCCAATTCAGTGCAGTCCCTATCAACATACCAATGACATTTTTTACATAACTAGAAATAATCCTAAAATTTGCATGGGACCACAAAAGACCCCAGATAGCCAAGGTAATCTTGAGAAAGAAAAACAAAGCTAGGGGTATCACACTCCCTCATTTCAAACTATACTACAAAGCTATAGTAGTCAAATACCGTGGTACTGGTACAGAAACAGACACAGATCCATGGAACAAAGTACAGAGCTCAGAAATAAAATATATACAATTACATTTAATTAATCTATGACAAAGGAGGAAAAATATGTAATCTTTTCAATAAACAATGTTGGGAAAACTGGACAGATATTTGCAAAAGAATTAAAATAAACCACTATTGTACACCATATACAAAAATAAACTCAAAATTGATTAAAGACTTGAATTTAAGACCAGAAACCATAGAACTCCTAGAAGAAAACATGGGCAGTAAGCTCTTTGACATTGGTCTTTTAGCAATATTTTTTTGGACATTGTTCCTCAGGCAAAGGAAACAAAAGGAAAAATCTCAACACAGATAACATCAAACTAAACAAACTTTTGCACAGCAGAGGATACCATCAAAAAAAGGAAAAGAAAGCCTACTGAAAATAGCAGAAGATATTTGCAAATTGTGTATCTGATAAGAGATTAAATTCCAAAATATATAAAGAACTCATACAAGTTAATATCTTCAAAAACAAACAGCAGTATTAAAAATGGGCAGAGGACCGATGTGGACACTCTTTCAAAGAAGACATATAGATGGCCAACAGGCACATGAAAAGTTGCCCAATATCACTAATATCAGGGAAATGCAAATCAAAACCACCATGACACCTGACACTTGTCAGAATGACAGTTATCATGAAGACAACAAGTAAGTGTTGGCCAGGATATATGGTAGAGGGAAACCTTGTGCACTGTTGGTGGGAATGGAAATTAGTGTATCACTATGAAAACCAGTGATGGAGTATCTGCAAAAAATTAAAAGTAGAATTACCATACAATCCAGAAATTCCATTTCTGTTTATTTATCTGGACAAAACAAAAACATTAACTAAAAAAGATACATGTATTCTTAAATTCATAAGTATTCCTAAGTTTGTATGTATTCATAGTATTCTTATTCCTAAGCTCATCAGAAACCTGAGCGCTGAAGAATTGATATTTTTGAACTGTGGTGTTAGAGAAGACTCTTGAGAGTCTCTTGGACAGCAAGGAGATCCAACCAGTCCATCCTAAAGAAAATCAGTTCTGAATATTCATTGGAATTACTGATGCTGAAGCTGAAACTCCAATACTTTGGCCACCTGACGCAAAGAACTGACTCATTGGGAAAGACCCTGAATGTTGGGAAAGATTGAGGGTGGGAGAGAAGTGGATGACAGAGGATGAGATGGTTGGATGACATCACTGACACAATGGACATGAGTTTGAGCAAGCTCCAGTAGTTGGTGACGGACAGGGAGGCCTGGCGTGCTGCAGTCCATGGGGTCACAAAGAGTTGGACACGAATGAGTGACAGAACTGAACTGAAGTTCATTACAGCATTATTTACAATATCTAAGATATGGAAACAATCTTAAATGTCCATTGATAGATGAATGGATAAAGCAGATATGATACATATACGTAATGAAATACTACTCAGCCATAAAAAATGAAACCTTGCCATTTGGACAACATGGATAGACCTAGAGGGTAATATACTAAGGAAAATAGGCCAGACAGAGGAAGACAAATTCCATACAATTTCACCTATATGTAGAATCTTAAGAACAAAACAAATGAACAAGCAAAACAAAAGAGAATCAGATTCATAGAGAGAAAACATTCTGGTGATTGTTAGAGGGGACCAGGATTGATGGGTGGGCAAAATAGGGGAAGGGGATTAAGAGGTACAAACTTCCAATTATAAAATAAATAAGTTATGGGAATGTAAGGTACAGCACAAGGAACATAGTCCATAATATTGCAATTACTTTGTATGGTGACAGATGGTAATTAGACTTACCATTGTGATCATTTCTTAACATATATAAATATCTGATCACTATGATGTATACTTGAAAATATGACATTTATATCAATTATACTTCAGTTAAAAAAATAAGACATTCTTTCCAGGCTTAAACAAGGTATGGACATTTCAAAGCATGCAGTTTTTATTTCACCTTGACTCACAGTACATTATTTAGTTGATGTAGCATTATATGCTTATGAGTCCTGCTATTAGTGTCCTTATCCAACATTAGATGTCTGGAACTTGAACCTAAGAGAACAGGTCCTAGGATTGTCACAAGGTTCTCATTGTGGTCCATTGGGGTAATTCAAGAAAGATAGACTGAGTGTTCAACAAACTTCAAGGTCCAGCTTTGGAAGTTAATAAGAGACCAGATTGGAAGATGAAGCTGTGGTCTGGGTACAAGACCAATGGAGATGGATAAAGAAGGGGTGTTGTATACACGAGCTATATTAGTTTTCTATGGTTTCCATGAACTTAGTGGCTTAATACAAGTTCATTATCTTACAGCTCTGGAAGTCAGAAATCCAACATGAAACTAACTGGACTAGAAGCAAGATACTGGCAGTGTGTATTCCTCTTCTGGAGGCTCCAGGGGAGAATACATTTTCTTACCTTTTCTATCTTGACTCATTGACCCCTTCCTTTATCTTAACAACTAGCCACACAGTATCTCTCTGACCCTTCTTCTGTAGTCACATCTTTCTCTTCCACTTTGAAGGACCCCTGTGATTTCATTGAACCCAATCAGATAATTCAGAAAAATATCTCTATTTTAAGATCGGATGGTTAACAACCTTATTTCCATCTGCAAACTTAAGTTTATTATAACCATGTAACCTAACAGTCATAGGTTCAGGCGTTTAGGGCTTGGGCATCACTGAGGGTCTTTATGTTACCCACCACACTGATTCAACATGAATCTAGGGGAACAAAAATATCTGTTTGCCACATCTGTATTTATTGTGCTCTAGGGCTATGGGCACTCTCTACTACAATGTATGTGTGATATAAAAATATACATGAAATAAAATCTAGACTTGCAAGATCAAAAAAATCAGTTTGAATTCTTGGGTAAATTACCTAACATTTTACATCTGAAAATGGGGTTAAGAACACATATATTGCAGGGTTATTCTGAGGATTGAAATATTTGACAAATTGAATCTAGTTTCCTCATGGTTTTCTATCTGTAACAATTATATAATATAAATGGTGACTATTGTCACTTGTGTTTCATTTTGATGTATTTTGTTAATTTGTTTTTGTTATTCAAGAAAACTCTTATAAAATATGCAGTCTTGATAATTCATATCTTGATCCTCTTAGGAAGCCACATCTAGGTTTGTTTTTTGACTCACATGGGAAAAGAACAAGCTTTTAATTATCCTTCTGAAGAAGAGCATACTCTCCAGGCATATAATCCATCACAGTTTTTCAAAGAATATAAAGGTTTATTGGTTCAAGCAAGACCTAAACATTTATATATGAAGCTTGACTAAGACTAAAATAAATCATGCTCTTGGCAAGAGACGATTGTGTTTTCACTAAAAATAAAACTTTCAACCCGAGATCTGAGCTAACTTCCATGATTGGCACTAATTCTAGACCCAGGAGAGGGATGGTGAATATCTTGGCAGCTTTCAGCCATTCAATATTTTCATCTAGGAGATCCGAGGATGTCCGCAACACTCTTCACCTATCTTCTGATCGTTATGTACAGACTTTAACACAGGAGCAGACATCAAGAACTTCCATCTCTCACTCTGAGCTTTGTTGGCATTATCAAAACATGAACTGCTCTTACTTGGTCAGTCAGCCAATTAGTTTTGTCTCTATAATTAAAAAGAAAAATTAAAAAGCAGGCATTTTCCTGATGCCTTTCCTTAAATGACCACACTGGTGGTTATTTCTGCATTGACTAGCACAACTATCTTAGGTTGGCATGGTACAATATCCTGTTGTAACTGCCAGGTCACAATCACTAAATCAAAAGAAAACCGGGCATGTTCAGTCAAGGTCTAGAGCAGGTATCATGCCAAGTGGGAATGCGGGCATGTCTCAGGGGGGCATATTCTGGCGACAGCTGCATGTGTTGAATCTTCTGGACTTCACTCCGCTGGCTGTGTTGAAGCTGCCTTGCTGATAATTTGCTATCTGTGAGTTATAGCATTATATTGATACATCTTTTTGCACCTTGAAAAAGTAACGAAAGCTAATCATTTTCCTGCTAATACTTGACCTAGCTTCTCTCATCTTTTCCACTGAATAACATTAACTCACTCAAATAAAAATGAGATTGCTTTACTCAGAATCATGAATAGTTTTCCTACTTCAATATGTGTTATTATTATTATGCTACTTTTTGATATTAAATCCTCAAATCTGGTAAATGAATTAGACATCTACTATGTACAAAGCATAATAAAAGGGACCATGTAAGATTATTAATAGAGCTAAGTCATAGCTCTATTTTTAGGAAAGTTATAAAACTCTTCTATCATTATATTAATATGAAAGACAGTTTTTAGGAACTGAGGATGGACTTTGGAGAGGTAGGCGATTACAGACTTCAGATTTCAGAGTAAGATCAAGCTGAAGCAAAGTTGCTGTTACTCTATTCTAAAGAAAAATAAATGTTTGATTTTTTAAAATTTTATCCTAAATGACTATGATGCTTAGGATTGCTAGAAATCTTACCACAACTCATTTGAATTGATTTTTTAAGGATTTGTTTACGGCTTCTCTTAAAGGAAAGACAAGTGTGACTTTGTTTTTCAAAGCGATCTGTATAGTTGGGCTGCTGCCATAGAGGAAATGTTTTATTCACTGCTCAAAAACATGGGTTGCACATACGAAAATACTTTAGGTAAAGCAAGCATTAGAACAGCCCTATAGGGGAGGTTGCCCCAATCCTTGACAACTGAAGGACCTGGCAGAAACCCTAAGGAGGAAATAGAACAGTAGAGAAAATTTTGCAGTCTCCATCATGAGACTTGCTCCCCCTATGCCTCTCCTTCAGGTACTAACCTCTAGCAACTTTAGAAATGGATGCCTACAAAATCAACATGCTCTCCCAGTATTGTCTAACAAGGAAGGGGGAAAAAGAGAACAACTCTTTGCTAAGGCTCTAGGGAAAGGAGGACCATCATTTTCAGGAATATTTTCATCCTAAAGGATTACCCCAGAGAGAGGCCATGAGCACAGGATATCCAACACTCTCAAAGAAGATAATTTCAACTCCCAGAACCCTTTTAGATGCCCCACCGTGAAGGCCATCTGCTTCCAACACACTTCTCTGGTCGGCCGTGGATCCTAGTGATCGGTAGGTGTGAGACAGGCAAGATGACAAACTTGAATTATTTCCCCTTTAGATTATATTCTGTGATAACAGCACTTATGACTAGTGAAAGACACTTTGTTGATCTTATAATAAAATCAAATAGTAAAATCTTCCTGAGGGGACAAACCAAGTGGCCATTTAGCTGTTCACTAAAGACCATGGGGAGTCCATGGTCTCTGTTCTTTTTACTAAATGTTTAGTTACGCAGCCAAGCTCTAGATCTCCAAGCTGAATTACAGCACTGAGTCCTTTCAAAACTGCCTTTCCAGTATTTACTTCAATAATAACTTAGAATTTCTTCAACTGAGAATTTATTTTTAGGTCATTTGGTTTTAAGGGCTACATTTATATGTAAATATTTTCTTCTTAGAGGTTCAGTTTCCTTTGTAATTTGATCCCTACACTGAATCCCAAATTCCTTGAGTTTCTCAAAAATTTTTAAAAAACAAAGATAGGGGAAAAGAAAAGAAAAAATAAAATTGGGATTTGAATAGATATTAGATGCTTCCCTGATAGCTCAGTTGGTAAAGAAGCTGCCTGCAATGAGGGAGACCCCAGTTTGATTCCTGGGTTGGGACAATCCCCTGGAGAAGGGACAGGCTACCCACTCCAGTATTCTGGCCTGGAGAATTCCATGGACAGTCCATGGGGTCTCAGAGAGTTGGACACGTCTGAGTGACAATCTCTTCACTTCAGACACGATCTCTTGTTCTTTTAGTAATTTGGGTGCTGTTCATATGTGTGCCTTGGATATGGCCCTTGTCTCATAAGATTTCATGCTACTTTAATTAAAATATGCTCCTTCTGTTTGTTTTGATTTGATTCACTTATTTACCTTCCTGGACAGCTCTGTATTAGGATAGATTGTTATGCACATATCATGATCCAACACAGTAAGAAAAATCCACACCTCAGCCAAACTGGGTTTTTCAACCTATGTCCCATATACACTAAACATTGGGATCATATTGATATGAGTGGGTGAGTCACTCACCACTCCAGGGAAAATGAGGAAATATTATCTCTATTAGCATTCTTTCATTAAGGCTCTACCTTTCCCCATCCTAGAAAATCTGAAGCGCTTTTGTTTAGATTATTCTCCGATAGTTTCCCAGGTGATATAAATAGCAGTACAACCTGGCAAGAACAGATGGAGACATGCACACAGTTAAGAATAAAAGAACACGCTAATCTTTTTGCTTATAGTAACTAGCCTGCATAATCTCTTTACCTAACGCTTCCCCAGTTTTGTAATAAGTGTTCTTAGTTTGACTTACTACTGGTCTTGTGGTGGAAAAATGGGAATTCAAAGGAAAGCGTTATCTGTGTACCCCCTAAAACATTTCATGATGGAAATTCCAAACTGCCCAGTATTTCTGCTATAAATACCTAGACCAATGCATCCCATACCTGTTTCAAAACTTACTGTACCTGTAAGGCAGTGTGACTGGACCAGACTCAGCTGGGGTAAAGCCAAGGTTTACTTTATTTGCATCAGCATGCTCAAAGCTCATGTTTTCCTTTGCCTTTTTTTCCCTTTTATTATTGTTTCATATTTCTCCACAAAAAACCGGTTGTCAGGCAGAAGGCTCTGTTCTCTAATGGCTCACAAAATAATGCCAAACCAAACTTTTCCTCCTGTAAGATTTTAGTAGATTTCATTTTTAAGTGTGGAGTCATTGCTTTGTGAATTGCTAATACCAATTTATCTTTCTTTCTTTTTTTTTTTCCTCCACTGAACAATAAAGGGAATGGTTACAGCGTTAACAACCAAGACATAAATAAGAAAAACAGCTCGAAAGCAGAATGCTGTGTAGCTGTTAAACGATCAGCTCTTTTCAGATCCTCCAGAAGGATTAAGGACTAAGTGAATCTTTTCACATATTGTTACTCGGACACAAGGCACAGAATCAACTTCATTCTTCTCCTTTGAACCAAAACGACAATCATACTGGGAAGCCCCCCACCATCCCCTGAGTCAATTAAAGATCCTGTTACTGGAGTTATTTTAAATGGGTGTGTTTAAAGCGCTAGGGGACAGATTGTAGTATATAATCCTCCACTGACAGAGGGGAATGTACTAAAAGTCCCCCGGGAGATCACCCATCTTCGTGTTTGTGAGACGCATGGTCGCAGAGATGGACAAACCAATTTGAATGAGATAAGAAAAGCCAAGCTTTTCTCTACCCTTCCCCCAAATCCTCAGCCACCTCACAAGCTGAACCTTTCAAATACACTTAGTGCTGAGGCAATTTGACATGGGTGGTAGATTAACGTACCCACACAATACAAACAGGGAGGCCACCTCCCTTATTGATGCCAAATTCGCAGAATCAGCTGCTGCACAATAGTCCAAAAGTCTGCTTGGGAAGACCAGAATTGTATCTGCAGCTCTGTCTGTCTTTATTTTAGGCCCCGACTGGGACTCCAGAAGAAGAAAGTTCCACAAGTTCATGAAAAGTCCTGAGACTCACTAATTTGGCTCTTGGGATTTTTTTTTTTTCTTTTTCTTTTGGCTGTTGTTGTTTTTAAGTAGGCGAAAAAATTCTTCAAGCTATGCCTTCCCTGGTAGGTCATATGGTAAAGAATCTGCCTGCGATGCAGGAGACCTGGGCTTGATTCCTGGGTCCAGAAGATCCCCTAGAGAAGGGAATGGTTACCCACTCCAGTATTCGTGCCTGGAGGATTCCATGGGCAGAAAAGCCTGGTGGACTACAGTCCATGGGGTTGCAAAGAGTCGGACACGACTGACTAATACACACATGCCTGTTGTTTTTGGTTGTATTCCTGTTTTCTAAAACATGGTGGTATTCAGAGGCCATTAGTAGGAATCCAAACAATCCTACCAGGAGCCACCCAGATCCAGAGATAAAGGCAGAAACCTTGCCTACTTTTCTGATTTCTACATATCCTCTTGATGTGATTATGACCCTTCTCATTCTTGTATCTTCATTCTGCTGGTTATATCATAAAATGTACAGGAAGAAACAGAGAGAAGTTGGCCTCTACAAGCACGTGGTCATGGGTTTTAGGGTCTATTAGTGTAGCCCTAACCAGCTCTAGTATTCTTCTTGCCTGGAAAATCCCATGGACCAAGAAACCTGGTGGACTACAGTTCATGGGGGCGCAAAGAGTCAGACATGACTGAGTGGGAATGCACACACATCCTTATGCAGCAGGAAGGGAAGATTTCTCCTCGTTTCCGCTAAAAAGGAGACCACCAGACTAAGAGCAGATGTGTCTGATGCATCTGCGTGATCTAACAAGATTTTCTTGTTCTTCTTTTAACCTCTGCATTAAAAACAACAAAGTTAGGAAATGATTTGAAAATAGGTTGCTGAAGAGCAGTTTCTCTCAGGCTAGTAGATGAATATGTGCATTTGTTTCTAAGGTTGTGATGTATTTCAAGCCCAAATACACCCTAAAGCCCAAGTGTTCATTTTGAAACCTATCTCTTCTGCAAGGTTTACCTTCATTACTGACATATCTATTTCTTGCATATCCCAATCCCAATTTCACACCAAAATGAATCAGTGGACCAATAACAGTAGCATCCATTTGAATCACTACTGTAGGATGTGGAAAGTATTGTTTTTTTTTCTTTTTTCCCCTGAGATTGTATTACTTCCTTTGATTAGTTTTGGGCTTCCCTGGTGGCTCAGAAGTTAAGAATCTGCCTGCAATGCTGGAGACCCGGGTTTGATCTCCTGGAGGAGGAGATGACAACCCACTCCAGTATTCTTGCCTGGATAATTCCATGGTTAGAGGAGCCTGGTGGGGTATATAGTCCATGGGGTTGCAAAGAGTTGAACATGATTGAGTGCCTGACACTTTCACTTTTCACTTTGATTAGTTTTGGCTCTCACATATTTTTGGCAACCTTAGTGTTATATTTTGTGTTAAAAGATATTTAATTTACTCAGACTTGCCACGGAATATGTTGGTTTTTTTTTCTCACTATTATCAAGTTTTTATTAAAATAAAGAATACTTGTTCCTCTTTGGTTGAAATAAATAATTGCTCTATAGTATTTTCTTCTGCCATACAACAACGTGAATCAGCCATAACTATCTCCGTATATATACTTTATGGAAAAACCTAGATTTTGTGAAAGCAGAGGTTTTCCCAGGAATTCATGAACATTTTTAAGATATAAGAAAATGCAAATCCAGAAACGGCTGATAATCTGGAGCCAATACATATACTAAAGTCACACATGTCCTTTCAAAACCTGGAGCAAAGCTACCATAAAGTTTTCTTTCAGCCTTTGGTGGGAGGATATAGGTGTCTTCTACAGTTTCCTTATGGAACGATTTTATTCTGCCTGTCTGAATTAACTCAGGCTCTTGGAGTATATTTCTCAAAGTTCCCAAGGCTATCTCCTCCTGTCATTTATTGATTTGTTGGAAGAACCTTTAATTTTGCAGAATAATTTTTTAGCATATTTATTACGTTTTCTTTTATATATATATGTGTGTGTGTACATGTATATATATATATATACATATAGATATATACACCAGAACATTTTGTGGAAATAGTCATGTGTTTTCCCATGGTTTCTAGCCAATTATAAATGACTTTTAAAGTGTGGAATAGGAGGGCAGGGAGATCATTCTTTTGGAACCTACTCATAACTTATGTATTAGCTTATAAATTGCTCAATAGCAATATCATCAAAATTATCAGTGCAAAATATAATGTGAACTCTGTTCAGATATGTTTTTGACCACCTATTTGTCTCTTTTAATAAATGAACACTAAGAAGCTTATAAATTACATGTATCCATGCAGTCATTTGCCAAATTGATAGCTCTCAATATTTTTTTCAGCTATTTATAAATCCACTTATATGGTTACATACAATATTCTCATGTCTTTAAGGTAATTATTCTGATGGTCTTATGTGTTGAATATATCTATATATTTATATATATATATAAAGGTAAATTTTTTTAAACACACACTTGTGATTCCTTTCTTGTCCTCTGCATGTGTTTACTAATTAATGATTGCTATCCCTTTTTTGGGGATTTATAAGACACTGCCCTTTTTCTCTCACCCTAGGCCACTGCCATTGTGTTACCTGGTTTGCATAATTTGCCAATGTCCCTACTATAGTGCCTTGAGCAGAACTGATGTTAAATCAAGTTTGTTTACCTATGTCTCATTTCCTTCTCTAATTTGCTTACTCTGAAAATCTGATGGAGCGTTGAGTGATCTGAAAGATCCATCCTCATCTTTACTCGAGGCCTCTGGTTCCCATGTTTGAAAATTCTGTGTAAATGAATCTCCAGTAAAAAGTAATGACAACACACCTTCCCGATTATGGTCTTCATCTTGTACCTAATATTAAAAGAGATAGTAGAGTCATCTTTTCTAAAATAGTAATCGAGTTTTTGAAGTGGTTTCCTGCTAGTTGGGTGGAGTAGTACACAAAGATTTTTTTTTTTTGTAGCTACTAAAAATGAAAAAACAAAAACACCAGAACAAATGTTTAAAAAAACTAAAGTTTTGCTTGTTTTATGTTTTCCTGAATTTCTAATTTCATTGACTTAACTTCAGTGCATAGAACCACCCTCCCACCTTGGGTAGTCAATCATGCCACATGGACCAGGAGCCTCAAGCTGGGGATATTGGATACAGTGAGGAAAATACTATAAACTGTAAATCAAAGATGATGTCTAGTTTATGAGAATTTTGCCTGAAGACACAATTTTATTCCCCCAAAGCCTCTTTGCTAAAGCATTTATTACGGATCCTAATTCCTCTTGCAAACTTAGTTAATACTCATGGATATCTTTTGCATACAGAGCAGGGCATATGCTATCAGGACTGATGTGTCTGCCTGGCAAGTGCAGAGCGGAGCAGAGTTGATTACGGAGAGGAAGGCGGGCAGCTGAAGAGTATCTGCCTAAACAGAGTACATCTGTGAGCCAGCTTTGGCATCCTGTGCCTTATGACCATCTCCTGAGGACCAGCTGGAAAAGACATACTTTGAGAAGTAGCCCTCTCGATTCTCTAAAAGCAACTTCGTGACCAGTTTTGAAATGACTAGAAAACATGTTCTTCCTTCAGATCAGCTTCTTCCAAGCCAGTGTTTATTTCATATTTCTGAAGTTTTCTGGCTTAGTTTCCCTTGAAAGTCAACATTCTTGGTCTCATCCCCCTGTCCCAGCATGTTTAAACTGAGATGACGCTCTTTCTTGTTTCCTTAGAGCTCTTGCCAAGTCGCTGGGCATACCTTTTCTGTTCATCTCCTGAGAGTTTTCAATAAATACATGTCTTGAGTCTCCCTGTGTGCCAAAGGAAAAAAAAAGCTTCTTTCCATGACATGAGTACTGAATTATTTTCATTCATAAAGGTATCTTATATTGGTGCCTTACCAATGATTGGAAAGATCAGACTCCATAGTCCTTTAAAAATGTCTTCCATCCTTCTTCATCTCCAGCTCTGCATCAAGACATGATTGACTAATGGGAAAGTGGGGGTCTAAAAGTAAAGTAGGAATATGAGATTAACAGACACACACCACTGTACATAAAATAAACATCAAGGATTCACTGTATAGTTGTGTTTGTTGTTCTTCAGTCACCCAGGCATGTCAGACTCTTTGTGACCCCATGGACTGCAGCACGCCAGGCCTCTCTGTCCCCCACCATCTCCTGAAGTTTGCCCAAGTTCATGTCCACTGCATTGATGATGCCATCCAGCCATCTCATCCTCCAATGCCCTCTTTTCCTTCTGCCCTCAATCTGTTCCAGCATCAGGGACTTTTCCAATGAGTCAGCTGTTCACATCAGATGACCATGACCAAATTATTGGACTTTCAGCTCTAGCATCTGTCCTTTCAACAAATATTCAAGGTTGATTTCTTTTAAGATTGACTGGTTTGACCTCCATTATGGTACAGAGAACTATATTCAATATCTTGTGTTAACCTATAACGGAAAATGGAAAAGAATCTGAAAAAAAATGTGTATAATTGAATCACTTTGCTGGGTATCTAAAAGTAACACAATATTGTAAATCAACTATACTTCAATAAAAGTTTTGCCTTTTTTTGAAGACATGATTGACTAGCCCTTATGGTCACTAGTCAGATTCTCCCACCTCTATATGATTTCCTGTCATATCCTGTTGCAACAGAATTCTGAAAACAGAGGTTTACAGATCCTAGTCCTAATTTAGGGAAGCCCTAAATTAGGTGGCTCAGTGGTAAAGAATCTGCCTGCAATGCAGGAGACATTGGTTTGATCCTGGGTCGAGAAGATCCTCTGGAGAAGGAAATGACAACCCACTCTAGCATTCTTGCCTGGGAAATCTCATGGACAGAGGAGCCTGTGGGTTATGGTCCATAGGGTCTCAAAAGAATTAGACACAGATTAAGAACTAAACCACCACCATCACCACAGTCGTAGTTTTGTCCTACTGTCTTTAAGCAAAATCTTAAACAACCAAATTCTGAACTTACAGAGGTATATGGATAGCTCCTTGAGAGTTTCTTGAAATACATTTTACCTTGGATAGAAACAAACTGTGTTCTCTTTTGGAATATGCAATATTTTCCCAACTCTCAGAGAAATGTATTTTTATTGCATTAATTTAAATGTACTCATCAAAAAACAAAACAACACAGATCTAGAACCCAAACCTCCAAGTCTCACTCCTACCTACCACCTCTCATCTCATCATACTTAGAGTATGCTTTGTTCATTTAGTATTTGCCAAAGACTACCATTTTATTGTTAATTTGTTATTTAACTCTTTTGGACATCAGTTCAGTTTAGTTCAGTCGCTCAGTCGTGTCCAACTCTTTGCAACCCCATGAACCACAGCATGCCAGGCCTCCCTGTCCATCACCAACTCCCGGAGTCCACCCAAACCCATGTCCATTGAGTCAGTGATGCCATCCAACCATCTCATCCTCTGTTGTCCCCTTCTCCTCCTGCCCTCAGTCTTTCCCAGCATCAGGGTCCTTTCCAATGAGTCAGCTCTTCGTATCGGGTGGCCAAAGTATTGGAGTTTCAGCTTCAGCCTCAGTCCTTCCAATGAACACCCAGGACTAATCTCCTTTAGGATGGACTGGTTGGATCTCCTTGCAGTCCAAGGGACTCTCAAGAGTCTTCTCCAACACCACAGTTCAAAACATCAATTCTTCTGCACTCAGCTTTCTTTATAGTCCAACTCTCACATCCATACATGACCACTGGAAAAACCATAGCCTTGATTAGACACAGACCTTTGTTGGCAAAGTAATGTCTCTGCTTTTTAATATGCTGTCTAGGTTGGTCATAGCTTTCCTTTCAAGAAGTAAGTGTCTTGTAATTTCATGGCTGCAGTCACCATCTGCAGTGATTTTGGAGCCCAGAAAAATAAAGTCAGCCACTCTTTCCACTGTTTCCCCATCTATCTGCCATGAAATGATGGGACTAGATGCCATGATCTTAGTTTTCTGAATGTTGAGCTTTAAGCCAACTTTATCACTCTCCTCTTTCACTTTCATCAAGAGGCTCTTTAGTTCTTCTTCCCTTTCTGCCATAAGGGTGGTGTCATCTGCATATCTGAGGTTATTGATATTTCTCCCAGCAATCTTGATTCCAGCTTGTGCTTCCTCCCGCCCAGCATTTCTCATGATGTACTCTGCATATAAGTTAAATAAGCAGGTGACATCCCCTATTAAATCCAAGGCTTAGGGAGGTGCCAAGAGTCATCTCTCTTCTATTAGCTCTCTGGGTTCCCAGTGCAAGTTTGGCTACTCCAGGCCTACTCAGCACTGGAGATTGCCCAGATCCATGTGACTGTGTGGCTGATACCCAGGATTGATTTGATGCTCTGGCCTAAGATGATGGAAGTCCATGAGTAAAACAACTGTGTTGTAAACAGTCCCTTAGGAACTCTATCCTGGAGGGGACACAACCAAGAGGGGAAACCAGTTCCAGCCTCAGGTAGAGTCTTCTGCTTTCCTCCAGCCTGGTCTCTTTAAGTTGAGATTTCATGAAGTGCCCAGGACTCTATGATCAGAAGGGCATCTGAAATTTTTAGCACAAGCAACTGAAGTAGGAATGAGATATTTGCCTGGACAATGTCAAGTGCCAGAAAGAGAAACTCACATTTGTAGACTGAAGGATGCCTGGAGTTTGAGGAGTTGGGTTAGTTCTTCAGTGTACCAGCGTGTCTTCCTTTCCTCTTCTGGAAGGGATGTGTTGATTCTCAGAGTTTTGCCTTTTCACTTCTCCATCCTGCACTTTCCCTCCTTCCGGTGGTGCCACTTTCAGGTTCCCTGTGTCCATATGCTTTCTCTCTCCCTCTCAACTTTTTCTTTTCTCCTTCCAGTTTTAAAGTCTTTCATTTAAGTATTAGATATCAATCCATACTAAAAGATTGATGATTGAGAATAGCTGTGTGGAGAGAGCAAATTGCATACATGATATTTCAAAACATGAAAAAAAAGAAAAAGATTGAAAAGAGTAAAGCAAGTCTATGTGAATTCCAGGAATGAATTTAGGGGAATATAGTTAGGGTTGGGGGAGTGACTTAACAAAGACCCCTAACCTCGTGCAAGGTAGGCAGAACCCTGCATGTGCAGTCCTTGCATGAGAAAGTTGTTACCTTGGTACTTTCTCCTGAAGGTACCCATCCCCCAACACACGCCCCATGTAAACCTTGAAGGGGATGACAAATATGGAAAGATATATGATTCACTGTCTGGGAATCAAAGGCTTTCTAATGGGATGGTGCAATCCAAAGAACCATTTTATCTTCTGGTAATCCCACATTCCAAGTTAGACTGGTAGTGTCATCCTCCACAGTCCCTTATTTTAATATGGAGTTCAGATTTGGTGATTAAGAAACCGCATGGAGATCGTATATTTTGCCTACAACAAGTGCTCATTCATCCATTGTATCAAGAAATTGAATGCCTTTTTACTAGCTAGGCACTCTGACAATTCACAGAGACGTGTTTACCAGCCATGGCGTCCTACTGCACGGCATATTTATTCACATATTCAGTAAATACCTATAGAACAGGCATTTTATACCAAACACTGTTCTAACCACTGTGAATACAGTGGTCAACATGGCAAAGTCCCTGTGTGCATGTATCAGGACTTTTTTTTTACAAAGAATTTTCAAACAGTATTTGGTCACAAAGAATTTTCCTGAAAATTCTTAACAAGGTACTCTTATTTTCACTCTAATATACTTTTCTGTGGGGAAGAGGTTTAACTATATCCCCATATTATTCCATGAGAGTTTGCCACATATAGTATTAGAGAGTATTAGAATTACCACTTTGGGGCACAAAACATTTTTGGTGGCTTTTTAAAATGAAACTGAACAGGTTTTAGAAGTAACAGCCTTTGAACTCATTCAATGTATTATACAAATTTCAGAAAACAGTCTTTTGGAATGATGGCAACCCCATCAACACAAGACTTAAAACAAGGATTCTCAGTACTTGTCTGGATTTTTAACAGGCCAACAACATTGTCTTCTATTTGATTATCAGATGCAGGTTAGAGTTCTGAGTGTATTGGCTACCACCCAATGACCTAGACACGAACAACTTTAGAGAAAGCCTTATCATTAGTATTACTCTTACACTCCATCCTCAAGGACTTTATACTGCTCTAGGAAGGCTGAATGAATGACGATCCAGAACCTGAACTGAGATCTGTCTAAATTCCACATACTAAGTTTTGTTTGACCTTGGGAAGACGGGGGAATATGATGGTTGTGTTACTGAAGCTTCTTTCATTTCCTAATCTTTGCTACTTTTCCCCCCACACTTCAAGTACATTTCTTCCATCCTCCATCTGTAACTTGATTCTTCTTTAATAGAGGTTGATCATCAAATGCCTGAAATTTGGTAGCCATCCTAGCAGATACAGACATCTGTAATTACAGAATTTGAAAAAAGTAAAACTAATAATCTTGTCAGCCTTTGTAAGAACTTATTTTCCTAAGTGTCAAGACCTTCCTTTCCAAAACCGAATCAACCTGATAAAGGGCCTGCCAGGTGCTAAATGATGGGGCCAGACAGTGATATAATCCCCGCATGTGCCTTTCACCTTCCATCTTGCTTCATTCTTCTCTCATCCTAGGTCCTCCCTTCCCTTCTTATCTTTCTGTTTATATTGCTCAGTACAGCCTGTCTCCAACATGTCTCAAAACAATCATTTGATTTCATCAGTAGACATTTCAAAAATACAGTAGTTACATATGCTTGGTGTACATAAACAAATAGCCAACTGCCATAATTTTTAAAATTTCAACCCCATTCATGAGGGTGTAGGTTTTCATATAAACATCGAGGTGAAAAGCTATCAGTTGAAGATTCCCAGGAGTAAAGAGCAAGAGAGTTTCACCCCAAGGGATGCATTTTTAAATTCGGTGCTGCGCTGTGCTTAGTCGCTCAGCTGTGTCCAACTCTTTGCGACCCCATGGACTGTAGCCCACTAGGCTCCTCTGTCCATGGGGATTCTCAGGCAAGAATACTGGAGTGGGTTGGCATGCCCTCCTCCAGGAGAATCTTCCCAACCCAGGGATTAAACCCAGGTCTCCCGCATTGCAGGTGGATTCTTTACCATCTGAGCCACTAGGGAGGCCCAAGAAGCCTATCCCTTCTCCAGGGGATCTTTCAGACCCAGGAATCAAACCAGGGTCTCCTGCATTGCAGGTGGATTCTTTACCTGCTGAGCTACCAGGGAAGCCCATTTTTTCATTCAGATTTCTCAAAACTGCAAATGTTGTACTTCAGGGACAATTCTCCATGAGTCTAAGTTACGGAAAGAAAATGGAAGAGAACAGAAATGCTGGTCACCCCAACACTTCCTATTTAGGAGTTCTCAACACCTTGCTAATTAGGACCACATTTTACTATAGCAAACGGGGCAATCAGGACTTCCCTGGTGGTCCAGTGGTTAAGACTTCAAGTTCCAAATGAGGGGGGCATGAGTGCAATCCCGAGTTGGGGAACTAAGATCCCACACATCACTCCACGTAACCAAACAAACAAAAAAAGTAGCAATCAAAAGAGCAAGGGCATTTTTTAAGATCAATATCTTCATCAAGAAGCTCACTGCTCAGTGAATATGTGTTACTGCATTGATGACTCTGAAGACCTTTGTAAGTACCAAGTAGTGATTAGCGAGAGGAAAGTAAGAGCCAAAAATAAACAATGCCAGAATATTCACATAACATCTGTGGATAACTTTGTGAAACCCAGATCAAAACAAGTTTCTCAATATTTCCAGGAATTAAATCTAATCTCCAGTTTAAAAAAAAAAACAAAAAACTGTGGGAACTTAGTGCAGGAGCAACAAAGGGAGTTTAATGCCCATTTTAAGAGGCAAAAGACTTATGTACTGTTGGAAATGATTAGGTTTGAAAGTAGTGAATTGGAGATCTCTGAACATAGATAGACACTGATTTGTCTTTTCCAAGAAACTTACCTTGGCTTAACTACTTCCTATAATTTTTGGCTTGTTATATTCCTGACTCTAATGCACAGAACCCCATGCAATTCTGCCCTTGCTTGTAAATTGCACATCAGTTGCTGGCTGTGTTTATGTCTCATTTCCTTTATCGTGTTACTAAGCAGCCGCATGCTTCCTCCTCACCCCGCTTCTCTCATCCCACGGAGGGCTGAGCTGTGCGTGGTGTGCAGTCAGAAATGCCTATTGAATGAACTTCTTGTCTCTGTTGATCCTATTAACCAGATAATTGCCTAATCTCCACTTGGCTGTGTGCTCTATAGGGCCAACATAACAGGTGAAGTGAATAAAAGCTCTCTTCAAGCAAATACGCTCATGAATGGGGTCTTTTTCTGAGAGGGCATGGTCGCCTGGACCTTTGGAAGACAATGTTCATCTCACACCAATGAGCAGATTAGACCCAGAGCAAAGTTGACCCAAAAGATCAGCTTTAGTATCAACAAAAACAAATCTTTATAGAGGATGTCAGGGCGAGGCGTACTCCCCAACTGGACTTTCCCCTTTCCATCTCTGCTTTTCTCTGAGCAAACATCCAATCCACAGACATTCTGATTACCATCAACACTGTTTACTTGGGCTGAGGCAAAAGCCAATAAGATCGATTCCAAATTACAGAGTCAGATATATAGAGGAGAAAAGCTGTGGTATGAACGCAGGGGTGGGGTGTGGGCGAAAAAAGGGAAAAACCAAAAAGGATCTGTGCTAACATGGACAACAGTCAGGTCACTAAACACGTCAGGAAATAAACCAACTCTAAACAGATCCATTGGATTGAAGGTTCTGAGTTAATTGGACACAGTTACCCAGCACTGAGGGACTTTCAACACTTGAAGGTCAGGAATGCTCACTTGAAAAAAGTTATTTCAAGCAGCTACCTGTGTGTCATATACCCCAATCCTTGATACATACAAATACAAATATGTGGCCTATCATCATATTTTCTTATTGGGTAACTACAGAGAATATTTTGGCAAGGGTGCTTAATCTAAAAATGTTCAATTTTAATCAGTTTGAACTATGGTCTGTCTTTCTGTGAACTGAAAGCCACCAATCAATTTTCCTTTATCTTTTTTTCTGTTTTTCTTACCCAAGGCAATGCCTTTTGTAAAAGGGTATTTATTTTTAATGGATTTTTTAATGAATTTTTCAGTCAAGCTATTAATAATGCCATTAATTATAGGCAGCTTGTATTAAAGTGCACGCTGGCCTCTTAATCCTGACCCCCAGCTATTGGCTTGCAGCTAATCCAGCCTGGTGCTTGGCAGAGGAGGGCAGGACTCAGCCAGCGGCTGCTAGGAAACGGGATGGGGAAAGAGGAGGGCTCAAATAGAACGATTCTCCCTTCTTTGCCAGAGGGCCTGAAGTTTAAAGCCAGATGATGTGTGAGTGGGGTGGGATAATCCCACGGATGCCGCGCAAGCACTTAGGAGGAACTTCCCAGTGGAAGGGCTTTGCTCTGCCTTCAAGGCCTGGCCGGTTTGATAACCCCACAGGAACACTGTGTGTCCTCACCTGAGGCGGTTCTGTGTGACGGCCTCGGCTTCAATCTGCTTAAATCGACCAGACAGAAGCCTCGGCCACATAATGGATTCCAATCCCTGGCCTGCTAGCTTGCTTTCTCCATCCTAGCTTCTCAGTGTTCAGGAGAGTGTTTCATTACCATTTGCTTTCAAGATGCTTCCACATTTTAGCATTTCATCCATCAGTGAAAACGCTTCTGTGGGTTTATGGCCATGGGGGTGTGGTGTGTTTTTAAGAACATTGGCAGGTAGCACGAGCAAGCTATTAGGTTGCAGTAAGAACAAGCTTTTGGATGTGTTTTGTTGATTGTTCTGGCTGACATGAAGTTGCATCTGAAGAAAGCCAGTTTAATCTGAAGCCACAAGAAAAAAGGCTTCAAGGGACAATAGCAGCCCAAACCAGAGGAAGAAGTTGTCAGCAGTAACAGCTAGAAAACAGTGAAAGTAGACACACGATAGTGGAAGTGGACAGATGAATAAAATGTGTACCAGGATCACAAGGTGAAAGGCAGGAAAATAGGAACTCTTCCTGACAGCGACTTACTTTGTCTCTTAAAGGGAGTTATTGCATGCAATCAGTATGAGAGAAAACATTGTTTCTAATAACAAATCCATTATAATCAAAATAAACAATAATCCTAGTGGCATTAATCTCTGAAGGACAAGGCGAGAGCTACTTTCTGGTACAATGGTTTTGACATAAACTGAGGTGAAATCTCATTTTTAATTAATACACAAAGTTAAGTCTGGGTTCAATTCTTCAGAGAAATGTAAAAAAAAAATGTTAAGGGTTGATTTCACATTGGGTTGTGATAAATATTTATATTATGTGTAGAAATGGAAGAGTTTCATGAGGAATTTATTCCCGAATCAGTTGATCTATTAATGACCCTTGACTTTTATTTTTTCAGCTATACACATTATCAGTTTCTCATCTGCCTCAAAAGGATTTCTGTCATTAAAAGTGCAACAGTATATTAATGGGCTGTTTTTACTATGACAATTGGAGTGATATCATCACATTAGATTAAATTGCTTCTTCATGTAACCAGTGTATGTTATGCATGAGTCTGGGACAGTGCTATGATTTGAGTATGAAGTGATAAACAAAAACAGTATAATTCTACCCTTATAGAGCTTAAAGTTAACCAAGGTGCCTTGGTAATGCCATTGTTCATCCTCCTTAAAAAAAATTTTCCCCCACCCACTGCCTGAACCATCTAGGGAACGAAAATTAATTCAGGATTTGATAGTACCAGAAACCATCACCAAAATGTTCCTACAGAATACTGGAGATGTCCAAAATCAAAGAGAAAATATCTTGTTTCATCTTTTGATTCTACCTTTGATGAGTATAGAATTTTTTAAAAAATAAAACTAAGAGCATGCATCTTTATTCATCTAAGACAATCCTCTCTGATGCTATCTCTATGGAATTATCATATGGAAGAGTTTTGTGGGCCATTAACTTACTGCTAGTGGGAGCTGGGATCCAGGGTCTACCTGTTGCATTAATTCTTGAGGTCACCTTTGCCAGGAAACATGAAGAAATCCCCTCTCTGGTTCATCACTATGTGGTTATGCCTGTGCTCTTTCAAGCTCTAGGTACTTGATGATCAAGCCATTTCCTGAACTCTGGACAGAGTAAGGAGAAATGTCCTTCCTATGCCCCCGTTACTTAGGCAATTTACCTTATTTTCTTGGTATATGGAAGAATCTGGTTTGTGATTTCAGATGATATTACCAACAGTTTCTGTGTTTGACTTCCCACCAAATGAAATTCTTGAGGAGCAAAGATGGAGGGAATTTTATTTTATTTTTAATTTTTTCCCATTTATTTTTATTAGTTGGAGGCTAATTACTTTACAATATTGTAGTGGTTTTTGCCATACATTGATATGAATCAACCATGGATTTGCATGTGTTCCCCTTCCCAATCCCCCCTCCCACCTCCCTCCCCACCCCATCCCTCTGGGTCTTCCCAGTGCACCAGCCCTGAGCACTTGTCTCATGCATCCAACCTGGGCTGGTGATCTGTTTCATCCTTGATAGTATACTTGTTTCAATGCTATTCTCTCAGAACATCCCACCCTCACCTTCTCCCACAGAGTCCAAAAGTCTGTTCTGTACATCTGTGTCTCTTTTTCTGTTTTGCATATAGGGTTATCGTTACCATTTTTTTAAATTCCATATATATGTGTTAGTATGCTGTAATGTTCTTTATCTTTCTGGCTTACTTCACTCTGTATAATGGGCTCCAGTTTCATCCATTTCATTAGAACTGATTCAAATGAATTCTTTTTAATGGCTGAGTAATATTCCATGGTGTATATGTACCACAGCTTCCTTATCCATTCGTCTGCTGATGGGCATCTAGGTTGCTTCCATGTCCTGGCTATTATAAACAGTGCTGCGATGAACATTGGGGTGCACGTGTCTCTTTCAGATCTGGTTTCCTCAGTGTGTATGCCCAGGAGTGGGATTGCTGGCTCATATGGTAGTTCTATTTCCAGTTTTTTAAGGAATCTCCACACTGTTCTGGAGGGAATTTTAATTTTCTTCTCAGGAAAGCTGGTTTTTATGACATTGGTCACTGACCATTTGATCCTTTTCATCTTTATTTTGACCCTAACCTAACCATCCACAAGCTGGAGAAGCTTGAACATGTTCTTTAACATCTCTAACCTACGGTTTCCTCATCTTTAAAATGGAAATAAAAATCCATGCTTCTCAGGGTAATGCGGCTTATTAAGTGAAAAGTCCCTATGAAAGACCATAAGGGAGAGCTCAGACTATGGTATAAAGCCTGTGATTACCCTTGTCACTTCCTGACAGCATAAATTAAAACTATACCCCATGATATTCATTTTTTTAAACTTTTTCTTTGCATGCTCTTTCAAGGAAAATGACTCTACCCATTACTCAATGGAACGGTACTGCATTGTGCTTGATTATGCTAGAGATTAGACCTCATTGGCCATTGTATTGATGTCAATAGGTTGATATCAATAGATCTATAGATTATAGATCTTGAAGCTAGCTTCAAACAATTAAGTGATGCAAGGCAAACAGAATTCTCAGCTAACCATTTCACAGAGCCTTCTTAGCACTTTTGTGAATTTGCACTTGCTTAAAAAAATATTTGGACTCATTTTTTAATTTAAAGGGATATATGTTACGTATGGCTTATCAGGGTCTGAATTCAAAAGCAAACTCTGTGGAGACAAAGCATTGCAGTCAAATTACTGTTGCTTTTGCGACTTGGCTGGAGATGAGGAAGAGTCTACATAATTTTGATTTTATGAGCATCTGACCTGAAATTCACTAAAGAAATACTCTCTTTTCACATTTGTGAGCTGGATGTTCTTCCCACTAGATTCGTGGATTTGTAAATGTCGTCATGAAACAAGCAGTAGAATGAAATCAGACTGGTGGTGACAGACACCAGATGTAAGAGAAGCCCAGAGTATGTGGATGTGGCAGTGGTGTCTCTCTTTAGAAGACACCACAGTTGAAGTGTCATTGTGAGTTTGGTTGTCCCAAGGCGCTTGAAATTGTCTTCATTTTTAGTGTTCTGTATTGATCCGACAGGGCTTCCCAGGTGGTGCTAGTGGTAAAGAAACCGCCTGCCAGTGCAGGAGACAAAGAGAGGCTGATTCGATCTCCGGATTGGGAAGATCCCCTGGAGGAAGGGCATGGCAACCCACTCCAGTATTCTTGCATGGAGCATTCCATGGACAGAGGAGCCTGGTGGGCTACAGTCCATGGAGTTGCAGAATCGGACACAACTTAAGTGACTTAGCACCCACACACATTAATCAGACATCTCCACATTTTCCAAAACAAAGGAAACCATAAATGAACCTAACTGATTTCAAGTGCGTTGGTGGTTCGATCGTGTATCCCAAATTCTCCCTGCTTATCCCTCGGGCTTTTTCCTGGGAAGCAAGCTTCCTGTTGCCATGGTGGGGTTAACCTTGCAGTTGTCTTAAAGTCCAAGACTAGAGTTCTTGAAGTTAACAGTTCATTTAAATGTCTGTATCACAGATTAGGCTGTGAACAAGACAGAGAGTGCTTCTCTTATCCAGCATTTATTTTGGGATAAATAAAGGCCTCAGAGAAGGAAATGGCAAGCCACTCCAGTGTTCTTGCCTCGAGAATACCAGGGACAGAGGAGCCTGGTGGGCTGCCGTCTATGGGGTCGCACAGAGTTGGACACGGCTGAAGCAACTTAGCAGCAGCAGCAAAGGCCTCAGAGGCGCAATTGTTCTGATCACAAAAGTTGCTTTTAGTTAGTTGGGCAATGGAAATATATACTTTATGACCCTGTCCATGCCAGTACTTTATTCTTCTTTCAGTTTTGTCACAAGTCTTCATAATTTTTATATTTTGATTGGTTACATATAAAACCAATTGGCATTTCTAGAAAATTTTTCTAAAGAAGAGCTTTGTGAAAAATGTGTCATAATCTCTGAATTCAGTTTAGTTTCACATGACTGTCTCATGGATCATATTCCTAGTCTTTTTCCTGTGCGGGAAATACTGCAGTTTTATATACTTGCTGAATGTAAACCCTCCACTTAAATACATTTAGAATAAATCAGGTAGGAACTAAGATAAATTTTTCTAAGATCAGATTGGGAAGGATCTGATTATTTTTTCAAAGGGCGCAAAATAAAACAGAATTATTTGGTACATCATGATTGGAATTGCCAGGTAAGACATTATGGAACTTAATTTTTTAATTCTTCTGAACTTCCTCCCCTCTCACACCCCAGTAAGTTGCACAAAAGGCTTAGCTTCTGTCTGAACCAGAGAGCAGCCTATGTTTATGGATGGAATCCTGTATGTAAGTCGTGATGTCACTTATGAATATAACTCCCCTTTCCCACCTTCTTGTTCAATATTATAAGCCACTGCTGAGTAAGATGGAAGGGAATAAGCCGTTGCTTTCATACAGCATCTCAGACTGCCTCCACATTTGTTTCTGCCATCCATGCAACAGATGCAAAAGAGATTATCTCCATTTTGTGGTGGTTATTTTTCAATTGCTAAAGCTGCCCTGGTGGCTCAGAGGGTAAAGTGTCTGCCTGCAATGCGGGAGACCTGGGTTCGATCCCTGGATCGGGAAGATCCCCTGGAGAAGGAAATGGCAACCCACTCCAGTACTCTTGCCTGGAAAATCCCAAGGTTGGAGAAGCCTGGTAGGCTATAGTCCATGCGGTCGCAAAGAGTTGGGAACAACTGAGTGACTTCACTTTCACTTTCAAGTCGTATCCACTCTTTGTGACTTCATGGATTTCAGCACACCAGGATCCCCTGGCCTTCACGATCTCCTGGAGTTTTCTCAGATTCATGTCTATTGAGTTGGTGATGCTATCTAACCATCTTTTCTTCTGCTGCCCCTTCTCTTTGGCCTTCAATTTTCCCCAGCATCAGGGTCTTTTCCAATGAGCTGGCTCTTTGCATTAGGTGGCCAAAGTATTGGAGCTTCAGCTTCAGCATCAGCTCTTCCAATGAATATTCAGGGTTGATTTCATTTAGGATCAAATGGTTTGATCTCCTTGCTGTCCAAAGGACTCTCAAGAGTTTTCTCCAGCTTTCCAACGTGAATCCATTGATCTTTGGCACTAAGCCTTATGTCCATTTACAGATTAGGAAATTCAAGCTCAGAAAATTCCAATCACGCCTGCCGTCCCGTAACTGTAAGTGGCAGTTAGGATTTGATGCCAGATCACCTGATTCCTATTCAGTGCACTTTTTATCATCCCAGCTTATACTCGTGGTTCTTAATCTTGACAGAAGTGTGAACAAAGCTGTGATAAGAACTGGGCTGATAAACTGAACTATACAAAGTTCATTTCCTTTCCACTCTGGCATTCTCATTGTGTTTCTGGGCCATGTTGGGATCTTTCGTCTACGCAGTGAGGAATATGAGGATCCTAGTCATAGCCATCTTCTCCTACCTTGAAAGCACTAGAGATATCTCTCACGGGGCTTCTGGTTCTGCTTCAGAAAAGACAGGGAGGAGGAAGGAGACATACAGCATTCATAATGGAAGACTATAAGGATTAAAACTAAATCCTGAGCAAATCCAGCTCATTAAATCATAAATTAGTCAGTTAAGGAAGGCTAGGCAATTTCCCCGGAGAAGGCAATGGCACCCCACTCCAGTACTCTTGCCTGGAAAAATCCCATGGACAGAGGAGCCTGGTAGGCTGTGGTCCATGGGGTCGCTAAGAGTCGGACATGACTGAGTGACTTCACTTTCACTTTTCACTTTCATGCACTGGAGAAGGAAATGGCAACCCACTCCAGTGTTCTTGCCTGGAGAATCCCAAGGATGGGGGAGCCTGGTGGGCTGACATCTGTGGGGTCACACAGAGTCAGACACGACTGAAGTGACTTAGCAGCAGCAGAAGCAGCAGCAGGCAATTTCCCCAGGATGTCTTAGAAAATCAAATAGTAACCTAAGGAGATCAGTCCTGGGTGTTCATTGGAAGGACTGATGCTGAAGCTGAAGCTCCAATACTTTGGCCACCTCATGCGAAGGGTTGACTCATTGGAAAAGACCCTGATGCTGGGAGGGATTGGGGGCAGGAGCAGAAGGGGATGACAGAGGATGAGATAGTTGGATGGCATCACCAACTCGATGGGCATGGGTTTGAGTAGCCTCCGGGAGTTGGTGATGGACAGGGAGGCCTGGTGTGCTGCAATTCATGGGGTCGCAAAGAGTCAGACATGACTGGGCGACTGAACTGAACTGAACTGAATCTAAGGATTCTGAAAAAAGGATTCTTGAATCAAAATGAGTTCTTGAATCATTTTCCAGGTCTGTTCAATTCAGTCTATCACTCAGCTGGTGGTGGGTGGTGAGGGATGGGGGAGGCATAGCGAATGCTGTTGTACAGTGGCCAATTCAAGGTGAGTGAACTAGGAAAATGACTCCTGTTCAGACGCAATCAAGGGAAAGGAATTAGTCTTTCTGGAACCTTCTTCCCTCCATCTTTCAATTAATTTGTTGGCAGGGTAAATTAGTATGTTGCCAGATTTTTCGTTCTTTGCACCTGAACGGTCAGGTCTCTCTCTCTCTCTCTCTCTTCCTCTGACTTTTAATAACCTTCAAAGGAAATGTATACAATCTTGTTGCCAAATTTGATATTCAACTGATAAATCTATAACCACTAAAAATCCTTGATCTGTCTGCTTGTTTTTCTTTTTCTTCCTTGCCCTTTCTTTCTCTTCCATCCTGATGGCATGTCTTAAAAATTATATTTTTAAGATTCTCTGGGAAATAATTTGATATTATTCTCAATCCTACTACTTTCCTTTTCCTATGGAAGTTTCAAATGACTGGTGCTTTATTGTTTCATGTAACTTACTAGTTATTTAACTTTGACAGAGCTGGGTTATGGATTCAAGGGAAGGAAAGAGGAAAAGAACAAAAGGAGGTTCATGCTTGAGAATCTCTATCTTCCCAGTGGGACTGTTTTTTTGTTTGTTCTTCAGAGGAATGCTGAATACTGATCAGACTAAATTTAAGACCCACAGGGAAGTTGTATGTACTATAAAATTCTTTGGGCCCCAAACAGGGTAACACACTTTATGATTTCAAAAAGTAATGATGAATCTCAGTAAAGACCAGGGGACATATTTTTTTAAAAGCAAAGTAAATAAAATGCCCAAGGGATTAGCTTTCTCTCTCTTGTCTCACTTTCTCTGTTTTCTCTTAACTCTTTGTACCCCCCCACCCTTCTAACATTTCTCCAGGGAAATACACAACTCCCAAGGTTATAGCAACAACAAAAATGACACTCGTGAGCTTTCAGAGTAAACAAAAGCTGGCTATACTTGTGTACAAAGATCTGTTTTTTTTTTTTTTTAAGAACACATTTAATTTTTTAAATTTAATTAAAAAAAAAAATTTTTTTTTTTTTGGCCACACCAAACAGCATGCAGGATCTTAGTTCCCTGACCAGAGATGGAACCTGTGCCTCCTGCAAGGGGAGCATGGAATTTTAACCTCTGGACCACAAGGGAAGTCCTTACAAAACTGTTTCAATGGCCCAATTTATCAAACTCCATCCATAGAACCTTGAAACTATCAGGAATTGGGATGTGGTTCCTGGAATCCAAGACTGTCTTATGAAATCCTGGCAGGTGAAAGCAATTCCAACTTTCAGCATTATCTTAATTTAGTACATGCATATGGATATGGTAGTGTAATATAACCATGGAATAGTTTTGTGGAAAGAGCCATAGATACAAAAACATACTTAGGGTGATTGGTGGACTCCAGGGAATCATGTCTGTTCCTTCTACCTTATAGCTTTGCTGACCACAAAGAAAAACTGGAAGGTCTACAATAAATTTCAATGTATGCATGTACATATAATTTTACATTACAGTAACCTTTAAAGAATAAATTGATAAACATTAACCTTACCTTATTTGAAGGAGCCATAGAAAATAAAAAGCTAAAGTATGACTTCTTCACTTTTGTTTCGTTATATTCTTTTCCCTACGGCAGCAAAATGTCTCTAGGATAGTATACTATAGTCTGTCTATGCTGCCTAGTCAATACTGGGGGTAACAAAGTTTTTCAGTAAAGGACAATGTTGTAAATATTTCAGGCTTTGTAGGTGATATGATATCTGTCTGAACTACTTAATTCTGCCTTTGTAGTGCAAAAGAACCCACAGAAAATATGTAAACAAATGGATATATTGTGGTCTTATAAAACTTTGTTTATAAAAACAGATGGCAGCTGGACCATGGGCCATAATTTGCTAACTCCTTGTCTATTCCATGGTTTATGAGGTTTGAAGTGGAGAAAAATGCTTCATTCATTTTTGATACTAATACAAAGGAAAGCTTACACAATGTTGCAGTTAATATAATCCAAAGTAGAATCATTCAGTCTATTCTTCATTTGCAATATTATTACCTAGAAGGACTATTATTTAATTAGCTTGAATCTATTGTTTAATTCATTGGTAAATAAAGAGAGACTGTCCTGAACATGCAGATAAATAAAGTGTTATGATTGATTGTGTAAGGAAGCAAATGTATATGGAATAGAATTCTAGATTCCCCCCAAATTCATAATGTGGCTAGAATTTTAAGGGATTAACCACTAATTGCATTACAAGAGACTATGAAGAGTGTTGCATGTAAAGATATTGAGCAACATGGGTTTGAACTGCACTGAATTATACATGTTTTTTTTTTTTTTCACTCAATACCAGTTGGCTTTCCAGGTGGCTCAGTGGTGAAAAATCCACCTGCCAATGCAGAAGCCACAAGAGGTGCAGGTTCAATCCCTGGGTCAGGAAGATCCCCTGGAAAAGGGAATGGCAACCCATTCCAGTATTCTTGACTGGAAAATCCTATGGACAGAGGAATCTAGCGGGCTACAGTCCATGGGGTTGCAAAGAGTCAGACACAACTAAGCAACTGAGCACACACACACACACACACACATGCACACACAATCCATGGTTGTTGAATCTATGGATGCAAAATTGTGGATACTGAAGAAGGCTAACTGGTAGAGTTATATATGGATTTTCAACTGTGTGGTGGGCTGCCACCTCTAACCCTAGAGATGCTCAAGGGTCAACTATACATAAAAATCCAGAAAGAGTAGAAGCGATTGCTAAGGCACAAGGATACTAAAGTATCTTGGGCATCAGTCAAAATGTCAAGTGCTTCTGGGTTATGTATTTCTCATCTAATCCTGAAAATTAACCTGAGATAATGGTATTGTTCTTTTCATTTTTTTTCATATTAGGCAATTGAGACTCAGAATGACTAGACTGATCTGTGAGATTCTTTATTCCTGTTTGCCTTTTCTTAAAAGTCATGGTAGAAGGAGTGTTTGTTCATTTATACTCAGCATGTCAGAATAATACCTGAAAAAATGCCACTTCTTGTTAAGAACCAGTAGTAAGGGAAGATGGAATGATTTACCTCTGATATAACAGTAAATTACCAAAAAGCCAGATTGGGATTTGCAGTCTAATATTTTTAAACCGTCAGAACAAACTACCATGTGCAAGATAAAGATCTAAACCACAGTTTACCAGTAAGAAGAAAGTGGGATGTGAGACATTAACCACCATTGTAAGAATGACATTGACTTATTTTGAATGACTTCCATAAATACATCAGTAAGTATAAGAAGGGATTAACTGATGAAAATTCTCACGATGCCTCTAGAAACCCTCTGCAAGGCTAAACTAAGGAAGAATGAATCTCGTATGCCATGGCGATAATTATTATAACAGTTGTTGCTAGCTCATTATAAATGTCAGTAGCTTATTACATGGTAAGTCATTTCACTTCCTAGACTTCAAAGTTCTTGTCTGGACCAATAAGAAAACAGAACCAGTATTGATCACTAAGGTTGCTTCCAGTTGAAAAATTAACACATCTGAGATTCTCAAACTCACTGAGATCTAAACCTATAAGTTATACCCATGTAACCTTTGGATACTAACCTGCCCATCAGAGTTTAGAATTGAGCACTAAGTCCAAAAACAAGTGACTTAATTAACACAGAACAAAAAGTGGAGACAACACGTGTTAGTGATCTCTAATGTCTCTTTCAGAGTAAACTACTTCTTCTAATTGTTTTGTTCTATTAAATTAGAGATGCATTTTTATGCATGACATTTCTCATGAATACTGCAAACTCAGAATTATCAGGGTGTCGGGTCTCACAGAAAGGCTTTGAGAAGAGGCAGTCCGGGTATGCATCTTCCTTCTGAGTACTGTTGAGCATCTGGGGCCCAAGAGCAAGGGGCAAGGTAATTAGGGGCTAATGGTTTCCCATTTTTCCCCTTTAGAAGACAGGATTAATGAATATCTGGTTTGCTCACCATCCCTTTTTTTCCTGCATTATAGATATTTTCTATCCCTGGAAACCCTGTCTCCCCCAGCCAGTCACGATGCTGGGCATCTCTGTACCTAGCACAGGGAGCCTGATCAATTAGTCCATTTAACAGGAGCTCCCCAGCCAGCCTCCCTCTGGAAAATAGGTGAGAAATTCTTCTATTCCTCTCAATATGTTAATCAGACAACTGGTATCACAGTTCTCTAACTGTGTAATACCAGTCCCCCTTGGCAGATATATTTTATTTGGATAATGATGTGAAATTTAAGATCTACGTTTCAATTGTGCAGAGCCATAGGCAGTTGTCAATTTCAGTGACAGACATAGACCTGGAGCGAAATTCCTGTGCACAAGCAAAAATTCCAACAAGCGTAGCACAATTCTGGTCCCTTAATAGAAATACATTTCCTCCCATCGAGGGGCAGTATATTTAAACTCCTCATCGTATCTCTTGGTACCGGCAAATCATTAATGTTCTCGAATATTTCCTTTAACATGGGCATTGGTGACTTGAGCCATCCACCAGCCTGACAGGAAATCAGATGGTTATAACCTGATAGCCTACTTCTTCTCCCGGAGAACAGTGTGGGATGCATGCCATCCTTTATCCCTCTGCAGTCTCTCTAGCAGTGTTGCTAGTTAATAGGTCCAAACTCCACGGCAAAAAGAAGAGCTCTCAAAGGCTGAGTTTCTGAGACCTTAGGATCTACGGACTGGGGAGAATTCCCACTGCTGATCTTGCTGTTGGCAATTACATTAAAGAAACAGCCAGCAAGTGAACTCCAAGGCCTGGGGCATCCGTAATGTGATGAGTGGCCTCTCACCTCGAGGTCATTGGTTCAAATCCAACCGTGGCTAATGGGAGCTGAAGAGTGGCTGGTATTCTAGGTAAAATTGCTTGTTAGATTTGTAAAAACACACATTGGGTCCTCAGGCAAATGTACCAAAATAAACATCACAATTAATCCTAAGCCACTGGTATTATGATTTAGCACTTGGTTTTACGGAAGCTGACTTGAGAAGAAGGAAGGAAAAAGACAAGGCTGAAAAGTCTGTGCTACTCATACAAAATGGACTGCTCCGTATTGTGTCCTAAGGGGAAATAAACCCAGGCTTTGTCTCTGCAGAGAGCAAGGGGATTCCACAGAAGAGGCTCCTCTTCCCTGAAATGCAAAGCAGAGACATCGGCCAAAGACAGTGGCTGAGTGTTTCTGCTCGGGCGGTTTAGACAGGAGGAGATGCTTCCAGGCACCCGCCGTGGCACAAATAGGAAGACAAAGGCTCTGGGGGTAGGCATAATACTGATCGTACTTGCTCCCAGGACCTTATTTCCTCATCGATAATATAAAGGGTTTAGAACAAAGGCCTCCGAAGCTCCTACTATGAATAGCTCTGTGAGTCTGTGATTCTTAAACTGAGAGCTCTGGGCAAACAACTTTTTGTTCCCAGATTGGGCCAGGATCTTACACCTCTCTGTGCCCCAACCAAGGGCCATCCATGATTTCTGACTGGGACCCACTGAGACTTGCTTAGGCATGAATGGAAATCAGTCTCAAGGACTTCTGCAGAGAACTTCCTTCCCTTTCCTGAAGTCCAGACCCCTCATCCATGACAAAGGGAGATAATATTTACCTCCAAGTGCAGTGTGGAATGAAGAAAATAAATAAAGAATCTAGCACAGTGCCTGGTAGATAGTAGATACCCAATACATTTTTAATAGACATTTATTAAAAATTAACTTCTTTCACCACTACCTCCACCCCACCCTAAAGACATTATAGAGTTGCTATTGCTTATTCACTCACTTATTCAGGGTGCAGGAAATTTGAACTTATTATTTTGGGTCTATATAATCAGAAAAAGTGAACTATGAGTTCCAGCTGTTTATCATTACAATTTCACTTCTGAAATAAAGTGAAGATGCTTATGCTACTTAATTTGAGGGATTGTGAAGATTGATAGGGTGAAATAGAATATGCTTGAGAAAACCTGAAGTTTGGACAAAGGAAGAAACACAACGTATTTTCAAAACTGGATTTTTTAAAAAATGAGAGACGACTGGGGAGGTAATACAACTTGAGCAGATGGCCTTCTAGTCACTTGACATAGCTTTATAACTCATGGTTTTAATTCTTTTCTGGACTCAGCTTGTTTGTTCCTCTCCAGCCCATCCTTTCCTATTATCTCCAAGTATGTGCACCTAAGTTGCTAATTACAATAATTGACATTTCATGGATAAAAAAAAAAAAAAAAAATTCTTACAGAAGATAAATGAAGTTCTCTCTTGCCTACCTAATTCTTACTTTCAAACCCATAGCACTGGAGTAGGGATTCTAAACCAGCGCTATTGACATTTTTAGGATAATTCTTTGCTGTAGGGTCTGTTCTGGGCATTTTGGGATGTTCAGCAAAACCCTTGGTCCTTATTTACCAGATACCAACAACATACTCCTAGTTGTGACAATGAAAATGTCTCCAGACATTGACAAATATTCACTGGGTTGGCAACATCAGCCTGGCTGAGAACCAGCCATCTGGAGGCCCCACCCTCCTCTTCAAACCAAGCGAGAAGAAAACAACAGTGGAAGGTAAGTAGCTGGCAGTTTCTCAGAATGCAAAGGGGCTGCAGTTTGTGATGCGTTCAGCCAACGTCTCATCAAGCCCTGTGGAGAGCTATGAGGACGGATGTTGGACTTTCTCAGAACCTTGGGATTGGAAATAGGAACTGAGAATTGATGTTTGTTTTATTTGATGGTTTTTGAGATTCTGTGTCTGTTGATCTTTGGTGCCTTCCAGAGGAAACGCAAAGCAACAAGATACAACTCAGTTGTTGATTTTCAAAAAAATCATATACCAATTTTCAGGAAACATCCAGAAAGAAAAGGGTGTATCAGAAATTCAGCCACAAAGGAACAGCACTGTCACAGGAAGTAATAACTCAGAGACTTGGCAAGCAGAGCTGGAGCCATGGAGGAGGAAATCAGAGATGTAAAGGATGTTTACTTCACAACCAAAGGCCTCAGAGACAATAGATAGATTCAGTGTTCTCTTAAGACTGACTGGCACTTAACACGTCAGTATGAGTGAATATGTCAAGATCCCAACAGAAATGTGCTACAGATATGCAAAGAAAATTATTACACAACGTCTTCCATAACTCAGGGGAGAAAAAATGATAAATGGCTGAGCCACATCGGAGCAAGAGTATAAAACTGGTTAAACTGGACTGAGAGCTGCCTGGCTGCCTGGCACTCTGCACTTGCCCAGCGCAGGCTCTGTTCTGGACCACATGTAACCGATGTCTTGCAAAGATCCGTGATCACTAGGTAACTTTGTCAGGTACTTTGGCAGCTTGCCCAAGCCTCTTCACTTGTGTGTTGTTTCATGTCAGTTACAGAAATATGTTATTGACATGTTCTCTTCTACTTGTGTGCTGTGCGCTGAAATAGCACATTCACAGTTGTCTTAAATCTCACATTTTTCTTAAGAGCCAGATTCAGATGTTGCTAAGGAATAATACATACAGGAATGCATGCCTTTAAACCACCCCACTTTGTATCTGCTAGTGGTCTGGGAAAGGGTAACTGGAAACAGGATGATAGAAGGAGTGGATGAAGGAGATGAGAAAAATGGGCCAGATTGAAATATCTTTTATCCATTTGTTGAAAGATCCTTATGAGCTTCCCTCCTTTTCCTTCATTTGCCAGTCATTTACTCCTTATAAGAGAATGTGGTGTATCAGTCATTTTCAGCATCAACTATTAATTTAAGGTAACTCCCTGGTCCCAAAGAAAGTCTTTCTTCCTGTAGGAGCTTTTCTGGAATTTGGAACAAATTGATCTGTCACCCCTTTCTAATGCCTTGTCCTGGTTTTCCTTAAGGAATCTAGAAATAACTGTTAACCAGCTTCCTTCCAACTCCGAACACCACCAGTACTAGTATATGTGCATCTTGTTGCTCGCTGATAAAGAATAGTTCAAGGTCCCTTTCTAAAGCAAAGTTTCCCTTGAGCTCGAGAAGATGGTTAGAGTTCTCCCTGAGCAAAGAAGAGGTGCCTCTGTTGGTATTGTCAGTTACAGTCACAGCCAGGCTCATCCTTCACAATAAAAGAGCAGCAAAATACACATTGTAAACACCTCAAGAAATTCACAAAGTACTTTTCACCTCTAGTTTTAACCACCACTATAAAAGGAAGTTGTGCTTGGGATTTAAACAAGGCAAGGTGTTTATTCCCAAATTTCCTTTGAATAGAGGTGGATAGAAGAGGAGCCACATGCTGATACAGCAGTTAGAGAAATTGTGTGGGCTGTTCCTGAGTGATTTGTAAAACATGAGTAATATCAATTATCTCACAGAGCTGCTTTGAGGAACAAATGTGATGGTCTATGAAAGCACTTGGAAAATATAAAGTGGCGTTTAAGTGTAAGATGTTATTAACAACAATGGTGATTTATTTAAATAGTAGCTCTGCATTATTTTGGCAGATCATAGATGTGGAATGAAGGTAAGTGGGGTGATATTCAGAAGTATGCCTTCTCTCTGTCAACCTATTAAAGGATGTGGTGGTATGTTAATTGCATTCATTGTTTAAAGAGACTTTACCATGAAATGCATGAGGTTACTTGTGGCCCTGGGCTTCTTTTTGTCACATGAGCAAAGAAAATCACTTGAAGAGGGAGCATGGTTATGGAATGATCACAGAACACTGCCCTGTACTCACATCTTGGTTATAACTTCTGCTTGCTTTGTGACATTTTTCAGTTGACAATTTTTATGAGCACCATCTTTGTCCCTAAGGAGCTTCATATTGAAGACAGATAATTATTATGTGGACATGAACAGTTCAAGTGCAAATATTAAAGGAACAAGTAAATAGATAATTTGTGACAGACAGATCATATGCTTAAAAAATCTTAAACACTGGTACAAGGCTAACATGCAAAATGGAAAGAAGAGTATAGAAAGGGGAGGATGGCTCTGTATTTAACTTTCTGGTGACTTCTCTTTGGAAACATTCTCAATGAGAAGCATTTCTTTCTTTGACAATGAGAACTGAATCATTACCTTTTCCTAGCAACATCTCTTCTCCAAGCGAAAATTTCCAACTTGCAGATACAAAACATGTAACATCATTGTTTTTACTTTTAGGAGAGTGAGCAAAAAACGGGAGTCTGTCTGATTATCCTTTATGTCATTACTCTAGGAAAGAAAATATTTACAGAGAAAAAATATTAGACTGCTTCATTAACTATTTAATATATTAGAGCTAATACTTGTCCCACGCATAGTTATCAGTGTGATATGATTTCTTCCTATTTAATAGTGATATATATATATTTTAAAATTTACTAAAACAATGGTTTTAATATAGATCCTTCAAAAAATGAGACACTATCTTCACACAAAATCTATATTAGATGACATAAAATAATTCCCATTCTAAGGGATTTTCTGCATGTTTTAATGACTTGGTAGGTAAGAAAGTGAAAAAGAAATCACTTAACAGGTTTAAAAACTGGTAGCTGGTACTAAATTATAGCTAATAAACACAAAGTCTATATAAAAATAAGAAGGAAATCTGCTCATTTATAGCCAATTCATTAAAATGATAAACATGAGCATTATCTCATGGCTTCCCAGGTGGCGCTAAAGAACCTGCCTACCAATGCAGGAGACATAAGAGACTTGGGTTCAATCCCCGGGTCAGGAAGATTCCCCTGGAGGAGGGCATGGCAGTCCACTCCAGGAATTTTGCCTGGACAATCCTATGGACAGAGGAGCCTGGCAGTCTACAGTCCATAGGGTTGTAAAGAGTCGGACACGACTGAAGTGACTTAATACCTGAGTATATCTCGGTTCTGCCTTCTCTTGGTTAGGGTTAGTCTCTCAGTCATGTCTGACTCTTTGTAACCCCATGGACTGCAGTCTTCCAGGCTCCTCTGTCCATGGGATTCTTCAGGCAAGAATACTGGAGTGGGTTGCCATTCCTTCTCCAGGAGATCTTCCCAACCTAGGGATGGAACCAGGGTTTCCCGCATTGCAGACAAATTTTTCACCATCTGAATCACCAGGGAAACCCAATCACAAGTCTCATCAAGGAACCACTAAGGGTTCCAATTAGTCCCCAAACAAAGAGAACAACCCAGACCCATGTCCTGGTCCCTTGAGGATCAGAAACCAATTTATAAAATAATAATGTGGGCCCCAAATGTACAAACAATAGGAGAAAAGAAATCATTATCTTTTTAGGCAGTATTTTACATCATGTGCTTGTCCTGTGTGTAAATATTTTTTGAGGTAAGGAAGCAGAGCCCACACATAGTAGGCATTCAGTGAATGTTTCCTGATTATAATTAAGAACTCTTTGTGACTTTATGACTCAATGCTATATTCCTTAATGCTCTAAAACAGACCCACTGTTTGGTAGCAAATTGGACAAGGAATCTGCAAGTGGTCAAAAGCCAAAGACCCCCAGAGTCAATTTTCCAGACGTGCTTAAAAAGACTTCCCAGACTACAGGGAGGGTTGTATGCTTGTAATTGCTCCCCTCATAGAAATGCAGAGAACAACATCACTGTTCTATAAGAGAATGGGAAATGACAATAAGATTAAAAACCGGGAATGTTGATCATTACAGCCTGAGAAAAAAAAAAAAAAAACTTAAGTTCTCCCCCAACTACTATCCCTGCAAATCTAACAACTATCGGAAACCAATGGATCCTCCTTTGCTATTTGTTGTTGGATGCAGAATTCTTCATTAAATTTGAGGGATTAAATATAACACTTTAGCTAATTAATTATAGTTTGATCGTTTTGACACCTCCAAATGACTCAGCCACATACCTTGAAGCTTTGTCAACTCAATTGCATCTTTATTTTTGTTGCCTTTAACCAACAATGAAGACTAATGCCACTCTTTCTAGTTTTCAATCACCTCTACAGAAGTGTTCCCCTGGCAATGTGCAAGGACAGACCTAATTAATCCCTCATCTGCCCTCTGTGCTGTCTATACATCACCCTGGCAGTTGAAACTGCTGCTTGTTTTAAGGCTATTGCTGGAATGAAAAGCTCATCTGTTTTTCAATAATTTTACCACAGGTGGTGATTTGTAATTAGAAAGGGCAGAATCCAAATTTTGGTGTGCGTGCATGTGTGTGTGCCTCTGTGTGTGTGTGTGTGTGTGTGTGTGTGTGTGTGTACATGCGCATGAATGCACTCTGTAATTTACAACGGGCATTTCTGGTAGAAAAAAGGAAAAGAATGTAAAACACACTGGTGACCGGAAACTATCACAACACTGTTAATTGGCTATACTCCAATACAAATGTTTCTGGTGTTAAATGAATAAATAAATAATTTTTAAAAGAATGTAAAACAGTAGTATAGCAGGAGGAAAGCATTAACTTTTGCACCAAGCTGAACAAAAAAATTTTGAAAGACTGGATCTGCATGGTTTCAAATTTTTTCTTCTTTTTAAAATTGATAGTAGTCAAGGGAAGATTAGAGATCAAAGGCTTAGAGAAACTGAAAAGACTGTAAGGTGCAGGAAATGTGAGGTTGCTTGGTGTTCCTGGAGGGCTGGTGCTTGTGGTGAGCATGGGGAGGTGGATCAAGGTGGGTCAAGGTAGAAAGCTCCTCCTTGACTTTGGTCTCTTTGGTAACTGGTCTCACTCTGCAGGAGGGAAAATATGTAAATTTGACACTCACCAACCTTAAAAATATCTCAATGACTTTACATTGCTCTAAGTATTAACCCCAAATTTTTAATTAATTTTAAACCCGTGTCTCTCAAACATCAATGTCTATACAGATCACCTGGAGGTCTTTTCAAAATACTGATTCTGATTTGGTGTGTCACACGGGGCCAAGATTCTGCATTGATGACAAGCATCCTGGTAGGATGATGCCATTGGTCTGCAGATGACATTTTGTATAGCAAGGACCGGAAAGACTCTTCTCTGTCAGGTCCACCAACTTCAGGAGTCCCTCCTCTGTCACTCTCTGTCTAAGTGGGTTCCTTTCCATTCTTTGAAGTTAGTATGCTCCCTCTCGACTCAAGCCTTTGAATATGTTCTTTCTTTTACCCAGAATTTTTCTTCTCTAGTTCCATTTTCCCAGCCCCAACTCCCATGTGCCTGCTCCCCTCGTATTCATCCAGTAGAATTTATCTTCAGACTCACTCCAAAGCTTTTACTTTTCCTTCACAGCACTTTACCCAGTTTGTATTCATGTTCTGAAGTTGTGTGATTATTTAGTACATGTATCTATTTCTCTTAGACTCCAAGAAGATTGAACTTAGACATTAAAACAAAGAACTGTGCTATCAGGGGTTCAAAGGTCCTTTATGGGTCAGTCTCCAGGTTAAGACAGAGCTGGATCCTAGAAGATGACGTGATGTCACTATTGGCTGGAATGGGAGATGAGCACCACACAGCTGGGTACAGGTCAGAGATGGCAAGGATTGAATTTCCTACAGAAGCAGGAGGGAGAGAGAGAGAGAGAGTAGTAGACCTGGAGTGCAAGAAGCCAAGTGTGATACATATATTTGCTTTGTTGTTGTTCAGTCGCATAGTTGTGTCTGACTCTTTGTGACCCTATGGACTGCAGCACACCAGGCTTCCCTGTCCTTCACCATCTCCAAGAGCTTGCCCAAACTCATGCCCATTGAATCGGTGATGCCATCCAACCATCTCATCCTCTTGTCGTCCCCTTCTCCTCCTGACTTCAATCTTCCCCAGCATCAGGCTCTTTTCCAATAAGCCGGCCTCAGGTTGCTTTGCTCACCATTAAATCCACCTCTTTCCCCAATTCCTGGCACATAATATAAGTTAAAAAAAAATTAATGCAAATAATTAAAATGCATATCTCCTGATCTGGTGGCCCCTCTAAATAAGCACAGTGTATTTACAGTGAGTCAAAAATTTGAGCAACATATGTAATTAAATTTTCTTGAAACCACAAAGATACCAAAAAAGCAGATAAAGTTCATTTTAATAATTTATTTGGTTTAACCTGAAATATTAGCATGTAATAAATATTTTACATATATCTTTCTTTTCAAACTATGTCTGCAAAAGTCCAGGGTGTGTTTCATGTCTACTGCACATCTTCATTTAGATCAGCCACATTTCAGGTGCTCAGTAGTCACATGTGATTATGGTTACCATATTGGACAACACAGCTCTCAATCCTGTGAGCTCTCTTTACATTTCTTGATTGAATATCTGAACCGGCACATGTTGGGAAATGAATACCTAGAAAAGAATGCAGCCAAGAACTGCAGACCCACTGCATCCTTCACTCTACACCCTTTGCAAAAAAGTCATCTCTTACCCTCCAATGTGTGCTGGGCACACGAGTTCCTCTCCATTGGGAGCCTATGGTGTGAGCAACTCTCACTGTGGAGAACATAAAACAAAACAGGAAAGAGAGACTAAGTACTTTTATTTCTGTGCCAATATGCCTGAAGGGGAGAAACAGTTTTTAAAACACTGTGTACTTGATCTGGAATGTTGAAGGAAAGTGAATGAAGGATTTCTCATTTTCCATCATGTGCAGGCTCCCAGTGAGCCACTGACAATTCCCAATAACGTAGGCAGCCCGTATACACTTATGTGTGTTACCAGTGCTAGTGAAAAGGAATTGCTCTTTAATAAAGCATTCAGAACACTTTGTCTGTGACTATTGGGAACACTATTCATAAGCACGTGTGTAATTTTGAAATTAATCAAATGCACCCTTTAATGTATGATGCACCTGGTGAATAATATCATACAAGTTATACACTAAACATTGCATATTTTCATCTATAATTCTAGGAATCTTAACTTTACATACAAGGTGCTGGAATGCTTATTCATTTATTCATTCATTCTATTCACTTATTCATTCCTTCAACAAAACTTAATTGAGCATCCTCGCATGCATGATGCCATGCTAGAGACAGTGACCCAAAAGGCAAGGTACCTGCAATTCTCAGTTTAAGAAGCCTAATCTGGGAATACCACTCTTGCATATTCTTTACTCAAGAAATTTTTGTGTATATTTTAGGGAGACTGGAAAATAAGCTGCTAGTCAAACACGGCAGGTGTTTTTGCTAAGTCTACGAAGTTTCCTTCGCCAACAGTTTAAGTCAAGTGTTCTCTAAGTCCCAACCCCTAAATTCCAAGAGAAGGTCACTTTCACAGTCCATCCTCAGGTGTGCTGTTGAACATTTGTATCAACCCCGTAACAGAATTTAGGCAGCTCCCGTTGGCATCTCCTGGCCTCATCTCTAGGCAATCTCTAGGAAAGGAAGTGGTAGAAGAGAGATGCCTCACACAGCATCAGATCCCCACTGCAGCTCTGTTGCAAGCCTTCCCCAAAGCCATCTTGCTATGGATTTCTGAGGCTTAGATGCTCAGTTTTTCTGCTCCCCTAGTGGGATGGACCCAAGCTAGGACCCTGTTGCTCCTTATTTGCTTGTCAGCATTATTCCTTTTGTCCTTTTATATAGTTCATGAAGTTCTCATGGCAAGCATACTGGGGTGGTTTGCCATTCCCACCTCCCATGGATTACGTTTTGTCAGAACTCTCCACTATGACATGTCCATCTTGGGTAGCCCTACATGGCATGGCTCATAGCTTCATCAAGATACATAAGCCCCTTCACCACAAGGCAGTGATCCGCGTGCTGCAGTCCACAGGGTCACAAAGAGTCGGACACGACTGGGCTACTGAACAACAACAATTGCTCCTTTTGCTCACTTGCTCTTTCTCTTAGAACTATAAGGAGTTCCTTGCCATCTTTTGGGTGCCTCCAGGTCTCCAATTCCTTTTCTTTGGACAAATGGGAAAAATACCCTCTTTCACTGCACAGCTCTTTCAGAAGAGAACCCACAGCAGAAGTACCAGGGTCCCTAGGAGTCAGTCTAGGGACCAGACTGTTCTAGGGAACAATCATTCAGTCTGTTCCACTTCCTAGTCCTAGCAGTGTACATACTTCCTAGGGAAGGGGTTGGATAAGGTAGGATTAGACGTAGACCCTTACTGTATATATCCTGAATCACTTGTCTGTCCCCACTTTCTGGCTCTGCTCCTGAATCTAACCCACCTTTCAAGGACATGCTGCAAAAGAGTAAAGATTTTTCTTATAGTTTTTCTTTTACCCCATTTCAGTCTGGATTCACTCAAGCCCTCCCTGTCCCCTTAGATGGCCTGGCATGTACATACATTTGAACTCCAGTGGTAGACAAGACTCAAGTATTTGCTCTTGGAGCTGCTTGGCCCTTGGCTAGACACTTGTTTAAGTGTCTCTGAACATTGTGTGACAGGTAAGGAGTCTGTGTCTACCCAGAGAACATGAAGGACTGCCAGGAGGTGTCAGCTCTTTCCAGGCCAAGAAACCCTATTGGGCCAGGCGAGTACACTCAGAGTGTGCTAGAGACTTGGTGTTCATAAAGTTTAAATAACCAGCTTCTACATTTCCAACTTTCTATTATTATGGATACTTAAAATTTCAATTTAACATATCCTTCAAAAGAAGGAAATAGAATTTGTGTGTGTCACAATGAGTCATCATTTTTTGTGTGCACAGGATTGGAACATGAAGATTCTATGATGCTATTCCAAGTGGATGCCTAGTTGAGAAAGGAGCAAGTATTAAGAAAATGGGAATTTTAATGTATGTGATCATTAAGCTAGGTAACAAGACATTGATCTATTATTTGAAAACCTCACTACTTCCTTATCAGCTAAAAAGTGTTTGTTATTCACCTACTCTTTGAATCCAGACTTTTACTGGGTTAGTCTCTTTGACATGGTGAATATATTCTTATAGAAATCATGACGTTCAAGGTGTGCTTTTCCTGAAAAAAACACATGAGTTAAAGAAAATATGTTATACATAAGGTCACATATTCCCATTGACTTTCATGGTCATTTTAGAGAATCTCTCCCATAAAGAAATTAGGAAGGAAATGCACAATAAAATTTCCAACTTTTCACTCCAAGTGCATTTTGCTTTGCTAATATATTACCTTCATGGCTTCTTTCACTTTCCTAATCAATTTGCCAAGAACTAGGCAGATGAATGATAATCCACATGAACTCAAAAATATTCTCTCAGGAGTACACATATGTTACTATGTCCCTAGAGATTTTGTGGACTTCACGGGATTTGCCTATTGAATCAGCAGTTCTGACAGTTATTAAACTGAAAAAGTCAATGGAAAATTTTTATTCTGGAATATCTCAGATGCTGTAAAGAGTTACTATAACTCTCATCATTATTTTCTACATGCTGTAAACCTCGGGAGCTACTGTTCCATTGATAACTTGAGTATTGTTAAACTCTGGGATTTGATGTCAAGGATAATCTTACCATTGAGTGATTCAGTTGGGAATGATGTTGAGTGAATCATCTGCCACTATTTTCTCTAAGCTGTTGGGATGGGTGATTTGGGTGGGGGGCCTTTGTGAGAGGCAGCCCTTGGCATCTTTCTTAAAGTGAGTCCCAATCTTCCCCAGGTACTTTCATGCATGAGGAGATCATCTCCAGTTTAAGATATTAAACGGTACCCTTATCATCTGTAACTATCTATGCTTCCTTCCTAATTTCCACTTTATATCACCTGCCATAGGCACTGTGAAAATACAAATGATTAAGTAGGCAAACAACACATAGATATAGATTAATTTCTTATATACCCTCCACTCTTTCCATCCCCAATGGAGGGAAATATGAAAGAGAAAAGGATGCCAGTGTACATGCCTCCCAGCATGGTTTCTCTTCCAGCTCTTGGACTCTTTCCTGAGTTCAAATTTTACTACCTACCTGGGAAAGTAAACAACCGAGTGATTTTCTGAACATTTCTGCAAGACTACGTGAAAGATTCTCCATCAGCCCTGTGTTTGTATCCTTGATGCCTTGGAGGGAATTTGGCGGAGCCAAGAAAGGCTTATAAATCACCTCTGGGTGAGTTGGCCAAAAGTCCAACCGTCTCTTATTCTCCTGAGTGATTTACTTTGCCATTTATTTTCTTTTCTAGTGTTGGCCAGTGCAGTTGATGAGTTGAAATCCTAACAATCAACTGACCATGGTCTGAAGTGGCAGCAGACTGAAGCCAATGTGTGCTGGGCCTGGTGACAGCCACTGTGGGACAGAGCTGGCCAGAAGCATGAGGAAGGCCTCGGAATGTGAGTGTAGGCCTGATCCGTCCAATGAATGGGAGCTGAAAAGGGTGATCTCTACAGCATGGAATGGAGTGATGACATGAAAACAGTGACATGTTTGAGACTGAAACATCAAGCACAGAAACGTCACTTATAATGGCCAGAGAAGTGACAGGGGACGCGCACTAATTTTATTTGAGTTTGATTCAAAGATGTCCTTTGTGCTAAGAGACAGAGCTAGCTGGGAGTCATGTGTTGGAAAACCACTCCCTTCCTGACCATGCCCACCCCCATTTAATCAGACCTGCGAAACCACTGGCACTTTGTGCCTTTAGGACAGTCATCCTTAACCCAGGCTTCACTGTAGAATCACCTGAGTATTTATTTATGGTCTGGTCCCTGGGAGGAGGCTTCTGATTTATTTATTTTTGTTTTGTTTTGTTGTTGTTTTTCTCTTTTTTTAATTAATTTTTTTGAGGGATAATTGCTTTACAGAATTTTGTTGTTTTCTGTCAAACCTCAACATGAATGAGACACAGGTATACATACATCCCCTCCCTTTTGAACCTCCCTCCCATCTCCCACCCAATCCCACCCCTCTATATTGATACTGGGTCCCTGTTTGAGTTTCCTGAGCCATACAGCAAATTCCTGTTGGCTATCTATTTTACGTATGGTAATGTGAGTTTCCATGTTACTCTTTCCATATATCTCACCCTCTCCTCACCTCTCCCCATGTCCTTAAGTCTATTCTCTAAGTCTGTTTCTCCACTGCTGCCCTGTAAATAAATTCTTTAGTACCATTTTTCTAGATTCTAGATTCTGTATATATGTCTTAGAAAATGATATTTATCTTTCTTTTTCTGACTCACTTCACTCTGTATAATAGGTTCTAGGTTCACCCAGCTCATCAGAACTGACTCAAATGTGTTTTTTTAATGGCTGAGTAGTATTCCATTGTGTATATGTACCACAACTTATTTATCCATTCATCTGTCAATGGACATCTAGGTTCCTTCCATGTTCTAACAATTGTAAATAGTGTTGCAATGAACAAGGGGATACACGTGTCTTTTTCAGTTTTGGTTTTCTCAGAGTATATGCCTAGGAGTAGGATTGCTGGATCATCAGTTCAGTTCACTTCAGTCACTCAGTTGTGTCCGACTCTTTGAACACAAATGAACCCCATGAACACAGAATGCCAGGCCTCCCTGTCCATCACCAACTCCCTGATTTTACCCAAACTCATGTCCATTGAATCAGTGATGCCATCCAACCATCTCATCCTCTGTCGTCCCCTTCTCCTCCTGCCCTCAATCTTTCCCAGCATCAGGGTCTTTTCCAATGAGTCAGCTCTTCACAATAGGTGGACAAAGTATCAGATCATATGGTAGTTTTATTCCTAGATTTTTAAGGAATCTCCATACCGTCTTCCATGGTGGCTGTATCAGTTTACATTCCCACCAACAGTGCAAGAGCATTCCCTATTCTCCACACCCTCTCCAGCATTGTCTGTAGACTTTCTGATGAGGGCCATTTTGACTGGTGTGAGGTGATACCTCATTGTGGTTTTGATTTGCATTTCTCTAATAATGAGCAATGCTGAGCATCTTTTCTTGTGTTTGTTAGCCACCTGTATGTCTTCTTTGGAGAAATGTCTGTTTAGTTCTTTTCCCCACTTTTTGATTGGGTGGTTTGTTTTTCTGGCATTGAGTTGTATGAGCTACTTACATATTTTGGAAATTAATCCTTTGTCAGTTGTCTCATTGCTATTATTTTCTCCCATTCTGAGGGTTGTCTTTCCACCTTGCTTACAGTTTCCTTTGCTGTGCAAAAGCTTTTGAGTTTAATCAGGTCCCACTTGTTTTACTTTTGTTTTTATTTCCATTACTCTAGGAGGTGGGTCATAGAAGATCTTGCTTTGGATTTATGTCATTGAGTGTCTGCCTATGTTTTCCTCTAAGAGTTTTATAGTTTCTGGTCTTACATGTAGGTCTTTAAGCCATTTTGAGTTTATCTTTGTGTATGGTGTTAGGGAGTGTTCTAATTTCATTCTTTTACATGTAGCTGTCCAGTTTTCCCAGCACCATTTATTGAAGAGGCTGTCTTTCCCCCGTTTTATATTCTTGCCTCCTTTGTCAAAAATAAGTTACCATAGGTGTGTGGGTTTATTTCTGGGCTTTCTATCTTGTTCTATATTTCTGTTTTTGTGCCAGTACCACACTGTTTTGATGACTATAGCTTTGTTGTATAATCTGAAGTCAGGAACACTGATTCCTCCAGCTCCATTCTTCTTTCTCAAGACTGCTTTGTCTATTCAGGGTCTTTTGTGCTTCCATATGAATTGTGAAATTTTTTGTTCTAGTTCTGGGAAGAATGCCATTGGTAATTTGATAGGAATCACATTGAATCTGTAGAATGCATTTGGTAGTATAGTCATTTCCACAATACTGATTCTTCCTACCCAGGAACCTGGAATATCTCTCCATCTGTTTATGTTGCCTTTGATTTCTTTCATTAGTGTCATAATTTTCTGTGTACATTCTTTTGTCTCTTTAGGTAAGTTTATTCCTTGATGTTTTATTCTTTCTGTTGCAATGGTGAATGGGATTGATTCCTTAATTTCTCTTTCTAATTTTCATTGTTAGTATGTAGAAATGCAAGTGATTTCTGTGTATTGATTTTGTATCCTGCAACTGAAGCTATGATTTGATTGGCCCTGGGGATGGGACCTGGGCTTCCCAGGTGGCTCTAGTGGTCAAGAACCTGCCTAACAATGCAGAAGAACTAAGAGACTCAGGTTCGATTCCTGGGTTGGGAAGATGCCCTAGAGGAGGGCATGGCAACCCACTCTAATATTCCTGCTTGGAGAATCCCATGGACAGAGGAGCCTGGTGGGCTACAGGCCACACGGTTGCAAAGAATCAGACATAACCGAGGTGACTTAGCATGCATGCATGCACAGGGATGGGATCCAGGTCTTGACATGCCTTAAAATCTCCCCTGGGTGATTCTGATCCCAGTAGTGCCTGAGGACCACTGCATTAAAAGGCTGAAAGTGGAGACTAAATGCCCTGGAAAATTGGTATAATTTTTATTATAATAACACTGTGAATCTATATTGCCCAAGAAGTGCAAATCTTTTCCTATTTTAGTTCCTCAACATTATATTTTTAGATGTTGGTAACTGATATAGTTTAGGAAAATTTTGACTTTTCTGGAATAGAGGGGGGAAAAGTCCACGTACTAGATGGAGGGTGGGGGTAGCTAATTTTTACTTACCTATCTACACATCTATTTATTTTTCAGCTTTACTGAGGTATAGTTGACAAATAAAACTAAAGCTAATTGTAAACAAATGAACTTAGGCTACTCTCAGATTTCTTTTCCTGATTCGTGAGGTTCACAATTTGAAAATATTCTATGTTAAAGTAAATAGGAAGATGAAATTTATGCATTATGCTGCAAAAACAGTTTTTAACAAACAAGACTCTCTGAAAGTTTGAGGTGGCCATAACAGAAGTTCTCAACATTGCTGGAGGCTGTGTAAATGGGTAGAAGTATTTTGGAAATCATTTTGTTTATATGTGTCAAGAGTCTCAAAATTTCATATTCAACTTAGAGAAAATCTAACCTCAGGGTAGATTTAGAGTTGAAAACAAAGATTTATGTTTAAAGAGATTTAGCTCATCATTTTTGGTAAAAGGAATAAAAGTGTGATAACCAATAATAAGTAGACAGATGGGATCAATTAGCTATTGTATTCTTTCTTACAAGATTATTACATAATTATTTAAAATGTTTCTAAATAATATTTCACAAAATTGTAAAAGCATGCACATATTAATGATAGTCCTGAATATTATATATAAATATACATAAAATACGATCCTCAATTTCAAAAACTCTATGTAGCATAAGCATATAAATATACTGAGTCTGATCTATTTGTTTTTTTTTAACATGGAAAAATCTTGGATGAAAGTTAGCCAATATAGCTCATGGTATTATTAAGGGTTATCTCTCTGTGATAAAATCATAGATCATTTTAACTTTTAAAATATTATGCCATATGTTTAAAATTTTCTATCACAAACCAGAAAAATTATATCCTGAAAAAACTATATCTATTTTTAAGTATTAAGAAAATTCTTTATCAGCTAAATTCAATAGCTATTTTCCGTGCTCTGAGAAATAATGTAGCAAAAAACTTTTAAATAGAACCATAAAATGCTAAATGATTAGTGCAGGGAATGAGATTTTTGGAAATTCAGAACAGAGAGGACTAGTTGCTCATGGAAAATGGAGTATCTCATGAAACATAGTTGAGGTTGGGTTCAGCAAGACTTGAATGCCAGACTAAGGAATATAGACTTTATTCTGGTGCAAATAGAAGTCCTTGGAGAGAGCTTTGTAGTTCTAGTTAATGAATATCCTTAGTTCTTCTCTATTAAAGTTTGTACCCTGAAAATGTATATGTATATGTCTATTCAAATCTGAATGTATGTACCCTGAATGCATTCTCCCTTAGGCAGGAAATAATGTGTCTGTAAAGAAGAAACAGGAAGAATGATTAAGGCATTCATTAATTGGGGTCCATTTACATTTTCAGGGTCAGATAAAAAATCATCCAGTTATTTAAAAGGAATTCTTCTTGGTTTATTATAGTCATTATTACTTGGCAGTTAGAGATAGCTAGTTTGAATTTCACCAGTAGAGGAAATGGCATAGTCGGTTGTGTCTCTTAAGGGTCACTATTAGTCAATGATTGAGTAAAAGGAATTGCAGTTCTTGAAACAAAATTGGTTATTGAGTACCTACTATGCACGAGATGGTTGGATGAACTCCATATATAAACTCATTTACTCCTCACAACAATCCCTCAAGGTTGGTATTTATAATTCATATTTTAAATAAGTGAAAGTGAAAGTCACTCATTGGTGTCAGACTTTTTGCGACCCCCAAGGACTATAACAGTCCATGGAATTCTCCAGGCTGGAATACTGGAGTGGGTAGCCCTTCCCTTCTCCAGGGGATCTTCCCAACCCTGGGATCAAACCCAGGTCTCTTGTATTGCAGGTGGATTCTTTACCAGCTGAGCCACCAGGGAAGCCCATTTTAAAGTAAAGGAGTCTGAGAAAGATGTTAAGAAGGTGTACTAACTGGCCAATATGAATCTAGATTTCAATCTGAACCTATTTTTTGTTCACCTTTCAGTGTGAGCCAATGGAAGATAACTTATCACACTAGAGCATCCCCATTGACCAAAGCATTTTCTAACTTTATAGTTGAATCATATATTTTTGAAAATATATATGTATATATACAATATGTACATGTGTGTCCATGTGAGTGTAGTGTATATATATAGCTATTTTACAACAGTGTATTTATGTGTGATATATAGACATGCTTTATAGTAATAAATTTATGCATATAATTATAGCAATATATCAAATATTTGCTGTGCTATTCTTTTTATATGCATGTATTATATGAAAGTGAAAGTCACTCAGTCGTGTCTGACTCTTTGCACCCCATGGACTGTCCATGGAATTCTCCAGGCCGGAATACTGGAGTGGGTAGCCTTTCACTTCTCCAGGGGATCTTCCCAAGCCAGGGACTGAACCCAGGTCTCCCGCGTGGCAGGTGGATTCTTTACCAGCTGAGCCACTAGGGAAGCCCAAGAACACTCGAGTGGGTAGCCTATCCCTTCTTCAGGGGATCTTCCTGACCCAGGAATTGAACCGGTATCTCCCACATTGCAGGCAGATTCCTTACCAACTGAGCTATCAGGGAAGCCATATATGTATTATCTATATCTATATCTATATATATGTATTGTATATCACTATATAAAGTGGCTCAGTGGTGAAGAATCCATTTGCAATGTAGGAGATCTGGGTTTGATCCTTGGGTTGGGAAGATCCCCTGGAGGAGAGCATGGCAACTGACTCCAGTGTTCTTACCTGGATAATCCCATGGACAGAGGAGCCTGGAGGGCTACAGTCCATAGGGTCGGAAAGAGCTGGACATGGCTGAAGTGACTGAGTATGCATATAAAGATACATATTAAGTAATGCATAAATATAAATTATATATGAATGAATATGTATATATAGTTTAACATAGTTATATATGAAATAGACTAAAACATGGATATATTATACACACATACACATATAACATTTTTTCCCACTGTCCTTATCTAGAAAAGAAAGTGGCTGGGCAATTGGAGAACCTATGTATTAGCTAAGAAAACATTACTGTCACCACCAAATGAGTTCTGACTCTTAACTTCATGATGGCAGCCCAAAAAAGACAACTAATGCTTGTCGGGTGTCCAGAAGCTGTGAACCCCTAGGAATGACCCAAACACCCAAATGTAAATGTGAAGGGACTTCATTTCCCTTTCGTCCCATCCCATGGGCCTTACTCACCCAACACCCACTTTGCCAGTCCTTACCCTGTGAAAGTCCCCAGATGGGGAGTCAGAGCCAATTTCATTTTATTCTGTTATAAACTCAAAAGATCCACTTTCAATCTAGGTCCTGCAGAGAAAGGACAGTCTCCTGCTACTTAACTTCATTCGGCTCTTTATTCGACAAAACGATGTTGTGTTTTCATCAACAAAACCAACCGAACAATCAGTCCTATGCAAAATAAAGCGTCTTCGAGGGCGGAAAAGAGCCCAGGGTGGGAGTGTGTGGTTCTGCACAAAGGCTGCGGAGGCCAAGCTGTCACTCCTTTTCTTCATCCCACTACCCCATGCATAGCACCAGCTCTGGCGTGAAGGGAGATTTAAAAGCAACTAAGTACATAGAAACATTTCTCATTCATTATCTGGAATTTCTGCTACTGGGTGACATATCATTAGTCCTAGTGTAAGGCAAGCTTTAAAAACGTAATTACTTAATCATGCAGTTAGCTTCCCATCAATCCTAGTAGCATTTGCTCTTAACTAGCTTTTAAGAACAAAATTAGGAGTAATTTGTAAACAAAAGTAATTGAAGAAAGGCAGATATTGCCAAGGTGTTGACAGCGTTAGCAGACATTATTGTTTCCCTTAACACCACCATGGCACAGCAGTTAGCAATAGGTGGCTGGCACGAGGCAGTGCTAGGGAATGAGGAGGGGGTGAGCTGAGGAAGTGGGTACTAGGCAAGGTGGTCCTTACCCAGCCCCTACAAGTATCCAGCCCCAACAGGTAGGGGGACTCTCTACTCCTATATTGATCTGATGATTTGGAAATTTATGGTATGATTTAACATTTCTAGCATGATCATGAAAATAACCTCGTAATATTTTTCATACCTATTATTGGATCTAGTGAGACAAAATCAAGGAAGTCAGAGTGGTGATATAGGTGGTGGAGGCCAATTTTTTCTCCAAAGGAGCTTACAAGTATGCGTAAGTATTCCTATTTGCCTGCCCTATTTCTGACTACTTGTAATAAGTTCAGAGTATATATCACTTTTGGGCCAGACAGTGTGCTAAGCACTTGAGAAATAGCTGTAAGGAGGAACTGGACTCCACTTTCAAAGGGCTCATGATTTTGCAGAGAGAGAAAAAGGGAAATAAAGCATGATCAGAAAGACTGAAAACAAGTATGTAATATTGGCCAAAAGTTAGTTTCTAACTCTGCCTGTTGTATTGAGGCTTTATAAGACCTCCAAAAGGAATCATGAGGAAATACGTCTTGCAGTATGAACAGGAGAATCAGGTCCAGGAATGAGGCTATTACCATCCTTACTTTACAGATGAAGTAACTGAGTCTGAAATGAATCAAATAACTTACTGAAAATTAGGCACATCAAGAATGGCAATGCTGCACTCATTCTCAGGTATTTATCTTTATTATCACTGTTGTTGTGGTGAAGTCAAGTCCAAATATCTTTCTAGGATCCACTAGAATTCAACAGATGGAGTCTGAACCTGGAATCAGAACAGCCATCTTGAATTCTGCCTTGAAAGCCTTCCACTGGGTGACATTGAGCCTGAGCTTTGGTGTCTCAGCTATAACAATGTTTATCTTGAGACTGTTACTTTATTCCAAGGAGCTAATGGAGTAAGGAAAGTAAAAGTGCTTTGTAAATTTTAATTCAGAAATAAGGTATTTATCAGTTTAGTTCAGTTCAGTCACTCAGTCATGTCCAGCTGTTTGCAACCCCATGGACTGCAGTACACCATGTCTCCCTGTCCATCACCAACTCCTGGAGCTTGCTCAAACTCATGTCCATTGAGCCGGTGATGCCATCTAACCATCTCATCCTCTGTCGTCCCCTTCTCCTCCTGCCCCCAATCCCTCCCAGCATCAGGGTCTTTTCCAATGAGTCAGTTCTTCGTATCAGGTGGCCAAAGTATTGGAGCTTCAGCTTCAGCATCAGTCCTTCCAATGAATATTCAGGACTGATTTCCTTTAGGATTGACTGGCTTGATCTCCTTGCAGGAGGATCATATGGAGTATAGGAATATGCAAAATGCCCTGTGGTTTAAAAAAAAAAATTAAAATAGGATGCCCCTGAAATGTTAAGAATTGCCTGAAAAGGGTACAGGACACAGGGAACTTTCTAGATGAATGAAAACGTTGTATATTAATTTTCAATACTAATAAAGTTGAACATTTAGAGTCTGTGCACTTTATTGTGTGTAAATAGTGCCTCAAAATTCCATCGAAAAATAAGATACAATTATTTTACCAAGGTTTCTTTAGGGAACTGAATTTTCACAATTGCTAGCATTTCGGGAGTTGAACTCTAATGTCCAGATTGGACACTCCAAGTGATTCAACTCAAGTACCATTATAAATCTTGAGAGAGTTCCTATCCTTACATCTCAAATTTAATTCAAAATAGGTATCATCTTTTCTTTACATCCTTAAGAACCAAAGCATTAGGAGTCATCATGAACTTCCAGGTTACTGTCTCTAGCATGTAAGTGAAAGAAAAAAGCAGTCACTTCTTTTTGCATTTTTCAATAGGAAAAAAGTCAAAATTTAAATGTATCAACCTGAGAATGATAACATTATTAAGTTTGGCTTGGGGATAGATATAAGAAAGAAAATCTGATTCAGTGGCATATGGGACAGCAGAAATTGTTACCAAAGCCAGTAATGGTGTCTTTACACATCATTTTGGGCCGGGTAAATGACTAGAGAAATTTTTACTCTCTATAGGGTTTTATGATTCTAACATAAGCAAAAGTAAATACAATGTTGCATGATCTGATTTATATGTAGATTCAAGCAGAGTCAACCTTAACCATCTGGTAAAGGTGGTTACCAGGATCTGGGGCGAGGGCTCAGGGTGAAATAGTGATCAAAACGTGTAAAGTTTCAGTTTTTTGAAATGAGTAACTTCTAGAGATCTAACGTACAACAGTTTGACCATAGTAAATAGTACTTTTTTGTATACTCGTAATTTCCAAAAAGGGTTGATCTCACACACACACACACACACACACACACACACACATACAAATGGTAACTATCTGAGGTGATGAATATGTTAATTAGCTTGATTGTGGTGATTATTCCACGATGTATATGTATGTCAAAATCAAATTGCACACTTTAAATATGTAAAACTTTTGTCAAATATATGGTAATTAAAAGAAAAAGAAGACTGCTATTTAAATATGGAAAGAAAAAGAATTGCTGGGTCAAGTCTTCATAGTCAAAAGCAAATCAATCAACAAGTTTCCATGGAGCATCTACTATAAGCCCAGAACAGCAGAGTTAAAAGGGCTGAGATAATTATCCAGATAATTATCTCGGCCCCAAAGTGACTTTTACTGGTTTACATAGATCATTTGGGCAGAAGGAGGCTTTTCCCTTTTAATTATCTGTAAAACTAAATCACTATATTGCAAGACTGGTCTACTTCTTAAAAAGATTAAATAAAAATTACTCACAATAAATGTATACACTTTGGGTTGGAGAATCTTTTGCAAACCTTTAGAACTTGAAAAAAAAAAAGTAAGGTTTTAAAGTAATTAAAGCTAAGGTTTTAATGTAATTCAGTTAGGTGAGGCTTAAAGAACACTCCAGTCATGGGAACTGTTCAACATTCACAATAAAAACCTTAGTTTATTGCTTTGTCTTTATTGGAAAAAAAATTAAGTTGACTTGCCATGGCCAAATTAAAACTATCTACACCTGTGGATCAGGTTGGCCTTTGGAGTGAGCTAAACATTTATGGGGGACCTACTTGCCTTCCTATGTGATAAGAAGCTCAGGGCAAACCTCTGTCAATAATAAAAATCTTCCCCCATCTAGCTACTACAGTAAACACCTCTATCATCTTCACCATCACCATCACCATCATCATCGTCTGTTTTTAAAAATAGTTGCTTCCATGATAGCTCAGTTGGTAAAGAATCTGCCTGCAATTCAGGAGACCCCAGAGACCCCAGTTCGATTCCTGGGTCGGGAAGATCCACTGCAGAAGGCATAGGGTCACCACTCCAGTATTCTTGAGCTTCCCTTGTGACTCCGCTGGTAAAGAATCCGCCTGCAATGTGGGAAACCTGGGTTCGCTCCCTGGGTTGGGAGGATCCCCTAGAGAAGGGGAAGGCTACCCGCTCCAGTATTCTGGCCTGGAGAATTCCATGGACTGTATAGTCCATGGGGTGACAAAGAGTCAGACATGACTGAGTAACTCTCACTTTCAGAGTTGGTTAGGATCAGGACCTGGGTTAGAAGTTTATAGCATAAGGGAGTTAGAGAAGATGAGGTTCGGAAAAAGAATGAGACCGGCACTTTATAGAAACAGATCATCTTCAATCAGGCGAGAATGGGCAACAGTCAGATTACTGAGCTGCTGCGCTAACCCAAGAAAACAGTAAGTATATATAAACATATATGTGAAAATCTACTGTCTTAAGGGGGCCAGTTCTCCAAAGTTGTTCGGATTAGTTATCTCTTAAACAGCTGGGGTGGAGAAGGCAATGGCACCCCAGTCCAGTACTCTTGCCTGGAAAATCCCAGGGACAGAGGAGCCTGGTAGGCTGCAGTCCACGGGGTTGCTAAAATCAGACATGATTGAGCGACTTCGCTTTCACTTTTCACTTTCATGCATTGGAGAAGGAAATGGCAACCCACTCTAGTGTTCTTGCCTGGAGAATCCCAGGGACGTGGGAGCCTGGTGGGCTGCCATCTATGGGGTCGCATAGGGTCGGACACGACTGAAGCGACTTAGCAGCAGCAGCAGCAGCAGCAAACAGCTGGGGCAAGGAATTCTGGAGGTCGGCCAGAGGCTGGGACTGGCTGGGAGCTGGGAGTAATCAACCTGAATGCCCATTTTTTTCTTCAGGTGAGAGAGTTCTTTGTTTTGCATAGAATGGTGGGGAGGACCCAGAGGGGAGTTTGAACTCCAGGCTATTTTGAGCCCTGTAACTTTCCTTCAAAATTACTTGAAGTTATGTTTCAGATTTACACTTATGCCTGGTCATTGTCACAGGGGAGGAAAGACGTTTAAGATGTTTTGAATTGTAAGATCCTGTGACCTTGTTGGGATGACACCACAGTACTTGAGAAACAGGGACAACACAGTCAGAAGTAGTGGGTGGATCAGAAAGGGACACAGAATAAGGCTAACAGCCCTTGAGAGGTGACAACACCCTTCCAGAAAAAAATGTGCTTAGGGGCTATTTGACTGAACTTGGAGACTGGAAGAATGATGACTCTAAAATCTTATTTTTGTATGTGTCTTAGATTGATGATTACCAATGTAGAAGCAGAGAAAATTTCTAATGAAAAGTGAACACTTGTGTGGTGCCTTGCTGTTATAAGATAAAATAATTTCCTTTAGTTAAAGATAAAAACTGGTTTAGACAAAAGACTAATTCAGATTTGAATGGGTTGAGTTAAAGGAGTTGCTATAATATCCAAGTGAAAATGATCTGATGGGCCTCAGTTTGGGGTTAGAAACCAGAGCTTCAAGCTATAAAACTGTGATCTATTATGGGGGCAGAAACCATTTTTAAAAATTTCATCCTATTTTCTCACAACCATCTTTTATCTTGGGCTTCTATCCATTTGTCTGGCATATATGGGGGCTAAAATAATTATGTATGAATTGTTTGAATGAATCAACGATAGATTTAATGATTATACCTGCTCTCTTACCTGTAATAATAGTAACAATACCAAAAGTATTTGAAGCCAAGAGTGAAGTGAAGTGAAGTGGTTCAGTTGTGTCTAACTCTTTGCAACCCCATGGACTGTAGCCTACCACGCTTCTTCATCCATGGGATTTTCCAGGCAGCAGTACTGGAGTGGGTTGCCATTTCCTCCTCCAAGAGAGATGGCTTCAAATAATGAGAAGAAATAGTATACAATTCACTGTGGTTTTCTTACTCACTTCTTGATTTGTTTTCATGGAAAACCATGTTCTCAGGCACACTATTTGCTTCAAGTCAGAGCTCATCTTTTATGGGAAGATAAGAGAGCCCACTAAGACCAACATTGGTCAAATGCAATTCCTTCGTGTGTAGGGTTTTCTCTTTGTTGGTTCATTGTTTTTATGTTTGTTCCCAGAAAAATATCTAAGACCCTTCCACCTCATGCAAGATACCCAAATGCCTTGCGATTCACAGACCCTCCTGATCTCAGAGGATGGCTGTTGTTTAAAAACTGCACAAAGTAAATGATATTGGGTATTTAATGAAAAGCACTGAAATTGCTATATGGTGCCACAGATTCACTGTCGAATATGTCATGAGGCAACATTTTATAGGCGTTGTAAAATCTTTTTACCACACACAGCTGCATTACCCAAAATTACTCAAATCTGCAGGGCATTTGAAACTCACTCTGTAACAGTAATAGGCTTTGCTGCTTAAAAAGTGATTATGACTAATGCACGAAAACAATTATCACAAGACTTAATTGCCAAGAGTTAAGATATATATAGACAGATAGAGATGGATTCATTCTCATTGAAATTTGAGCCATCGCTAGGAAAAACTAAGTGATTTTCAAAATTTACAAGATCATGAAGCAGAACTGGGGGAAAATGTTTTTAATTTGTCAGCATACAAAAGGAAGATTTTTATCCATATTATTTTTAAAGTTTTAACATTTATTGTTTTTAATACATATGTGGGGTTGATTGGAGAAACTCTGAAAAATATTTATGAATAGAACTACCCGACTAGGAGATAGCATGAGAATAGAGACAAGAGTGGAATCTAACAGACTTATTTCTAGTTGTGGTTTGGCCCTGGGCAATCCCTTCATCTCTCTAGGTCTTAGCTTCTTTCACACAAAGAAAACTTTGGGCTAAGCATTGCTGGGGGCCTCTTCCTCTGCTAGCCTTCTATGATTCGACCTTAAATGATTTAAAGTAGAAAAAGTTTGTTGTTGTCTACCTTTGTCCTCTTTCTGAGAGAAAGGATGAGAGCAGGCTTAGTGAAAGAAGCAATATTGTGCTTTGCCTTCGAGAGTTTTGGTGTGAAAGAAAGTGATCTTGAGCATTTAGATAGAATGGATAGTCTGATAGAGACAGTATGGTGGCAAAGTACAGAAATGGTTCAGGAAAGGACTGGAAAGGTACACTGCTCTGATGTTGGAGAAATTGAAAGTTAATAATAGTTTTGATTTCTTTCAATGGGTATGGTGAAGAGTTTTTGGCTGCTCAGCAAAGTCCACAGTCTCCTCTCCTCTCTGGCCTTATGATTATTCTGTGTGTCCTAGCAATGAATGTAGAAGGGAGGTGATGCACCACTAGCTCACAGAAACTTTCCTGGGCTCCTGTAAGCTCTTTTCTCTTGGCTGACCAAATGAAGATGACCCTTGTGGAAGCCTTGAGTGATCAAAGGAAGCCCCCAGTAGCTTGGTTTTCTAGGTGAATGCGTGGAGCAGAGTCACCTTGCTAATCCCAAACCACTCAGCACTGTTAGATGAGCAAAAAATAAATTCAAAATCTGAACATTGCATATTCATAGAGTAGTTGCTGATCAACACAATCAACTGTCATGGTTCACCACCTACAGCATGACTCCTATGGAGTTGTGGTGACAGAAGATAGAGTCCATCAGATGGTGGGATGAAAAAAATGGTTCACAATATAAACCAGTGAGGACAGACTCTATTTTCATGAATTTCAGCAGTAGAAGGAAAGAGATTGAATGACTAGAAGAATTAAGGAAGGGAGACAACTGAGTGAGTTGAGCATGTTGTTGAGAAGCTAATGGCTATGAATTCCGACTCTGGCATCAGACAACCTGAATTTGTTTTCTGGACCCAGATTAATTAGATATATGACCCTATATGGTAATGCTTTCTACACATTATCCTCATAATGACCCTATTAGGTGGATACTCTTATTAATCCCATTTTAGAGAGGAGGAAACCATGGCTTACAGCAACCAGATATATTGCCCAAAGTCATTTATGATGAACAGTAAAGCTGCAATTTAAACCGAGGTCTATTTGACCCAAAAATGTAAAAGCTGGTACATGGGGAAGGTTGAAATTGATCAAGAACGGGAACAACTAATAAGACATCTTCAGATTAGGCACGTGCTGAAAGTTGAGAAGACCCAATTATTCTCCAGTTGAGCTGGCCTGGGCTATCTGGGAACATTGACAGGAAGGAGAAATAGTCAGAGGCCTCTGAGCATGAAGCACCATTGGCACTTTGATCACTGAGCCCACCCTTACCCCACACCACATGAGGCGAAACTAATGTCCCTTGCCACAGAGAAATCCAGAAATAGCTGCAGGACACTGAAAGATCAAATCAACCCTGACTCACAGCCCTGACTCTAGAAGTCAATTGCAAATCAATCACTGTTGCATTTTAGTGTGTTTTAGTAACTTTTAGCTTAATGTAGAAATCAAAGTTTCTAGGTAGCCCCTATAGTTTATAACTGGGTGGTCTTACTGGGTTCTGGTTGGATGGTTCTATCTGGTGTTTTCTGTGGCTTCCACTACTTCTGCCAACCTTGCAAGGCAAAGGCATATGATCTCAGTGACAGACTTATCCAATATGTTAATTGAACAGCTACTATGGACAAGGCAGTTTGCTTGGAAAGCAGAATCCAGGGAAAACTAGGACATGACTTCTGTGTTCAAGAAACCTAGTCCAGTGAAGAAGGCACACAAGTAAATGGTCATTTAGTCATGGTACAAGGCTAACAGCTCAGAGCTAGAGATTGGATATATCAGTTCAAATCTTAACTCTTCCAGTAACTAGTTGAATGAATATGGGTAAGTTATTTCACCTCCTAGTGCATCTGCTCTTTCAACTGCAAAATGGGGAACTGCCCCATAAATTTGCTAAATGATTAAATGTTTTTAAAAAATAAATGAAATTAAAGGTAAATAGAGAAATTAAGATAAGTTGGCTTTGTCACTGTCAGCTTCACATTAAAGATGATAATTGAGGACTGAGTAGGCATTCACAGAAAGTCAACATTGTGATAGCCTTGTAGGCAGGAGGTGACATATACTTGGAAACTATGAAAACAGCCTATTACAGTATTAGGGAAAATCCAAGAAGGCCCATCTTCTACAAGGTCATGTATCTGAGGTAGATGATATAGATGAAGTTGGAAAAAAAGACAGGAAGCAGTTTATGAGGATCCTGTTAGTCAGGACTGTGAAAGGAGTATCACAAAGTTGTTTACTGTCATCCTGCTTATTTAACTTATATGCAGAGCACATAAGCTGGGCTGAATGAATCACAAACTGGAATCAAGATTGCCAGGAGAAATATCAACAAGGTATGTGGATGATACCACTCTAATGACAGAAAGCAAAGAGGAACTAAAGAACCTCTTGATGAGGGTGAAAGAGGAGAGTGAAAGAACCAGCTTAAAACTCAGTATTAAAAAAACCAAGATCATGGCATCCAGTCCCGTAACTTCATGGCAAATAGAAGGGGAAAAGGTGGAAGCAGTAACAGATTTCCTCTTCTCGGGCTTTAAAATCACTGCACATGGTGACTGCAGACACAAAATTAGAAAACGATTGCTTCTTGGCAGGAAAGCTATGACAAACCTAAGCAGTGTGTTAAAAAGCAAAGGCATCACTTTGCCGACAAAGGTCCATATAGTCAAAGTTATGGTCTTTCCAGCAGTCATGTACAGATGTGAGAGCTGGACCATAAAAAAGGCAGAGTGCCAAAGAATTGATGCTTTTAAACTGTGGTGTTGGAGAAGACTCTCGAGAGTTGCTTGGACAGCAAGGAAATCAAACCAGTCAATCTTAAAGGAAATCAACCCTGAATATTCATTGAAAGGACTGATGCTGAAGCCAAAGCTCCAATACTTTGGCCACCTGATGTGAAGAGCTGACTCATTGGAAAAGACCCTGATGTTGTAAAAGACTGAAGGCAGAAGGAGAAGAAGGTGATAGAGGATTAGATGGTTGGATGGCATCACAGATTTAATGGACATGAACTTGGGCAAACTCTGGGAGATGGTGAAGGACAAGGAAGCCTGGTATGCCAATCTATAGGGTTGCTAAAGAGTCAGACACGACTTGGCAACTGAACAACAACAGCCAGTCTGGTTCAGGATGTAGACTCCTTCCTAGAGGCAAGTAGAGCCCTGGACAGCCTGTACACGGGAAAGAGATGGCTGGATGCCAGGAGATTAATATGGGATCAACAGCCCCAGGAGCTGACTGAGGCAATAGCATTTGGTGAAGACAGACACAAAAGCCTGTTGACACCCAAAGACTTGTTTCTATGTGCCCTGTAGGTATGAGCAGATACTAAGAACTTGAAATATTCACATAGCACCCTGAGAAAAGCAAAGCCTACTGTGGCTCATTAGCTACCTGAGATTTCACCCCTTCTCCCAGCCTTGTATATAAACTGAGAGCAGAAATGAGGTCTCTTCCATGTCTGTCCTGATGAACAGTGAAGGCAGAGTGCCAAATTCAGTGCAATGAAGTGAAAAGCAAAGTAAAAGCCCAGGCATTTGTCCTGATGATGCTATGGTCTAAGTGGAGGAGGTGGGAAAAAAGTCACACAAACTTCTGTAGAAATGTATGTGAAAACTGGTTCCAAAGCATCTTTGGCAGTGTGGCTTCAAAGCCCAAGTACGCAGGCACCAGCATCAGAATTAGCTGAACACTTGTTTAAAAGGCAGGTAGCTGAGCTCCACCCAAGAGCTGATAAACCAGAATCTACAATTTTTAACAAGCATTTCAGTTAACCTGCAAGACCCTAGTTACAACATTCCATATTTGAAATAATTATGCATGATCACATGTATCCGTAATCAAAGAACCTGAATTACTGTTACTTGTTTGGGACTAATCTGTTCCCTCAACTTTAGGGAGGAAAGATTCTTATCCTTTTAGGAAATTCTCATGCCTCTCATGGGCTTCCCAGGTGGCTCAGTGGGTAAAGAATCCACCTGGAATGCAGGAGCCACAGGAGAATTCAGTCATATCACTGGGTTGGGAAGATCCCCTGGAGGAGGGCGTGGTAACCCACTCCAGTATTCTTGCTGAGAATCCCATGGACAAAGGAGCCTGGCGGGCTTCAGTCCATAGGGTTGCAAAGAGTAGGGCACAACTGAAGGGCCTGAGCATGCATGCACACAAACCTTTCACGGGGCTTTCAAATCTCTTAATCTTGGAGGACCAAAATTAACCACTACAGAGAAGAAACCCAAACCAATGTCTGGTTTGAAAGCTAAGAAACTTCACTATTTTCCCACAGTAACCATGATGTTTGGAAGAAAACCCTGCTTCTTTTGAAATGGCTTCCATTTAAGGACAGTCCATTGGCTTTTTACCAACTGATATTTGTGTCTACACATGCCAGGAAGTAGGTGCTGAATCTGTGTATTATAGTAAAGAATAAGATTTGATCTCCACATCTGGGGAAGCCATAGTTAAAATTTCTTCCTCTTTGCTGGTCAGAGAAGGAGAAGGCATTGGAGTGATGAGCACAAAAGGAGAGATATGCCACAGGAAGTCTGGGATGCCAATAGCAGAAAATCTTGACATATCAGGGAAGGTTTCATGGAGGAAGTAACTTCTGAGCTGGTGCTAATAGTAGAGGATAGATGTGTCAAATGGAGGAGTCCAGTTGCAGAGAGAACAGCTCACATGTGTCAAAGTCTCAGGAAAATGTTAGTCTCTGTGTTTCCTACAAAGGCTCCTGAGACACAGACTTATAAACGTTAGATGATCTGACCAAAATAGTCTTAAATGATACCAGATTTGCACCATTTCACATGTGCATAGGAACACTGTTCTTTCAAATGTCAAAAAATGAAAATTATTTCAAATAATTTCATCTGAAATCAGTTAGCTTTCTCATTTACTTTATCCTGATAAAGGACAAGTTTACATTTTCCTTACAGACAATACATTTGCAACATTTCAAGACATCCTATATGAATTATTAAAAAGAAAAAACATTATATTGTAATTAGGTTAACTCTATTTTCTCACTTCTCCCTCTGGCCACCTGCTTCCCAAATAGATCACTTTGTAAAAAAGTAGCACTTATTCAAAACAAAATATATCGGAGTATCTTGCAGCCAAATGAAATGGATCGACAAGGCACACAATAGAAACCAACCTTAAATTGATAAATGTGTCCAGTAAAAAAAAAAAAAAATGTAGCCTGAGCAGCTTGTTGATCATTTTAAATGTTAATGGTTATATGCTTCTTTACTATTGAGATATTTGTGACTAATGGTGTGATGCTATTTAAATTCACAACATTCATTAATTTCAGCTGTTTTTCATCATTAGGAAAAACAATTCAAAGAAACTTCAATGTTTCCAAGAGCAACATGTGAAGCAACGTGAAAGCCACCAAGCACAGACAGCCCCTTCTGCAGACTCTGTTCTGCTAAAACCAAATCTTAGAAGAAGACATTCTCTGGGTAATGTCTGGGTTGTATCCAGATTTCCAAAGTCTTAAAAAGAACACTTCTAATTCCTCAATTCAACTTGGTATCAGAATATGATTGGTGCCATTGTAGTTATGATTAGTAATATATAAAGGCTACATTTATGACCCATGTAAAGGAGTGATTTTCTTCCTTGAGCCTGTGGCTGACTCAAGTCTATCATAATGTTCATATTTTATAACGGGAAATAGAAAGTTAATTGATAGCTATTTAGAGCCTTAAAAAAAAGCCTACTTGGACAATGAAGAGTTACTTTGTGTAAAATTAGAAAGATCATAGAAAATAATTTATTAGGACTGACTTCCATATTGGTTGCTGAGCCAACAGACTACTGGCGCTAATTGTTTACTTAAAAGTCATTGCAACTCCATGTCAAAATGGTTTCCATAGTTTGAGATTGACTTCAGCCTTTTACCTCCCAGAATTGATGGGCATGAAGGTTCCACAGGATATCAGCTCTAATTTTCCCCCTTTCTCTATAAAGCTCTTAATGTTATGTGAAGTCAAAGGTTTTATTTTATTTTTGTTCTGTTCTACATAATCCTGCCTTTATTCATGTTTACGGATGTGGAAAGAGTACATTCATAGCCATGCTTATCTATAAACTCATTGACTTGTGCATTCAGAATAAGATTTAAAAACCACAGTTTTTGTTACCAGATACTTAAGCAGTAAGGAAGATCCCCTGGAGGAGGCATAGCAACCCACTCCAGTATTCTTGCCTGGAGTATCCCCAAGGACAGAGAGGCCTGGCGGGCTACAGTCCATGGGGTCTGAAAGCGTTGGACATGACTGAGTGACTAAGCACAGAACAAAAATGTGCTCATATTAGGTACACACTATTGCATACACTATTGCTAACATTAATTTGTGCATAGCAAGTGAGTTAATCAGACTTGGGTCATCTTGGCAAGTCAAGGGGAAGAGCTCTCACTTGTGATGATCGATTTATCAGTGAACTGTCCTATGCTTTCTAGTCATGAATATCTATTAATAACCAGCCTGAATTGAATATTTATATCTACAGAGTCACAGTGACCAAAGAAAACAGTTACCAACTGAGCTGCCTGAGGATAAGATGAAACTCATTTGCTTGATTAACAAGAACAATAAAATACTGGCATAAAGATGCCTGAAACTGCAAAAAGAAAGGGAGGAGAAGCATTAACAGAGAGAGTCATGGAAGATAATGTTTGATCAGGCTCTTAGGAGAGATCATTGAGCTCAGTTCTGGAACATCCAGAACTGGATGACTAATTTATTCTTGAATTTGAGCCAAGAATATGTAAGGGAACTGTACCTGCTTCTGTTTCGCAAAATGAAAACAAAACCAAAACAATAAGAAGACCAGTCTGAAATTTAGGAAAAAGCAAGGCAAAAAAAAAACAGAGGGTAAAAGATGAGTGATACTTAATGGACCAGATTTGGCATCAGGAGAATGGCTGGAATTAGAGAGTGATGTCTTTGGCAAAAGAGACTGTTCAATTACTGCGGCGCTGTACAACACCCCAAACTTAGTGTCTTAAAAATGAGAATTTGTTATCTCCCACAGTTTGATTAATTGAGTGCAATCACTTGGGAGATTCTTGCTTGTGGATTCCCATGAAATCACTGCCAGATATTGTGACTGGGACTCCAGTCATCTCCAGTCTGGACAGGGCTGAAAATCCAAGATGGCTCCCTCGGGTCTGGCAGTTGAGTTAGCTGTTTGCTGGGAGGTCACCTGAATCTGTCACCTGGGGTGGCCTCCACATGATTCTTCCATGTAGCTTAGGTTTCACACTGTGTTATGGGTGAAAATCCCTCCTGAGATTTTAGAGGAGACATTCCAAGAAGCATTCCAAGAAATCCACGTGAAAACTAAGGAATTTAAGGACTTAGCATCTGAAGTCCCAGATCATCGCTTCTGTAACACTATATCAGTCAAGCAAGTGACTAAGTACAGCCTAAATTCAAGGGGAGGGAAAATCAGGCTCAATCTCTGGACATGGAGCAGCATGTGTGTATAGAAAGAAAAGGAATTGACAGCAATCATCCTGGAGACCCTTGTGGAAGCATTGTTTCTGTCCTGAACATGCTAAATACAACCTGTAGATCCTAAATGCTGGATGTGGAGCCTATGCACATCAATATGGCCAAAAATATTGATCACAAAGGGAACATACAAATAATATATCATCTCTCTACTCAAACTAACCAATGCTGCCATTATACTGAGGATAAAATTCACATTTCTTACCATGGCTTGGAAAGCCCTAGATGGTTGACTCCAGTCCAGCCTCTCTGACCTCATTTCTTTCCATTCTTCCCCATGCTCCTTTTGCTCTAGTCATGATGACTTTCTTGTATTTCTCCCAACAATCAAAGCAATCATTTCTACTTTACAGCCTTGTCACTTTCTACTGCCTCTTCCTGGTAAACTTGACTCCCAGATCTTCACACCTTTCATTCCTTCACTTGGTTCAAGTTTATGTGCAAAGAGCTCTTCAGAGAGGACATTCCTTGACCATCCTATTAATTGATCATGGCTGTATTCCACTTATCCACTATCATGTCACCACCATCAGAAATTACCTTGTTCATCCCTCTGTTTAATTCTAGGTATCAGTCTCCTCCTATCTAACTGCCAGCTCCATCAGAGCAGGGACCTTATCTGCCTTATTCACGTTCCTATCCCCTTATCTGAGAACATTGTCATGGAGTGATGCTCAGCACATATTTGAATAGATGAATAAAGGTGGACCATGTCTAGATTTTCTTAATTGGTTATAATTAAAATGATCTATTAATAAATATTCTTAAAAATAATGCGAGACTTCTGTATAATTCAGTCAACTGTCAGTTTGATCTATGACTCTCTGCATGAGACGTAACCTAGGAGGAAGAGTCTTGTCTCTCATCTTTACAGCTCTAACCTGCTGGCTTGTAGACCTCTCGTCACACCACACTTCACAAAGGGGCTTTCTAGTGGCTTCCAACTTTCTTTGTTTCTGTTTCCCTACCTGAGACAAAACAATTAAACTAAAATATTGTTCTGGCTTTCTCTTTTTCTAATCCAATATAGTTTTGTTGTTGTTCAGTCTCTCAGTTGTGTCCGACTCTTTGTGACCCTAGGGACTACAGCACGCCAGGCTTCCCTGTCTTTCACTATCTCCAGGCGTTTGCTCAATATAGCCTTTAGAAAGCTAAAGATGAAGGTCTTAATGAGAGAAGACAGGAAAGGAAGGTAGCATTCACTACCCTTTTAAATTATTTTTCCACTCATTTTTGGATTTGTTTCCCTGTTCATTATGTCATGACTGTTGCCTTAAAATCTAACATTATAGCCTCAATAGACTATGTACACTTTTGTTAGAAACCTAGCTCCATCCCTACTATGTACCTTTCTGGGATGCTTATTTCCACCCCCACCCCCATTCCTCCAGCTAAGTACCTTTCTTCCCTGAACACTTATCTCATATACTTGCTCATTTGGAAAGACTTATCCTAACCCACCATCCCCATCTCCCATTTTCCAAATCTTTCTGGATTAGAGCTTATGTTATTAACTATCATACAGTAAGGTAAGTGCTGTCTCCTCATCCAGTTATGAGTTTTTTGGAGGCCTGGGCATTATCTTATAAATTTCTAGAATATAACTGTCAAGTCCAATGTCTGGCACATGATACACACACTCAGTAAATACTTACTGAATTGGATAAAATTAAATTGCAACAAAGTGAAAAGAAGAAAGCAGTAGGGAATTGGGACTGTGGTAGAAAATGTTAAGAGGCTAAGAATACACTGACCTCTTCCTGTTATATGTGCTAATTCAAGCCCAATTAGGTGTGCTTTTCTAGAAACATGCCCATTGTCAGATATGTTCAGAAAAGAAATTGAAACCAGAGTTATTTAGGGGGCAGGTGTGAAATTGGGCATTTTTTACACTCTTTTTCTGCCACACCATTGCTCCTCCTCATGTTCATTTGCATTTTTCTGGCTCAGTTTGTGGACTGCAGGTGCAGAAAGCAGGCACCAGGTGCATCATGTAGAATTCTCTGCTATCTCTAACATGAGATGCTATCTACCCATGTTCTTTTATAAGTATAAATGTTCTCTTTTTCGTAGCAATTTAGATCCTTCTGCATTTATGAAATTTTATCTTTCATGTCTGTTTTGTGGGAGTATCTTTCATAGACATATGAAAATTGGGTGTGATATCCATCTCTTGATACATGGAGCTGTTACTGGCAAGAAAAGTTTTTCCTTCAAAGGGAGGTGATTGCTACTACATTTTGATCAATTATACACATAATATTTTCAATAACATTGGTAATGTGGTGATTTTCCACTTTTTATTTTAAGAAAATAAAAACAGAAGCAGTCAGCTAGAAAGTTAGTTAAGTCTGCCTTTATTCACTGCACACAGAGAGCAATTTGAAATTGCATCTAAGCCACCGTCAGCTCAGCACAACCATCCATCACCCTGTTAACATTGCTCTTCTGGGGCCCCTTTGAAACACCCCTGTAATTGAAACTTTCTAGGCAGTTAAGACCCTTGCAAGTCAAAACAACAGATTTAGCTCTGGTACAATGCTATGAAGATTACCAGATATTTTACAATGTGGATTAATCAATAATCATAGGTCAAAATTTTCTGCAACATCTGAAAGATTTGGATCAGTTGTGTGCTTTGGGTGGGGGGAGGGAGTGGGGCAGAAATGGTGGTTGCATGCAAAATTAATGGAAAGATTTAGCTAATTAACAGTAGAAATTATGGCTTTGTGGCAATGCAGAAAATCAAGGATTGAGCTTTCTGGCCCAAGATTTCCTATGAAGTCTAAGGGGCTTGTTAAGAAATACATCTCATTTCTCTGCATGTATGTGTCTTCGCTGAAGGGATAAAGCTAGTGTCAAGTTTACTAAATATAGTGATAGAAGTTATCCCGTGTTTTACAAAAGTATCACGCTGAATCTGGCACTAATCCTTTCATTTCCAGAAAGAGCACAAATACCGAGTTCTCCCTCCAAATGCCCCCCACATCCGTCAGTGTGTATCTATTAGAGACCAAGAAAAATGTACCACATTTCACTGCATCTCAGCCTTATGGCTTCCTCTGTAATCTAATGCCAACTCACATAAAATTCAAGCTGTAGCAAGTAACCTCGCACAATAGGTCATTCACACAGCTTTGTCCCTTTGAGTTTATGAGAAACAGGAGGAAAGTCAGTAGTACATATCCAAGTTTGATGTGAACCATCAAATCACTCTCCTTGACTAATGGTGGACTCTTGATCATCATTTGTGAAAGCCAGATCTCAGGTCAGCCAAACCAAAAGAACTTCTAATAGATTTCTTCATGTCCTTTTTTTTTTTCATGCTTGACACCCCTGAGAAATATGTTTCACCTAACCCCCCAAACATTTCATCTGTGCTTCAGTTTTTTCACTGATTGCATCACATCTTGCCTCATATTGTTTAAGTTTTCATCTAACTTTCCCTACTAGACTGAAAACTCCCAGGGGGTAAGGTGTTCGTGTAACTCAGCTTTTCACATACCTAGCAAACAGGAGAATACAATGCACATGGAGTTATTCCACGTTCATTTAATGAACATATGAATGGGTAGATAGTTTTGAGAGACTATATGTCATGGATTCAATTTTGGCTGGAGGAAACCAAGATAGTATCATTTCTTATATTGAGAATATTTTCTAATATCAGTCACCTAACCTTGTGACTTGAGGCCAATGTGAAAAATATAAGAAACCAAAACTTGGGCATTTAATATTTTATCATGCTCATTTAAGAGAAATTCAGAAATTATGTGACGGAGTTGCCAAATATTACCAACTGTCACACTGAATTGAGATTTCTTTTTTCAATTTACATTTGTGCTCAGCAATGAGGAAAGGTAAGATTGATTAGCTGTGTCTGCCTTTGAGATGCTGGATCAGGTTCAAACATCTTTTTTTTTTTAACAATGAGATGGAGATCCCAGAGGTAAAGTTACTGTACCAAAGTCATGCAATAGCAGCCAGCTCTTATCAAGGCTATAACCAAGAGCTCAGTTCTTGAGATGCTGAGAAGGACCCGTGTGGGGAAGAGTCTAATGAGGAAGGTTATACAGGAAAGACTAAATCAAGAGAAACCAAACTTCAACCTTGAGCCCCCAGCACTGCCCCGAGGTTTTTGTCAGCTATAAAGATGGTTACAATGCTCCAGGGGATGAAAGATGAGTTTAAAGTCTTAGAGTGGAGGATCAGGGTGGACCCTAACAAGCCCCAGCCTCTAAGTAACAGTGAAGAATGTGTCCGAAGGCACAAGAGCCAAGAGGGGAGACCTCAGCAATTTCTTCACATACCAGCTCATCCCTGTGACCGGCTTCGAGAGAAATGCTAACAGCTAGAGAGAGTTTTCCCTGGTGCCACCGCAGCATCCATCCAACTCCCCAATTCAGTCTATTTTTTCTGTTCCAGCTATAAAATTCTTTTTGTAAGCCTAGTTACTAAAAAACAAAACATAACATTCTTTTTCAAGTGTTTTATTGGGGAAAATTTCACAGGCATAAAAATTTGGAGAACAGCTGACGAAATCTCTTGCACTGGTCCTCCAGGAAAAGACTTCTCAATGTCTGTACTTGCTGGTGCTTGATTGTGCCTCCCCAGTCCTTCTTGCCGTTCAGCCCAACATGTGATCAGTCCCCCAGGCTCAGCTCAACTTAGCCAGTAATTTAGTCTGATCCAGACCCCTGTCTGACCATGATCTTCCCAAGACTTCTATCCCCCCTCAAATCCCAGCCTAACAGGCCAGAGCTCATGAGTCCAGCCATTCATTAATTTGCTTTTCTTTTGTTCCTCAAAATTGTATTTAATACCTACTAGGTACTCTAGGCTGATTCCTAGAGATATAATAGGTGCTATCCTGATGAAGAGAGTATATGATCTAATAGAGGTACACTTTCAGAGTGTCAGGAGAGAGAAGGGGATCTTTTCCTCCATGGTTAAGACTGAAAGACTGTATCAGTCAGGTGCAAAGTGTGTGCACACTCAGTCTGGTCTGCTCTTTGCAGCCCTCTTGACTGTAGCCCACCAGACTTGCCATTTCCTTCTCCAGGGGATCTTTCTGACCCAGGATCATACCTGTGTCTCCAGGATCTCCTGCATTGGTAGGCAGATTCTTTACCACTGGGCCACTTGGGAAGCCCAGGCAGTCAGCACTAAAACCTAAATCCCAAGGGACTGCAGTTCTATGATGTCAGTTATCTACTGGGAAGCACATAATAACTTGTGATTGGGTACCTGTTATTTACTAGACTAATATGCAACTCAGCTAATGTTTTGAATGAAATGATTACTGCTCCATTCACATGGCACTGCACATGAATGCACAACTCCTTCCAAAGGAGCTCCTCTAATAAGTCAGGACGAAAGTTGAAGCTGGCAGGGGGCGGAGGGGGTGGGTAGTGCTGGGGGGTAGGATCGTCACACTGCTTCCAAGCATGAGACGGACACTGCGGGGAGAGACCGCGTGGTGAACCACTGAGCCATGGGCGTTCTAGTGTTGCCCCTACCTGTGGTTTGATGATGACCTTCAGCAAGTAACTACTTTCCTCTGGATTTCAGGTTCTTCTACTGTAAAGGAGTTAGACTTAATAATCTCCAAGATTTCTAACATGTTGTATGACTACTACTTCTGGCCCGACCTTCAGGCAGAGTAATGGCTGCCGTCACCGCATGGCTATGATTTCCTGTGTGTCGTAAAGACTCCGCCAGACCCTGTTGTCCAGAAGATGCACAAAAACGTTGTGGGGCTTTCCCCAGAGCGTCACCTTGTCATTCCTCACAACTATATCGTGTCTTGTGACTAACAGTCATTTCTCTGTCACCTCTTTGTACGCACAGAGCCAGTATTAGTGCTCTCATGTTTTAAGGAGAAAACTGAGGCTATGACACTGAGCCAATATCATCTGAAAGGCAATCGTCTTTTCCCATTTCTCAGGGGCCTGTTTCAGGTGCTATCTTTTCTGAAACAGATGCCACACAACAACCACTTTTGCTTTTTTCTTCTCTTTTTTTTTAAACTATTTGTGAGATCTGATGTTAGAATAGGGTTGGTCAGAGGTATAGATAAGCACAGATGCCTCTCAAGCTATAACAAAGATACATGCTTGAGTAATTGTATGTGAATCGTTCTTTTAATCAAATTTTAATTATGCTGAAGGCTTATTCAATGGCAAGATCTTTTATACAGTGAATAATAACACCTAATGGCACACCCCTGCCCTCAGGGATTTGTTCTGGAAATCTAAAGCTTCTGCTGTACTGTGAACTGGAGTAGAAGCTGCATTCTAATGGGGCCCACATGGACTTTCTGATGAGAGCATCTCTTCTTTGGTAACACTTCTGAAGTTGGGGCTTCAGAGCCTTCATCACCTTGCTTGGTTTAAGGTTTACACCTTAAGGTGTAAGGTTTAAGAAGGTTTACACCTTCTTCCTGCTGTAGCACCCATTTGGAGGCCCCATATTTCTTGGCAGCTGTATTGTTCTTACATCATTTTAAGTCAATTAAAATTATTAGTGTAGTTTTAATAGTCAGTGCTCCCCGAGGCCAAGTAACAAACAGTACAATTTGAAGAAAATTGAATAAATAAAATAAGGAGGAGACAGGTGAAACAATAGCCCAGGAAAGGAACGAGAAAAACATAGTCTATTAGCAAAGCCATCTACATTAAAAATAATAATAATAATAATGAGTGTATTACTTGAAAAACTAGCAAGTACACAGGATAGAACCAGACATCAAAATGGACTAAACTGGTCAAGGCTGATAACATTTGATTTCGAGGACACATGGACAGCCTCAGAACCCACGCCATCTTCACCGGGCTGGCTGGCTTTTCAGAGGATGTGATTGATCCCTTTGTCCTCCATGTATTTGCCCCTTGGGAGAGGAGGGGTTTAATACAGTATGCTTTATTTTTATCTCATACCCTTGTGGGCAGGATCTTTATATTTATAAGTTTACCACTTCCATTTCACTTGTAAATAAAGCGACTGTACCAAACAGTTTGTGCAGCCTTTCAAGTCTCATAATGTCATGATCACTGCTTCCAGGAAGAAGCAGGGACAGGAAAATATAGACACTTTTAGGACATGAAAAGAGGGAAGAAAAAAAGATGGAGCAATGAATTTTGCAGATTGAAGCAGATTACAGTAGTGGGGACAGTAGTTGAGTCCTGGAGTAAGGGGTTTCCCCAAACACCCCCTGAATCACTAGCTGTCTTTTAGACCTTGGACAAGCGGTTTAGCTTCTGTATCAGGCTCTTCATCTCAAACATGGAGTTAAAAGGAGAATCAATTCTAGAAAGATGTTGAGATGACTAAACAATATCCTTATATGCAAAGTGCTGAATACGGGACCTGAAATATGACAAAGGCACACAAATGTCAGGCATTATTATCATTATAGGTTTTTACTCCACGATGGGGGGAATTCTTGAGATCAAAGAGAAACTTAAAGAAGGGCTGAGGCTAGCAATCCTAGAGGCCACAATAGGCAATTCCTGTTTTTGCTAAGGGAATGGCTACCCACTCCAGTATTTCTGTCTGGAGAATTCCACAGACAGAGGAGCCTGGCAAGCTATAGTAATGGGGTTACAAAGAGGTAGACATGATTGAGCAACTAACACACAGGGTACCTTAGTACTCTTGCTATTCATAAACAGTAACAGCCAATGTTTAGGGAGAACTTTCTTTGCACTAGGCACCGTTTTACGTGTTTTCTATGAGTTATCTCATCTCACCTTCAGAGTGACCTCTGATGCTACTATTGCCATAACCATTTCACAGATAAGGAAACCAAGACATAGAATATTTAAAGGTCTTGCCCAAGGATAAATTAGGAGTTTGGGATTAACAGATACACACTACCATACATACTGATTGAACAGATAACCATCAGGGACTTGCTGTATTGCACAGGGAACTATATTCAATATCCCATGATAAACTTTAATGGAAAAGAATTTTAAAAGAATGTATATTATATATATGAGCTTCTCGAGTGGCACAGTGGTATAGAATCTGCCTGCCAATGCAAGATGCACAAGAGACCCTGGTTCAATTCCTGGGTCAGGAAGAGCCCCTGGAGAAGGAAGGAAATGGCAACCCACTCCAGTGTTCTTGCCTGGAAAATCCCATGGACAGAGGAGACTGGCAGGCTACAATCCATCGGGTGGTCACAAAGAGACCCTGAGTGACTGAGTCTGAGTATATATTATATATAATACATGTATATGTACAACTGAATCACTTCTGTACCTGAAACCAACACAGCACTGTAAATCAACTGTACACAAAAATAAAATAATTTTAAAAATAGACTAATGAAAAAAACGTCTTGCCCAAGATATCAGCTGAACAACTAACAAAGGATAAACCCAAGTTCCAAATTCCCATCGCAGTCTGATTGTGGATGCCCTGCCCCCTGCCGGCGCATCACACTGCCGCTAAGGTCCTGTGTAGACAGATGGCGGATGGAGGTGTCATCATCTACTCAAGTTGCCCCACACAGTCCTGCATTTGTGTCGTGTGAACCCCACCGTGGGCCTAGGGGGCTGGGTCCAGTGAGAAGGCAAACTTTCCTAACCCACTGGCCCAGGGGGGTCAGGGTTTCCCAATTCTGGTGAGACCGCAGCCTGGTCAGAGGCAGGCCCTGAGCCCAGGTAGTCATCCTCCACGTCTCTCACGCTCTGCCGATGCAGCGGGCTAGCTCCTCCTCCACGGCTGGTGTTCTGCTCTCCAGGCAGTTGTGCCCAGGTAAAGACGAATCATCTGAAAATACTGCAGTGGGACAGGATGCCCTGGTGTCCCCTGATCAAAGAAGACAGATGTCCACGAAGAGGAGAACTTACTGCGGAAACGAGTCCCATCACAGATGGCGCCGCTGCAGCATCAGCCTATAAACCATCTCAAGCGTCCTCCCCAGCTGAGGCGAGCTTGGCCACAGGCCAGGAAAAGGTGCAGAGGGTGCAAGACTCCAAGAGAAGAATGGCTTCCACAGTCAGGCCTCTTGCTAGAACTGTGGCTCCTGCTTTCCCTTTTTTAAGGCTCTTTTTCCTATTGTAAATAATCCCATTAAATGAGAACCATCGTCTCTCCTTTTCACACAAGAGGTCCTTTCAGAGCCTTCAGCAGTAATGAAAGGGGAAAGCGCACAATAATAAAGATGAGGGGTGTGGTGTGTTCCATCAGGAGGGAAGCAGGAGGTGGAGGAAGGAGGAGCTGGGTGGAGGAGGAAAGGCCCAGAGTGTCCAACTCGCCCCGCTTTCTGGAAAATTTCTCAAGAAGTCTGTTGGTTAAAGGGAACAGGGTGGAGGGAAGGGGCACAGAAAAAGAAGATGGAGGGAGGGAGCTGGGCTTGGGGTTTCTAATATCTTTGGGATCCAGAAAAATAGATAGGACAATGATCGATGCAAACAGAATTGCTGATGTGGTGACCAGAAGAATATATCTTCTGTATCCTTTAGCACAAAGTTACTACCCCAGTTAGCCTTAGTTTTCCTGGCAAGCATTAGAATGAGTTTCTCTGCGCTTATGAAAGGTAGACATTTCATAGGATAGGCAAGGAGATGATCTTAAATTATTAAGGAATTGAGAAAAGTTAAAGTTCTTTGAGAAATAGATTCTGTTGTCTTACAGTTATCATTTTCAAATCAGGCATCAAAACCAGGCTTCCAGGCACAGTGGTAAAGAATTCACTTGCCAATGCAGGAGATGCAAGAGACACAGGTTTGATCCCTGGGTTGGGAAGATCCCCTGGAGAAGGAAATTGCAACCCATTGCAGTATTCTTGCCTGGGAAATTTCATGGACAGAGGAGCCTGGTGGGCTACAGTCACAGAGAATTGGACATGACTGAGCAACTGGGTGTTGACACACACACACACCAAAACCAGACTGGCCAATTTCTTTCTCTTTAATTCTTAAAACCCAGCAGATGCATTTCAAGGAGAGGAAAGAAAAGAGTTAAGTCAGCAGGGCGTTGTGTTTCAAAGAGACTGCTCTGGAACCCGAAAAGGTAGATTCCAATTAGCTCTATCCTTCATTAATGTGTGACCTTGGGCAAGTTACACAGCATCTCTGCTTCCCTTCCTTATATACAACTTGGAAATAACAATAGTACTACAGAAGTTTGTTGTGAAGATTAAATGGGTTTGCACAGGTGAAGTACTTAGAAGAATGCCTGACATAGCCTAAGTGCTAGATAAACACTTGCGGTTATTATGAAAGAAGCAATGTCAGAGAACCAGCATCTCCCCATCCATTATCACCGAAAGTATCTCATGAGCAGTGGTGCTCTGAGTGAGGTGATCCTGAGTTTTCTCCTTTCAGCCTATGACATTGTGAACGCTTAAGATTTTGTTCAGAACAAAATGCAAATCATACCTGTAGCTTCTCTATGACCTTGAGGCATTTGAAGGTAACTTGTTTCCCAGGATGTGCCAGATACAGAAGTGCTAGTCACAAATCTTTATTCACTCTTTCTGTCATTTAGCTGGAGTTATTATAAGGATGCTTTGCATCAGGGTGGTCATCCCACACCGTTTGGTAAAGTCTGGTCAATGACCTCCAGAGAGAGCAAATAAGTCTTTATAAAAAGATCTTTGACTCATATACTATTCTTCTCTGACTTTTACCACAAAATCACCATGAAAACCTAAAAGATTGCTACTTCCTGACATCCTTGAGGTTATGCTTTGGTGATTTTTTTCCCCCTATATCCTTCATATATTTTTAGTGTAATATCCCTATGTACAAATGTTTACCAGACTGTGGTGAGCCTAATTAATGAGATTGAACACCATAAGTATATTAATTTTTGAGAGAGAAAATTCATATATATACGAGTGTGGCTGCAAACTCATTGCTCAAGCCACCTCACAGATGGTACGGCAAATATGTACTGCTCGTAGGTTTTTCTGGGCTTCCCGGATAGCTCAGTTGGTAAAGAATCCATCTTCAATGTGGGAAACTTGGGTTCAATCCCTGGGTTGGGACTATCCCCTGAAGAAGGGAACAGCTACCCACTCCAGTATTCTGGCCTGGAGAATTCCATGGACTGTATAGTTCATGGGGTCACAAAGAGCCAGACACAACTGAGTGACTTTCACTTTCATAGATGTTTAGACTGTCCTGAGCAGACCAAATGTACCAAATGTCTCAGGCCCATATAGATTATTACATGTATGGATGAAAGCTAAAGAAACCCCAACATATGAAAACTTATAAAACTGCTTTCAATGGACAGAAAAGAATTTTGAATTTCAAAGAAACACATTTTAAAGAGGACAATAGTGCTCATTCAGAATCATTAATTGGAAAGTGAAGTTCTGGCTAAAAACAAGGTTTAATCCATTCCCTATAGGAGTGGCTCTCAGTGACAGAGATCCGACGTGCTTTGGAATTTGCAGGGGTGATTTTGGTTGTGCCAGCGATTGGGTGTGTTATTGGAACTTAGTGGATGAGATCCAGGGTTGTAAATCTCCTGCAATAAGTGGACGGTCTGACACAATGAAGAGTTGTCCTACATCCTCTATGATGTTTTCCGTATCCCACCCGACTCTCAAGTAGGTAAAGATCTGGTAATGTGTTTGGCATGTTATTCCTACATCAGTCGGGGTGATTTTCCTCTTCCTCTCATAATATGCTAATAAATCCAGTCTGTTATTATGGAGCCTAATGCTAGTTCTTAGCCTAGTGTTTGCTTCCACATCAGTTCTTTCATTTTCCTGTTTAGCTTGACTGAAATAGCTTCTGATCTTTGTTACAGCTCTTAATCCAGAGTTAGTCATTTTAAGTGGGTAAAAAGAAATAGAATTCATCATCATGACTTCTAGTACAGTCATGCCCAAGATTTTCCAAATTGAAATACATGTTATTTTATCATTCATTGCTTTCTGTTTCTCCTTTTATAAAAGAGCATAATGTTAAATATTTAAATGACATGTAGAATCATATATTATATACAAATTTTCTATTTAGGATGAAAAGAAGAGCATATTCATAACATTATACATGCATTATACTAATATTTTATAAGTTATTAAGTTTGTGTGTTTTCTGTATATGTTCTGAAATATATCCTATGCCTTATATATTACATATATATATCATATAAGTAAAACATATAGTATAGGTACCTATGGTATATGTTCAAGATATATGTGCTATATAGGTACATATTATATGTGTGTGTGTGTAGTCACTCAGTCATCTCCAACTCTTTGTAACCCCGTGAACTGTAGCCCACCAGGCTTTTCTGTACATGGGATTTTCTGAGCAGCAGTGCTAGAATGGCTTGCCGTTTCCTCCTCCAGGGGATTTTCTCAACCCAGAGATTGAACCTATGTCTCCTGTGGCCTTGCCACAGGTGGATTCTTTACCACTGAGCCACCTGGGAAGCTCACATATTATATGCTATGGTATAAATATTCTTTATGTTGTATACTCACATATTCACATAAACATGCTACATGTATGTAGACACTGCATAGCATGTGCACATGCCTTATAATGCATCCATATACACATTACACATGTGCAAGTTACATGCCATTTTATATGTGTGCATCTACTTGCATCACAGATATGTGTACATCCATGTGCTGGAAGGATATGTGACAAATCTTAAATACACCTACATGCTGTGTGTCTTATATATGTACATACTTATGGGTATATATGGTTGTAAGTTTATAAATTCATGTTTTTAATATATGTGACTTATATATCCTATTTACATTTTATATATTCTTGCCTGGAGAATTCCATGGACAGAGGAGCCTGGCAGCTTACAGTCCATGGGGTTGCAAAGAGTTGGACATGATTGAGTGACTAATATTTTTACTTTTCAATTTTTTCATATTATATAATAGAAAGGGAAGCAAAACTTGAAATCTTTTTATGATGAGATGTCCCATGAGGATCAAGTAGCTGGAGAAGCTGGGCTCTGATGTTGATTTAGTCTAATTTCTCTCCTCAAATGGGCAGTGATGGGTTTGCAAGTTTTAGCATTTGAATCATATTTTCAGGGTATATTTCAAATGAGATTCAACAAGTCTAGAAATATTTGAGAAGAAAAGGCAGCAGCTATATGGATGAGGTAATATAGTACTTACTGATTCATCAGTACTAACCTGACTAAAGCCTCATTGGGAACCAGAACATTCTAGTCAGTTTGCTTACATCCCCATCTTTTCCCATTTGTAGGTCTGAGCCAGAGGCAAAAGGCCCAGAAATATCCATGACTCTCATTTGCATTTTCATATTTGCACATAATTCAATTTCCCATATCCAGCTAAGACTAGCATTGGAAATGCCCAAAGACACAGAGAGAGCAAGAGTTAGAGAAATTAGAGATATAAATTCATTGAAATACACTAGAGGTGGAACAAGCCCAGAAGGTGTCCTGGGAATGCCAGCTCACACAGAGACTGGCTCCCAATCTCTCAGAGAGTCAGTCCATTGACAGACACCATGTGGATCATCCCCCTCGTTATCTTGGTCTACAAGTCACTGCATTATCCTATACAAGGAATTAACCCCAGTTTATAAGGCTTGATGCTAAGTATGCCTCAGAGGTTAGAACTTCCAGTAGACCAGTACTTCTCTGCCATGTGGTTAAACCCTGAGGTTGGCAATAAATTTGTCCTCCTGGGTTTTATCTGGGAACAGTTAGAAAATGGGGTTTCTTAGCAAGTCACCAAGGCTGAGGAAGCCTTTGGCTGAACCTGGTTTTAGCCAAGTCAAAATCGTAAGACATATTCAGGCAAAGATTTACCCTTTTGCACTGGCTCTTAACCTTACTAAGTAGACACTGTGCTTCCCCCTAAACTTAGGGAGAGCTGATAATATGTATTTTGTCCTCCATTTGTCCTTGTTCTCAAGAATTGCCTGGTCTAGAGGTGACTGTAGCAAGGATCTTGGAGGAGAAAGACATGACTAACTGCTGCTGAAGCCAGTCATCGTTAATCTAGAATGAGCAAACCTGTGCATAGGCATGCGTGCCTTTCTGCTTCAGTCATGCCCAACTCTTTGTGACCATATGGACTGTAGCCTGCCAGGCTCCTCTGCCTATGGGGATTCTCCAGGTAAGAATACTGGAATGGGTTGCCATGCCCTCCTCCGGGGCATCTTCCTGACCCAGGGATCAAACCTTCATCTCTTATGTCTCCTGCATTGGCAGCTGGGTTCTTTACCATTAGTGCCATCTTGGAAGTCTGAGCAAATCTTTAGAGGTTGTTAAATCTTTTAGGTCACCCATGGAGGCTGTGTGGTAACATTTGTCTGTGCCGTTTGCTTTGGCCTCAACATCTAATAATATAGTACCTGTGCCTACCACCTTCTTTCTTTTTTAGACAATATTCTCCTTCTGAAATATTTTATCAGTATAATGAGTCTGGTAGGCAGAACAATGGTGCACAGAGGTGTCCTAATCCCCAGAACCTGTGAATATGTTACCTTACCTGGAAAAGGGGGCTTTGCAAATGTAACTGAGGATACAGACATTGAGATGAGATGCCTGAGACTATCTGAAATGGCCTAACATCAGCCCATAAGTCCTTAAAGAACTGAGACTTTTTCTGGCTGTGTTCAGAGGTTCATGCAACTATGGGATACAGGTTGTAGATATGCAGCATTGCTGACTTTGAAAATAGAGGAAAGTGAAAGTCACTCAGCCGTGTCTGACTCTTTGCGACCCCTTGGACTGTAGCCTGCCAGACTCCTCGGTCCATGGGATTCTCCAGGTCAGAATACTGGAGTGGGCAGGGGATCTTCCCAACCCAGGGATTAAACCCAGGTCTTCTGCATTGCAGGCAGATTCTTTTACTGTCTGAGCCACCACGGAAGTCCAGTGAAAATAGAGGAAGGGGCCAAAAGCCAAGGAAGGTGGGTGGCCTCTAGCTGAAAAATTCAAGTGAATAGATGCTCCCCTAGAGTTTGCAAAAAGAATGCAGACCCACGACACTTCGGTTTAAGCCCAGTGACAATCATGTGGAACTTCTGACACACCAAACTGTAAGATAATAAATTTGTGTCCTTTCAGGCTACTAAGTTGTGATAATGATAGCAACAGGGAGCTAAGAAAGCAATAAAGCATCCTCTCTGGGATCCAGTTCAAGGATTTTCTATTCTTAGGAAACGGCAATCTGACCATACAGGCACTTGAAAAATACTAAGTGCTACTAATGAAGGTACCAGGAGAAGACTAATGTGTGGTGAAGCTTGAGAGATTTTGGAAGCTCCTTGGTTAAAAAATTATTTCACTCACAATGTATGAAACACCACCATTTTTCAGTGAGTTTTCATAACAGTATTGAAAAAGTGAAAGTGAAAGTTTAGTTGCTCAGTCGTGTCCGGCTCTTTGTGACCTCATGGATTGTAGACTACTCGGCTCCTCCGTCCACGGGATTTTCCAAGAGTACTGGAGTGGGTTGCCATTTCCTTCTCCAGAGGATCTTCCCAACCCAGGGATCGAACCCAGGTCTCCCACATTGTAGGCAGACACTTTACCGTTTGAGCCACCAGGGAAGCTCCTCATAAAGGTATTACTTCCTGTTAAAAGACAAATACCTCTAAGAAAGACAATGCATTGACACTTATTGGTTATTAGTACCACAGGAAGAGGTAGATGAATGTATAAATGTAAGCTGTTATTAATAAGACTCATTACAAGAGTAGCATATAATGTGATCTAGAATGTGTATGATTGCATGGAAGAAAATGTCAGGCCCCCATCTTGGGAAAGTGGAGCATAGCCATGATAGCAAGAGGTGAATGAAGGGTGATGGTAGGAGAGATTCCAGTTACAGACCCAGAAAACCTAGAAGCTGGGAGCAGGTGAGGGAGTAATTACAAAGAACAGAAACGAAAATGAGGATGCTGGAGTCAGAAATAAAATGCATTTGATTTAAATGTTTGGCTGGGTCTGTCCTCGCAAGGGTGACATTTTCTTAAGAACCTCTGTTGAACCCTCATGTACTTGTGCTGCATTCTTCCATAGGCTTGATCTGACCCGCTTATTCAAAGACAGAAATGTATTGTTATGTATTTAATAGTATATTAAATGTGGAAATTTTAGAAATACAGTAAGAGACCACACCTTCCAGACTGTCTCACTTTAAGGAGCAATGAACATGTGAATCTGTGAGGGGGAGATAGGAAAAAAGAAAGGGAGAGTGAGGGGGGAAGAGGTCTCAAGGTGTGTGAGTCAACCCTGTTTACACCAGGGAGAAGGGAAGAACTGAACGGTGGGACTCTGCTTCCCATCAACTCTGCTCGAAGCTCCATGGGAGTCAAAAGACAACATACACAGCATATGCAGTCTTCAGAGCAGCAAAATAAATCTGCTTTAAAGTGAAGATTGGTGACTAGATTTCAAGGCCAATCTTAAGATCCTATGAGAGTTTCAAACATGCTTCTGAATCAAGCATGCTAAACCCCACCAGACTTTCATTTCCCTTTTCTAAGTCTGCAGATAAATTCAGAATGCAGACTTTGTCACAACACTTGGTAAACTTTTAATGGATGGAGAGACTATACTGATAAATTCTAATTAATATTAGTAACTCACTTGGATAAGTAAAGATAGTGCCTCTCTAAAAGTTCACTTGATGTTTTCAACTCTTTGTATGAATAAATTAAATTCATTAACATCTTACTTTAATTTTCTAGAAAAGCAGTAATTCAGTGGGCTTGCACAGACATGGGCATAAAGCTGGTAAGTTAATGTGGACACGGAAAAGCCTCGGAAGAATTTCAGGAGATCAGCTAGTCCCTTCTTTTTACAAAGCTGGAGCTAATGAGTACTCATTTATATGTGAGAATGCAAACAATCACTAGATAGAACATAGAACACTGACATTTTTCTCTTGATGTTAACATGGCTTGAGTTTGCTACAAGATCTGACTACTGTTGAAAGCCAGCAAATTTGAGGAGTGAATATTATCCTGTGAAACAGGGGGGAGAAAAGAATAAGAGTTAAGAAAAATAGGAAACCAAATTGGACAGAGTGGGCAAAATTATGGAAAACCCTCAAATACCTCATTTCTTTCTGTAATTTTCGAACCTACTAAATATCATGTTTGGAAATGAATATCTCCTCATTGTGTTATTGGGGAAATATTTTTCACTGAGCTTCAGACGTTATTCATTATTCTGGTGCGATGTTATTATAAACTGTTGTTGATTATCTGACTCTTCTGGGCATGTGAGTGATGCCAGAATGTCAGTTTTATATTAAAAGGATGTCGTTTGTGAAAACTAAGCACAGAAATAAAGTATGTGTTTAATTAGGGCTTTAATCTTCCCTGAGTTCATTTTTGAAAAAGGGGGGTGGTGCCCTGGATGCCTATGGGGTTGATAATATTTTCCTAAAATGATTCGTATTCCTATCATAAGTATTAGTAAACATCCGTTTGTGTTAGTAATTAACTTTAATGGCTTGATATTATTTTACCTCTCTTGATTGTATGTTCCAGTCCAGATACTATAAGCTAATGGTACCATCCATATATTTTGCCAAAAAAAAAAGTACAACTGCCCACTTAGCAGACAGCTCCAAGAAAATAACCAGGCAGAAAAATGATAGGAGAATGAAGGAAAGAAGGGAACAGGAGGAAAGAGTATGTATACTGGAGAAGCTGGGGGAAAAAAAGAGAATTTAAAAGGTGAGAAATAAATTAATAAGAGGAAGCAAAAACCCATCACAGCAGGGACCTGGAAAAGAAGAGGAAAGCCACACAGTGGGGGACTAAGGAAAGGGGTCTGCATCATCACCCCCAAAAATGTGTAGAAGGATTTCTAGTCTCCAGTGGCTGACAGCCAGCAGCAGAGCAGTGGGGCCAACATACAGCTCGAAGCTGGTTCTTCAGATGAAGGTGAAGGTACAAGGGAATGTCAGAAAATTCAGCCCACTGCTGAAGAGTATTTTCTTCCCAGCATTCCAGGGAAATCTTTCTTTCCCCTTAGCAGACCCTGCAAGTAACGATGATGTACTCAGCATTTCCTCTGTGATCTTCATCAGTTTGGTCCAGGGAAGGGTTCCAGTTCTGTCTATCTGCCACCCCTCACCTGGACTGAATGCTGCCCAGATACATAGAGGAGGCGTGGCTCCTGGACCACAGGAAGCAGACCACTATTGCTGGGTGGGGATCCAATTCCCCTCCTGTGTGTAGAGGAAGGAAAAAGACAGTGGAGAAAAAAATGGGTTCTAGTGACTTTGAGGGGATGATTGTGACCGGTTTCAGAAAAACAAGCTCCTCTATCTTTTGTGAGAATAATCAGCAGGTATAAATACTAAAGAAGAAAAAAGCCATCTCTTCCAAAATAGGTCAAATGTTGAAATAGTATAAAAAATCCTATTTTATTCATGTTTTGTTCCCTCCATGGCCCTGGAATGCTTGCTGACTTAGTCCTACTTAGGTTTCAGGACTGTGCCCTTGAGTTCTAATGATAACTGTAATGATATTTTGTGGGTTCCCTACTGCTTAAACAAAGACAGAATTTATAATGCGCCCCAGAGCATCAAAAATGGATGTTAGAAAACATTAATATTACTATTTTTATCACTATTTAGTGAACAGTGCTGGAAGATATTAATATTACCATGATCATTATTATGGTGAGATAACGAAGTCGCGGAACTCCATGTGGCCAAGAGATTGTGGAGGGGGTAAGAAATGGATGAGCCTCTTTTCCTCTGAGTTCTTGAAAACATTCTTAACGGGAAAAATAATCACAGTGGCTAACAGAGTCAGGAGTCAGGGTAATTAAGTGGGTAAATGAGACCCATGTCATTTGAATTTATGCATTTTCCTTCATCCCTTTGTTTGCTCTGCCTTTCTCTTTGCTGGTCTCCACCGTGATGTTGTTTATTCATGGAGGGCAGGCCACAGTTTTTAATACGGGGAGGGGAGACTCTGAAGCCCTTCATCCGACTGGCCAATGTGTAGACTGGAAAGAACACAAGGGGATCAAAGTGATATGAAGACAACAGGGGTTTCATTAAAATGTTCCATTCTCTGCCTGAGGACAGAGCAGAGAGAAAAGGGTGAAAAAAAAATCATCTAGCCCAAACAAGTTTAACTTAAAAAAAAAAAAAAAGCAACGAACCACCTGTGGTCTCCTTGGAAACAGGCAAGCACACCCTCCAGCCACCTTTTAATGAAACCCCAGAGCCCCTTTATTAATTTATTAAAGAATCTATTTTCTGAAGATTCATAAACCGCATATAACTCATATTCCAACACCTCTCTGCTATGCTAATGGAACGTGCATCTATGAATAATTAATTATTTAATTAGTAATAATTAGAGGTTGTTGTATAGGTCAAACCATTGGACTGACAGCATGCTATTGTCAAAATGTCACTTGAATTAACGCAACAGCATTTAAGCAGAGAGTGATTCATCATCGTTTAGGGTGGTTCCTTACTTCCCCCCGCCCTCCCCTTCCCCCAAGTATCTTTCACAGCATATGCCATTTTAAGATGTGTATAACATGTAAAGTGGAGCATTTAATATCGAGCATTCTGCAGGAAGTGTGTAGCCTTCAGTACTTTGTTAGACACATAGGACAGGGTGAGTTAAGTAGCTGAATTTATGACATTCAGACACTACAGCAATAGTACATGAGTCGACAGCATTCACATCGAATTTCTAGGACTCCTTTTATATGGCTGGACCAAAGTGCTCATAAAGAATCAATACACTCAGAATGAACAGTTGTTCAAAGACATTTAAAAATTTGTGGGATAGCTCTGGTGAAATAATCCTTAAAGATGATTACCCTGAAACAGTTGAGTGTTATGGTGTAATGTCTCTGTGCGGTGCCAGCTCTTCACAGTGGCTTTTGCATTCCGTCTGTAGCCCAACCCTGCTGAGAGATGCTGGCGCCTCACCCTACAGATAAGTGAGCGCAGAATGGCTCTTCCTGAGTTGGGGGCCAGGCTTTGTGATGGCTGGCATGTCACCCCAGCCGCATCAGTTAAGCTCTTGATGCCCCAATTTTTTCGTTTGTCACATGGAACCATGATGGCAGTTATCTTGTGAGGATTCAGTGAGATGATCCATATAAAAAGGCTTAGCTAAACACCTGACTCATAAGAAGCTCTCAGTAAATGACAGCAACTGTTACTTCATATTTTAAAATATCACTTTCCTGTACACAGAATATTGTAAGTTGCATGAGGAAGATATTTATGTCCTCATTAGTTAGATCAGGAAACTAAGCCAGGCATAATATTTTTAATCTTCTAAGCCAGAGGTCACAAACTGTTTCCGTAGAGGGCCAGACAGTAAATATTTTTGTCTTTGTGGCCCACATGGTCTCCAGTGAGAAAACAGCTGTAAACAATATGTAAATGAATGGGCATGACTGTATTCCAATAAAACTTATATACAAAAGGTGGCAGCCAGACTGAATTTGGCCTGTGGGCTGTAGTTTGCAACCCCTGGTCTAAGCTATGTTGGCACAGGTGGTACATAGTAAGTGCTCAATAAATTCTAATTGGATTAATGAAAACGGGCTAGAGAAAGTGAGGGTGGGGTAGTTAAGTAGGAGGAGAGTGAAACCAGGGGTGGGAATAAGACAAGGTCAGGAGGCAGGTGTAGGTAAGTGTGTTACCCAAATTGAAACAGGTGAAAGACCAACAACCCAAGTTCCAAAGATTACTGGTGACTGAGACTGGCTGGTGGGGTGGGGGAGAGGGGGGCGGTGAAGAGCCAAGATGGGATGCACACTCTTTTTTGTTATTCAAAGCCTTACTGGAACTTCCCTGGCAGTCTAGTGGTTAAGACTCTGCGCTTCCACTGCAGGGGGCATGAGTTTGATTCCTAGTTGGGGAACTAAGATCCCATATGTCGAGAGACCAAAAAAGAAAATTAAAAACCCCAAAGTCTTAATGCTCCAAGTTTCCATGTGACATGAAGTCCCTTTCTCATACCAAGTTGACTTAAAGCAAAGTAAGGAGTCTGAGCATCGAGACCTCCAGCAAATGATCATTCTGATGTTTACTGCCTATCAAAGCTTCAAATTTGACCTTTCAAAATTAAAAATTCTTTGGAAAATTGGAGAAGGATGCTCTCTGGGGACAACTGGGGTCCCACTGCTCTCCCTGTTCCAACCTTCACCTCTGGGAGATGGAGGTTGACCCAAATTCCCCCACACCCAGCACCCTGTCCATTCATCAACCTCACATCCCAGGAAAGACGCGTCTGGCTCTCATCATCCCAGTTCCCTGCTCACCACTGTTTCTTGACTCTCTCTCTCTTTTGGTGTTTAATTTCCTTCTATATGCTTTAAGATATCTCATTCAGCCACATCCTATGGATGGGAACGTCCTAGTCTTTGCCTAAGTGAATTTCTAAGATGAATTTCTTTTTCTTCACTCAGTTCTATCACGCTATTCTTCCCACTATCTTCCTGCTCTCTCGTTTTGCTGGTGAGTAATCTGCTTTCCATATAAATGTTTTTCCTTTGTAGGAAGTGATGAATTACCTCATATCTAGAGTTTTGAAGTTTTCCCAAGATGAGTATTTTGGTGGATTTATTGTTTTTTTCCCCTTCTTGGTACGTATTGTGCTTCTTGCATCTGGAAGTTCATTTTGTCATCTAATTTAGTCAATTTTCAGTCATCATTGATTCAGTTAAACATCCTCTGATCACTGTTATCTTTTTTCTCTGCTGTTTCGCCTCTGAATCTTCTCAAGTCTGTCTCTAGATCATTGTCCTATCTTTTTCTTTCCAAGCTGCATTTGGAATAATAGCCTCAGATATGTTTTTCTGTTCATTAATGCTTTAGCTAAGTCTAATCCAGATGTTTAACACATCAAATTAGGTTTTATAAAATTTCAATGGCTGTATTTTTTGTTTCTAGAAGTTCTATTTGGATTTTTTTCAAATACGCCTATTCTGGTTCATAATAGGTTTTTAATTTTCTCCCTGTGGCTTCCATGTTCTTTTAATGATTTTAAAACATCCTTATTTAAAATTGCTTTTGCATTTTTTCCACTATCTCAGTGTCTTAGGATCCATCATTCTCTCATGTGGTTTATAATTTTTATTGTAAGCTCACTTTAAGAGGTTTTTTAACCGTAATAACTGGAAACTGTGGAAATCTTGCTACAGAGAACTTCACATTTGTTTCTTGCTGGCACTCTAGGAATTTCCCTGTGGTCCAGGATCAATTTAACATTAATTTATACCCCTGAGGAAAATCCTGTAGCATGCATGTAGCGAAAATTACAGGCCCCACCCACAGTTTGTGCAGGCAAGCCTAGTTTTCCAATTTCTCCTAGGAGCCTTTGTCCATTCACAGCCCAGGACAGAAAAATGCATTCCTGTGCTGGTGGGGAGAATCTTCCTAGTTCTGTCACTTAAGGGGTCTCACTTTCTGAATTCTCCTCTTCACCCAGGCCTGAGGCCACATCCCTTGACCTTATTTGGGCTTTCAAGCTAAATTCCTTAGAACGTATATCCAATCTAACATCCCTCTTGGCATTGACGGCATCAGGTAATGAAATCTGTGTTTTGGCTCTAATTTTCCTTTTCATTTCTGACTCCAAAGATATTTCCTTCCTTCCTTTTTCTTTCTTTCTTTTCCTTGCTTTCTTCCTTCTTTCCTTTCCTTCTCTCTCTCCCTCTCCATTCTCTATCTTCTTGCCAGTGTTGGCTACATCTGATTCACTACAGAAAATGGAAAGTAACAAACATCCCAATTCATAGACAACTTAAACAATCTTCAACACTCTTGAGTGTTTTCTAATTTCTTAGGGTTTGATGCCATCCTATTCCATGTCTCTCTTTTGTTGTGACCAGACTAAAATGATTTATCAAAATGTTTTTCATGGTTCTGTTCTCACTGCCTGCCACATAGCCTTTATTTTCCCAAATTAATTACTCTCTTATTAACAGAAAGTGTGTGTTGGGCAGGGGCGTTGGGTGGGGGGTGGCCGAATCAAGTGAGTAGGTGGTTTCTACAGGGAAAGCATGCAGCTGTGTCAAAGGCAATTGCTTGTCACAGAATCAGGCACCTCATCTCAAGTTACACAGGTTGCTAGGAAACATTTTACTTCCTACCTTTCTCTCTTTACTTATCCTCAACAACCTCCCAAACTTGAACTGACTGATCTCAAGAGTAACTACTTTAGTTTTATACAACTTCCGAGCACACCACATTGAGGAACTCATTTATCACTAGTACCAGTCAGGATAGGCTAGGTTATGCTGTTGTAACAAACACCCAGCAGTGAGTGGCCTCAAACAATAGTATTTCTTATCTCTGTGACTTTCATGGGTTTTCACTAGCATCACTTTTCACAGTCCAAAGCAATCACATGCCACACCTAACCTCAAGAGTGCAAAAACAAATCCTACCATATGGCATAAAGAAGGACTGGAAATATTTGATGGGCAGAACTCATGGTTGTCATGCCACTCTACCCCAACTCAATTTTTTTTTTTTTTTGCCTGAGGGCAGAAGTCATTTGCCAGCTATTCTTAGGATCACTACTTCCCTTGTGGTTCGGCTGGTAAAGAATCCACCTGCAATGCGGGAGACCTGGGTTCGATCCCTGGGTTGGGAAGATACCCTGGAGAAGGGAAAGGCTACCCATTCCAGTGTTCTGGCCTGGAGAATTCCATGAACTGTATAGTCCATGGGGTGGCAAAGAGTCGGAAACGACTGGGCGACTTTCAATTCAATTTGTTCTTAGGAGCACCGTAGGGCTGCCTCTGGAGGAAGGAGCTGTCTGAGAGAAACACCATGACAGCCCTTGGCAAGTAATTATACCCTGACTTGCTCTGGCCAGCTGGGGGCTGCTGCTGCTGCCAAGTTGCTTCAGTCGTGTCCGACTCTGTGCGACCCCATGGACGACAGCCCACCAGGCTCCGCTGTCCCTGGGATTATCCAGGCAAGAACAACACCGGAGTGGGTTGCCATTTTCTTCTCCAGTCATGAAAGTGAAAAGTGAAAGTGAAGTCGCTCAGTCGTGTCTGACTCTTCGCAACCCCATGGACTGCAACCTACCAGGCTCCTCCGTCCATGGGATTCTCCAGGCAAGAGTACTGGAGTGGGTTGCCATTGCCTTCTCCAGCTGGGGGCTAGAAAGTCTAAATACTAGGTATTACAGGCACCTTCCATAAATAGTGACTGTTTTGGCTAATCTGATACTCTAGAAATCTAGACTCATTTGTCATATAAAGCAGTGATATTTCCTTCTCAGAACTATAAAGTCATATGATTTGATGGTTTATGGGTCACTTTAGTTGGACGTCTTGAGAAGGAAATATTGCTGTTCCTGTTATGTAAATATTCAAACTTGGACTAAAGGAAGAGGCAGACAGGTTTTCCACAATTTGCTCAGTTGTTATATGGAACTCATCTTACCCACTTTGCAGGTTTATTGTGAAAGAGATAAATAACAATATATATCAAACTCCAAACATGTTGTATCAGAAAATATTCATTCGCTTCCCAGAACAGATATAGGGGGTCAGTGAAGAATGGATTAGCTGTGGACTTTTTTTTAACAAACGAGGTGGGACTGGAGCTAAAGGCATTTCACTTATTACAAAACATTGATTTAAAGATCAGCAACAGAAGACACACAAATAATATATGCCCAGCTCTTAAGAGGCCATTACTTATTCCAAAATAAAAAGTTTAAAAAACAACACTATTATGGGTAGAATTCTGTTCTAAGTCCTTATCAATATTAACTCATTTAATCCACCTGATAGCTATAGATACATTATCTATAAAATCACCACTACTATTGTGATTTTATAGATAATGAAAGTGGAGCACAGAGAGGTGAAGCTATTCATCCGAGTTCACCCAGGGATGGAACTGGGATTTGAACCCAGTCCATCTGGCTCTAGAATTCATGCTCAAGAGTACCATTTTGTTTCCTAATGCAGCAAATATATTCTATTTGGAACAGCAACTCCTCTTGAAGAATCTGTCATTTCTACTCCCCAGAAGCAGTAACTGGTGTGTGGCATCTCTAACAAAGCAGGGAGGTGGCCCAGTTTTCCTTCTTGCCCTTTGGCTCCTGACACTGGATGGCGTGGCTCAGGCATGCCGTGTTCCTGGTGGTAGGTGAGCTGGAAAGCAGCAGCCTAGTTTTAAAACCCATATGTCACTTTTCTTTTAACATCTGAGTTCCTACAAGTTCTTATCTACAGATGGCTATGAAATTTACAGACTTTTTTTAGTACCTATTAAGTATTTTATGCAATCTTTAATACCTTGCACACAATTGGATCAAACATGCTGCAATCCTATTTATTGGTTTAGCAGACTGGGTGCACTGTAACAATTGTGCTGGTATTTTAATTTATTTCACTATATAGATGCAGCCTCATTCTCTTTTTTAACTCTGCAAATGCTACAGAGACCCCTTGTAGACATTATTTTGACATACTCCACTATCAAGTAAATGCAGTATTATAATCATTAATAATGATCTGGACACCCAGGCCAGATAATTCCATGTCCCAGTCTCAGTTTCCCATTTTTGTTAAAGGCCTTTGTTCAATTTCTTGTGCACTTGGTTTCATTTCTGAGATCACTGCTCAATGGTTCCATATAGGTATTTTATCAAGTGACTGGGGAAATAAAACATCTCAACAGCACCTTCTTAGAAACCCATAAAAATCAAGGGATGTTGACTGAGCTAAGTTGCCCAGGTAGAGAAGCCTTCCAATGAGATTTTCTATCTAAGGAGATCACGAAATAAGTAGTCTGTGACACTCTTTTATTTGCATAAGCACTTAACCCCAACAAAGTGACTATTCCAAAATAAAACAAAAGTGAAAGAAATTAACAGCAAGGGAGCTAGAGGGTATGCCCCCTGCCAAGAATGAAATATAAAACTTAAAACACAGCCACCCCCTCCAAACAAAACAAAACTCAGAAAGCTCCTGCTTAACTGGCATGCAACCAATTCATTTTAATCAGATCCCAAGCCTCTCCTGTTTGCCACCCAGTGTTTGAGGGGTTAATGGAATTAGGGAGGGCTACCAGAAGAGCTGTTGAGTGATTCTTGCATGAATAATAATTCCTGAGTGGGAGTAAGATGTACCACCTCCCTCCCCATCTCAAGGTACTTCAGGCTCAACTGGATATAAAAATTAGACAGTGTTCTTTCTGCTTCATACATCACCCAGCAGAACACAGCTGGCTGTTTGGCTCCGGGGCAAACACATTTGAATAGACAAAAATACAGGCTATGTTAGGGTAGCTTGACTGAATTGCCCTTCAACCTGGATTGTTTCTTATTCATTTATTTATTCATTCATGTATTTATGTGACAAGTTAGGAGGCCTCTGAAAATTTCCCCAATTCCCAGAATATCCCTCCTTTTAATACAAATTAGTTCTCCCCTGCAATCTTATTTTATCATCTATCAGTACCATCCCCATCAGCCTCACCTCCACTGTTATGAATCTCAAAATGAAAAGGGAGTTCTGAAGTTCCGAGTTTAAGAAGATTTAAAATCAAAGTGGTCCCAATCTAGACCTACTCACTTTACCTCCTTGTTCTTCAATCCAACGTCTGAGAACCAGTGTTGCTCTACAGGCCTCATGGTGATCAGTAAAGCTATCATGTATGTGTGTGTGCTCAGTCACTCAGACGTGTCTGACTCTTTGTGGCCCCATGAACTGTAGCCCGTCAGGCTCCTCTGCCCATGGAATTTTCCAGGCAAGAATACTGGTCATCTCCTACAAATACTATGGAAATTCTCCCCTCAGTGGTCACTCCACCTCTTGAGGTCGTAGGGAGCTGCCCTGCTCATTCAGGGGCAGCTTGGTCTACCACTTTGCTGAAGAATTTACCAACTGATCATGGCTTGTAAAGTTAACGAGGGGGTTTTCAGAGGGAAAGAAAGGAGGATGCTGTGAGATGAGTAATCAGGAGAAATAGAGGCCTAAAAAAGAAGAACCAGGGCCCTTGGAATGGGCATTTCTGCCCCCTTGCCTTTTCTTCTCTGTCACCTGGATATATAAAGGAACAAATCTCCTGTTTTATTAAATCACAACAATACAACCCAATGGAAACTATTAAAAGCACTTATCAACCCTGTTTCTAGAACTTTGCAGGAGAGACCACTTACGGTTTGGCCTTGCAGACTTAATTAGAGTCACATTAGAGAGATGAAAGTAATACCTGGGGGACAGACACTACCAAAACAACAACAAAACTATTTTTGCCAAATATGATCAAATTGACTCTGGTCTTATGAAATATCGTATTGATAATGATATCTGATGCTTCAGAGCATGGAACAATTGCCGAAATACACAAGAGAAATTGTGGGTTCCTCCCACAAACAGATGAATGGTTGAAGAGTTATGTAATTAGATTTAGATATATATTGATTATAATTTTTAACTTTAAAAAGACCATTTTTTTTTCAAAAATAACCCATGCATGGTTGGTAAAGCCTGCATGATGTTTCTGTTCTTTGAATGCTACCTTATATTGGAAGAATTTATTTGCTTTTTTGCTTTGGGGTGTGTGTGTGTGTGTGTCTGTGTGTGTGTGTGTGTGTGAATATGTGTGTGTGTCTGTGTGCACATCCACACTTTAATGAAAACTTTCTGAGCACAAAAATGACAATACTTGCATAAAACCATATGTAATTTTGATAATGTGTTAACAGTATAACAAATCCACTTTTCCCCCAATGACCAACTTTTTAGACTTTACTTTTAAATAAACCAACTTTGTCACTTCAAAATAAGGAAAGATCTTTTATGGCCAGTGAGTGTTCTAACTGTGTAACTGTTTTGCTACTCTACTCCAGGAAATTGATTTAAAAACCTAGAATCTGTTATAGTGACCATGAATGAGTTTTCACAGGACTGGGGAGTGGAAGGATTCAAGCCAGAGAATACATGGCAAACGAAAACACGAGTGCAAACCTACAGGAGTTGATAAATAAGCCCTGGACAGTAAAGATTTTTAACAAAATGGGGGAATGTATAAGGTGATAGCAGAGTGAAGGTTTTAAGATTTAGAAGGTGGCCAAGAGAAAGGATCCAGGAGAATGGAGGTGGAGTCATGGGCTTTTAAAAAGACAATCTCTATACTGGGGATGTGCATCTATTCAGTGATTGCTTTTGAAGGTGGAGAGGGCTGAGTCCTTGAGTAGTCCCTTAACTAAGTGTTTCTCAATGGGGAGAATAACAAACATGATGATTTCAAAACTGCACCTGCTTCTACCCATTCCAGAGACTCTAATATCCTCTCTCCAGAGGAACATGTCCCCAAACAGCAAAATCCCAGGTTCTTTTCTTATGGAATCAGAATCACAGACTCTTCTGGTTGAGGAGTCAAGGAACCTGGGAGCCCAGACCTTTGGGATGGTCAATGCCACAAGGTTCCAGTAAGGATGTCTTCATTCATCAACATTCACAGCCACTCTCCAGAGCCAGGACCCCTGGCCTTTTACTTCCTTTTACTTCCTGGCCTTTTACTTCCACTCTTCCTTTGCTGCCAGTGCCCACCTTGCCTTTGCCTCGCTTCTTTACCCTTATGATCTTTCCACTCTGCTTCGCTCACTTTGTCTTCCCTGAGTCTAAGTATTCTTTATGCGAGGCTCACAGATCACTTGCTCTCTTAACACTGTGAGTCTGAGCTAAAGGCTTTCATTCAAGTTTTTCTAGCACCCCTGGTCTCTCTCTATGCATATTTGCACCTCCTATAATGAACTAGTTTATCTACTTGCTTATGTTCTCATTATGTTCTGGGTTTTATAAGCAGCCCATGTTTGCTTTTGAAATCTTCCTTTAAATAGGGACCAGGGCAAAAGAAACATCCACTAAATATTTCTTTAAGTAAAGTAAACTAAAATTCCAAAACAGATTTTTTAAAGGTTAATCAAAATGGCAATTTTAAAAGACACAGCAAAGGAGACAAAAGAGTAGGATAAACTTCAATTATTCCATGATCTTAAGTAATGGCATCTAAGGAGTATCGTAACTATGAGATGTAAGTTATCAACAAAGCTATGCTTAAAAATGAAAACCAGTTGACTACCAAACAGAAGATATTCAGGTGAACATTAAAGGGAGTTTGCCTACATACTACAGAATTGGAAATTCTGCCCTTGGACACAATCAGTTTGGCATGAAGTTCATTGTTTAGACAGGTGCACTTTCTGTCATGCTTTGCATCACCCAAGCCACAACAACCTAAGGTGTGGGAAGATTTCTGGAGTCTCTGTGATCCTCCGTCTTTCTTTATTCTTGTGGGATATGCTAAGCCTAGATAGCATGATTTACTCCACTCTGTGAATTGTTTTGGGAAGATACAATAGGGAAGTCTGGAAGAGAGAAAAAGGAGAAAAAATAAAATGGCTGATATTCACTGAGCATCTGCCAGGTGTCAGAAATGCCCAAAAATTCTACATACATGAACAAATATAGTCCTTACAACCACTGTCCAAAATCAACATTTGCATTACCAGGTGAGGAGACTGGTTTTCAATAAGATAAAGTCCCTCTTCTAAAGCCACACCGCAAAAGAAAAGCAGAGACAGAACTGAGATCACACCTCCTTGACCCCATGAGCCATGTGATTTCTACAACCAGTGGCCCATAGTCCCGTCCATGGAAAACAAGTTCCACTGTAGGGGGCAAACACAGGAATCTCCTGTTATTGAGATAACGCACAAGAGAATAGTTAGCTATACCCACAACCATTCTGGTTGTACAGAATGGTGGACATATTCATTTAGTGTGGGGAGATAAACTTGGGAAATTGAACACATAAATTTATTCATTCAATAAAATATTTATTAATATGTCCATATTACTTGACTGCCCTTCTTGCATCTTGCACGGGAGAAGAGAATTTCTTCCCACTAACATTTAGTGAAATAACTAAATGAGTAAGTTTACTCCTCCCATGTTATGTTCCAGTGTATTGTGGTTTGTTATTATTTCCATTTTTCCTTTTCTTAGTATTTTTCTGGCTGAACTTTCTTTGTTTCACTCAACAATTTGATTTTTAATGTGAATAGTTATCATTTTCTTACTTCTATTAAGAATGAATAAGTCTTTATTTATTCTTTATTAATGGAATAAGACTTTACTCCTCTATTACTAGATTTGGGTATGAGAGGTAGTCTACCAACCCTTCTTCATTGCAATGAGCTCAGCAAAATGAAATATAATTTCTGAAGTCATTTTCCTATACCACATCTTTACTCCCAATGCTTAGATTTGGTTGAGTTAAACTTTAGTTTCAGTATTTTAGCTTTATTTTCTCCTGTAATAGAATGCCTCTTCTCTTTAAAAGATCATTATTTAGGAAATATATAATAAATCTATTTTGTTGTTTCTCAACCATTTATATTAACCTATGTATTGCATCATTTGCTACTTGTCAATAATTTCACTTTTCTTCATTTTTACTCTGCTGTTATGAATCCACTCTTGATTATTGTAAATATATTTGTGAATTTTCCCTGAAAAATAGCACCTTGTTTGAATTCCTCTTTTTGTTCTAATTAATTGCTGCTGGTCATGATCATAGGGTTTTCAGAATTATAGATGAGAAGTCTAATGCTAGTCTGATCAATTTCTCTTTACAAGTGAATTTTCTTCTTTGAGCAAAAGTTTATGATATGTCCTTTTTAACCTTAGATGCAGTTATATCCTGTATGTGTATCTTTTATTAATTCTGCCAATCAGTTAATTCAAATCCCTTTGAGATCAGGGAAATTTGTTTCTATTGTCTATATCACCCTCCCCTCTCTGAAGCTCCTGCTGGTGGCATCTTAGTCCTAAACCTTCCCTCTGAGCCTTGAGCCTTCCCCTGTTGGTTCCTATATCTTTGCCTGTTTGTGGAGTGAACTGTTCCTTTGCTGACTTTTTCTCACCATTTCTGTTTTCAGTAGGATCTATCTTCTTTTTCAACTCATCTTTTGGATTTTTAAAGTCATGGACCATACTTCCTAAATACAAAACTGAAATCCTTTTTGTGCTCCAGTTTCACTCTCTTGACAGCTCCTGTGTTTTTGATGAAATATATCAAGCGGCATTTTTGTTTCTATTTCAACGAGGGGGTGCCTGTTCCAGTCAATCAGCTAGGTCTTCCTCTCTCAAATTTCCAGTACCGTTGAGCTGTAACTTGTCTTTGCCTCATTATGGTATAAAAGCCTTGGGTAATCCAGTTTCCAGGTCTGTTGAACCATGGAAAACCAGAAAATAGGGAAAGAATGCAGTATGCATCCTGACCACCCATCACAGAACAAGTTGACAAACAGTTCACCCTCTGCAGAAGCTTTCTGCTTCTGGACCTCCTAGGAACATGTGGCTGCTGTCTCCTAATCATGGGCTGGGTGGTACTCAGTCCACAGTCACAATTGTCCCCCCTACATTCCGGGGCCAGCTAGACCAGGCAAACCTCTCTAGTATGACGGAATATTGGCCCGTGCAACACTAGCCAAAGGGAATCATGTCAGCTGACTACTCTTGCAAGTACAGAATCCTGGACATCTAGCCTGTCCTCAGGGACAGACATGACCTTTCTATAACTTGTACCCTCGGTCCTTTCCCCATAGAACCAAATCCTGGATCTGCTCTTTCCTTAGAACTGAAATTTAAAACCTCTCCTGGGTCTACCAGGCTGCCTCCCCAGATGGACGTCTCCTGCTGCAAAGGAAGATAAGAGGGAATGAGGGTCAGGACCACATGCTCTGGTTACTGTCTTCCCAGAATTTCCAAAGAACATACTTACTGAAGACTCATAATGTGCTGCCAGTGGGTCATCTTGAGATGGAACCATCAGAGACATTTATAGTTTGATCATGCAACACAGTATTTAATGTTTGGGTTCTTTTTTTTTTTTTTTTTTTACTTTAAAAAGGGTTGTTTAAATTAAAGTTAAAAGAACTGAATGGTTCTAGTCTCTGAAGATTAGTAACGCAGAAGCTACAAACATTTTTATTTCATGATGCATGAAAACTTCAGTAATGTGCAAAACTTGATTGACATAACAAATTTAAAAGATTATAACACAACCATCTAAGATATTTTAGAATGACTGTTGCTGCTTGGAAGGACTTCAGAGCTATCAAAGTAAATCTACTAGTAACCTCTTGGATTCCCAGAAGAGCTCATGGTATAGGTATTATTTTCATTCCCATACCCCTGATGAGTCTACAGTCCAGTTTAGGTTAAATGACTTGCTCAATAAGTAAATAAAGAATATATGTATGTGAGCTAGTTGCTCAGTTGTATCTGACTCTTTGCAACACCATAGGGTGTAGCCTACCAGGCTCCTCTGTCCATGGGATTCTCCAGGCAGGGAAACTGGAGTGGGTTGCCATTTCCCTTTCCAAAAGAATATATAGTGGAATCTAAATCTTCTTATGCCAAAACCCAGCTCTAACATACCACAAACCTTACTAACCATAGGAGCCCAATACCATTAAATACTGACAGCATGGCACAATGCCAACTTTAACTGTCTTAAGCCATTTGAGTTGTATAGTGTAACAAATTGATAAACATACTTTAGCAGAGTATGCATTCACTTTATAGTTCAGAGATGTGTCTACAAGCAGATTCTTCTTCCTCTGAATAACTATGCCTGTACACAAAATTAGACACGGTAAATGAAGAAAACATAGTTACTTTAATGTCACTTTCCAGTTCCCAAGTTCCACTAGGGCAGAATGAGAGCGGATCACTACCATGGAAATGAATTAGAAATTATCATCACTTGCTCTTCTTAGTAGGAAAGTGTCCCTGTGGAGGGCATAGAAGGATCTAGAGTTCCTCTAAATTTTTATGTGTCCCAAAGAATTGGATTTTTTTCTTTTCCAGAGGAGAAGGAACAATGCTTTTATAGGCAGCTGTCAGCCATGTAGTATTAGCACAAAGGTTGGGCAAGGGTCCTGCTGGCATTAGACCATCTCTGTGTATTGGGCCTGTTGGCTGGGGTGCCAACACCTATATAGAATTGCCTGGCATTCAAAGTGGAACAGCATAGATGGGAGTATCCATCCTTTAAGTTTGCACAGCTGACCATATGCATAGGCATAGCTAATCAATGCATATTTATAGTTAATCAGTCTTAAGGATGGTGTCATAATCATAGTGCATCCATTCATATTATATTTAAGCCCAATAAGTTTAACCAATTAGAGGGACTAACACATTACACAGATCACAGTGCTATTTCATTGAGGGTCCCAGGTCCCCAAACGAGTTTTATTTTAGAGAGTTTTGTCAACACAAGTACACATAAACACATACTTAGCCACAATTACTCCTTTTTGTTTTTGACTCCTATCTTCCTTACTCCATCAGTCTCATCATTCTCTAGATACTTGCTTCCTGATTTGAATGCTTCATCTCTAAAAGCATATTATTTTCTCAACTTGATATCAAATTTCTATCAGACTATTTTTAATTTCAATTGAGTTTAAAAACTTCACACTCATAGCTGTAATTGCCTTAGCTTTTTTATATGAGTAATTTCTGAGGGAACTTCTTTAAAAGGCTCAAAACATACAGGTACAGGAGCCCAAGAACCAACAAGTTGAGAATAGGGTGAATTGGGTTGAACCACTGCCCCTCTAATTACATCTAATTCCACATTTGGTAATACACTGACCCTGGAGGAAGGAACAGGTTATAGTAGGGAAAATGGAAGTGGTTACTCAAGTTTGTTGGTGAGGCAGTTCTTCTACTAACTTAACAAAAAGACCTAAAATCTACAGGAAAGCTATTCCATAGAGTGGTCAAATTATTTCAAATGTAAACCTACATTAGGCAATTAAGTGAGAAAGGGAAACTTTCCTAAGCATTCTGCTTTAAAACCACAAAAGCAAATACCTTATCAGGGCATTAGGCTTCAATTCCTTATTTTTAAAAATCCTATTATTGTCCAGTTTATCTTCATTAATTATCTTTAAAGTTTTCCATATCTTGTTACTTCACCTCTTAGGAAATGTTATTTGGGGTTTTTTTCTCTTATTGATTGATAAGTGATTCATAAAATGAAGCGAAAGGAACTCATTGCATCTGTATTCATGTAATATGGTCTGTATTCATACATGCGTATATATGCAGATAACATATTCATCTGTATAAAAATAAAAATATATGTATAGCAATCAAATAGTCCTAAGTAAATCATATTAAGAGATCCTGAGGAATTTTTTTCCTCATACCTATTCTTACACTGGTCTAACATTCTATACTTTTCAAAGGTATTTCACGTTTTTGCCCTAGCGAGGTAGGGCAGGTGTAACCTTAATTTTAAAAGACTCAGGCGTAGAGAAAGATCAAACTCAAAGCCCCAAAGTTAATGATCAAAACAGCGTTTGAGTTCTTGTCTCTTAACCTCAAACTCCTTCTACAGAGAAACACTGAATAAAGAAACATACTTGTAGTCATAAATTACTAGAGGCCATGCTGCCCTTACGTACTGGGCTGATCAAAAGTAAACTGAGAAAACAGGGAACTATACTCAATATTTTGTAATAACCTAAGATCATGACATCCGGTCCCATCACTTCATGGCAAATAGATGGGGAAACAGTGGAAACAGTGGCTGACTTTATTTTTCTGGGCTCCAAAATCACTGCAGATGGTGATTGCAGCCATGAAATTAAAAGATGCTTACTCCTGGAAGGAAAGTTATGACCAACCTAGATATTAATATACATATTAAAAAGCAGAGACATTACTTTGTCAATAAAGGTCCATCTAGTCAAGGCTATGGTTTTTCCAGTGGTCATGTATGGATGTGAGAGCTGGACTATAAAGAAAGCTGAGTGCCAAAGAATTGATGCTTTTTGAACTGTGGTGTTGGAGAAGACTCCTGAGAGTCCCTTGGACTGTGAGGAGATCCAACCAGTCCATCCTAAAGGAGATCTGTCCTGGGTGTTCATTGGAAGGACTGATGCTGAAGGCTGAAACTCCAATACTTTGGCCACCTGATGCAAAGAGCTGACTCATTTGAAAAGACCCTAATGCTGGGAAAGATTGAGGGCAGGAGGAGAAGGGGACAACAGAGGATGAGATGGTTGGATGGCATCACCGACTCAATGGACATGGGTTTGGGTGGACTCCGGGAGTTGGTGATGGACAGGGAGGCCTGGTGTGCTGTGGTTCATGGGGTCGCAAAGAGTCAGACATGACTGAGTGACTGGACTGAACTGAACTGATAAAGGAAAATAACCTGAAAAATTATATATATATACATACATATATATATATATATATATATATATATGAATCAATGCATTGTACACCTGAAATTAATACAACATAGTAAATCAACTATACTCCAAATAAACAAAATAGGAGAAGAAGTTAAGATGTTCTTTGGGGATCTTTCTCATGTCTGTTCACATCTCTGGGTCTTTCATTAATTTGTCCCCTTTTTATTTTTTCATCCTACCATGGCAAGTCCCCACGCTGCAGGCACTCTTCCTTGGTTTGAGACTTCGTCCTATCTCAGTTTCAGTTCCCTATGTGGGTTCTCCTTGCTTTCATCAAGAAATCCCCAACCCCCCAGGCAAAGACTCTGCTCTGCTCTCAAGATTCAGGCATTGAGGCACCATTCATCAGCCTGAAAGGCAACTCATGTTTACTCATAGACCACTGATCTATCATTCCCTCCCAGGTAACATAGGGTGCATTTATTGAGGGTTCTTCTGGAAATAACTCTTCTTCTCTTACAAATTCCCAAAGATAAGATTGCCAGTAACATGTTGAAGCCCCACCAAGGTAGAGCAGCAGGCCCAATGTCAGTGCCGAACAATTCCTTACACTCGAAGTCATCTCATGCTCCTCAGAGAGGTGGAGAGGGGTCTGCCTTGATGTGTGTACCTAGGAAGATGCTATAAACGTGCCTAGCTAGGAATAGGGGAGAGCAGATGTTTGTTTCCTGTCTGCCAGCATTACTAGCGTAAATCTTTTGTAGATTGTCCATTGCCCCTCCTAGACCCTTTTAACATCATTTGGGTAAATAACTGTGTAGCTCAGCTCCACTACCTCAGATTGCTGCCTTAACTTCATGGGCCACCACCATTGGCAATCACATGTATCTCAAAGCAAAGAAGGGGGAAAAAAATAAATAGACTGAACACGCCTCTTTACAGAAATCTTTTCTATATTGATGTGTTCTTTAATACATAAATATGAAAACTGATTGGGAAGCTGATAAAGTTCAATTACCATAAAAATATGGATTGGGTCGACATGAAGACATTTACCTCATGAAGTCAATTACTTGATAACTATTCATGTTCTGAGGACTTTTTATATGCCCAGGACTTATCTGCCTGATCTCAAAACAACAGATATAGAAGATTCCTAGTTTTAAACAATAGGAATAAATCTAAATACGTGAATCTCAAGAAATGATTTAGTCTGAAAGTCTAATAGATGTAGTACACATTTTATCTGTATTAATCAATTGATCCTAAATCTACTAAGTTTAGTAGATATTTTCACCAGTATTTTTTGATAGATCATCTATATCAACTGATAGATGCTGTATTTTTAAGAGCAGGTATACCAGGGAACATCCCCAACCTTTGATGTTCTTAGCCTGCAGGACAAGCCCGGTCCTGATACACAAAGTTCTTGAGGTATCTCACTTCAAAACACAATAGGGGTCAAGGTCAGCCTTGGGCTAAACATGGCTGCTGCTATTCTTCCTAAAAAATATTCTATGCTTTGTCTTAATTTTGGTATCTTTTTTTTTCATTTAATTTTATTAGTTGGAGGCTAATTACTTTACAATATTGTAGTGGTTTTTGCCATACATTGACATGAATCAGCCATGGATTCACAAGTGTTCCCCATCCCGATTCCCCCGCCGGCATCCCTCCCCAAATAGCCCTAAAGGCTACCTGTGGTTCTGAGCTTTGATAAGGAAACGAAAGGTGTTCAGAAACAAAGTGAAAAGAGACACTAAATCTACCCACTGTGGTGATAAATCATCAGCTACCTTTACAAGTTCATTAGAAATTCTAATCACTTCATGCAAATCATTAGAGACCAATATGCCTATTGTAGGGTTACTTCATGACTTATACACCTTCTCTTAACATAAATTGATTTTTAAGTCAAAAAGACTTGAGTTTGTGCTTCAACAGAATCATTTTTTTGGATACGGAACTTTGGAAAGGCCATTTAATCTCTATATAAATCTTAGTTTCCTTATATGTAAAATGAAGCTAATAATAAAAATTACCTTGTAGACAGAAGATTAAATAAGTGTGCTTATTACAGTGTCTGGACAAATAACAAATGTTAGCTATTATAATTATTCAAGATTTCAATTACCCAAACCCCGCTCAGCTTCTCTATGGGAATAGAGCATCCATCTTCCTTGGTGGTAGGAGTATAATCCTCTTCTAAGATTATTTGCAAAAGTGAACTTTAATAGGCAAGCTCATATTATTTACAAATTTCAACTAGAATATTCTTCCTTCCTTTTCACTCAGCCCACTTTTTGCTTGCATATTAGTTTCCAAAATTCTGTCCTTTGGGGTTAAATTTTTCCATGCCTGATCTCAGCCAAAAGGTGATTTTTTTTTTTATAATGTTGAATCAAATTCACTCTGTCTACTTTTGAATTAGAAGCAGATGAAAGTAACTTGTTTTATTTTTCTGCCTGAAAGAAATGTAAGGCTGTTTCTGTGCGCAGATAATTCACTAATAGCTAAAGTAGCCAAGAATCTCATCTTCACTCAGGAAGTCTCCTGGCTAATTATGAAAATATTAATTAAGTTAGGGCCAATTGAGAAAAGTTACTTTTGAAACTGCTGTATGGAGCTGGTATTAAATTACTACTGTATTTGTGTGGCATTAGGTTTCAGAAACATCTGGGAACAGATTCCTACAAAACATAACTATGGCTTTATGATCTTCTTTTTCTAGGAAAAGAGATAGGTATTCTACTGTCAGTCAGCACACACGACCTTTGGAAATTACTCAAAAATTCAGTATGTCTAAAACCATTCAAAAATATGCCCCAACTCAGGATATATTGGTTTTGAGTTCTGAGGATGGCCCCTCCAGATTCACCGTCCATTCTTCCCACCCTGTTCTGTATCCAGGGAGGGTGACCCTTAAGAACAACATCTATAGGTTCATTTGCCCTATGGATTCTAGTTGGTTTCAGCAAATGGGTAGCTTAGGTACAATCTTAGAGAGTGAGAAAAGGGTGAATTTGAGATGTATTCCTGCTCCTCTCATGCTAGATTGCTGTAGGTGGATGGCATCTCTCTGCCAGTAGCCCCTGTCTTGCTTCCGTTTCCATGCAGCTACTCTATGTAGTCCTGGGCAGTCTCCTCCCGACCTCATCCTTTGTCCCTTTAGGCCTGGGATAGAAATGACTTCTCAACATAACTATCTGTTCTTTTCATGTGGTCAGAACACTACTTGGAATATTTGAATCAATAAACTATTATTATCATTTTTATTATTATTACTCTTAATCTTCATCATTAGGCTGTCTGTGTTATGCATCTTGGTCTCCCTGACCTTGGCCTAGCATTGGTGGGTTTTTAATAAGTGTTTGCTAAATGTTGGAAATAAGATTTAGAACAAATATTCTCTTCTCTGGAATGTTTTTCATTTCCAAGGAGACATTTGCTACAAGTCGTGTGAGGTACAGAATTCCATTTTGACTTTATTATGGAGTCACATTTGAACAGAAATGAAGAGTTCAGACACTGGAATTACATATACTTTGGACTCTCTGGGAAGCTCTTTCAGGTTAAAAAGTTAAAACAAGCTAAGAAAAACAAGGCTTCCAGCATTTCCAGTATACCATGCTTTAGAATCACACAGAATTGAAGCAAATCAAGCATATACAGCACTTCAAACTAACAAACACAGATGAGAATTGGAGAGGGAGCCTACCAAAGGCTATTGTTGGTTTTCCAGAAGCCATATTTTCAAGAAAATGACTGGTAACATACTCAATCTGATTTTTTTTTTTTTTTTTGTATCACAAAAAGTCATTGTTTGAAATGATAAAGACTGAGAATTACATCTATTCCTTGAAGGTTGCTGTTGGTCATGAGCTAGTCTCTTAACTGATAAATCCTACTCACAGGAAACAAATTTGTTATACAGCCTGACAAACCGATTATTGAAGTAAAAATTAAATGTTCAGGTAAGTGAACTATGCACATAAGTTGAAACCAAATGAGATTCTAAAATCTATTCTAGAAACTCTATATCCTTTCTAGAACAGTTACATCCCCAAAGCAACTTTCTGAAGGCTTTTGTATCATGTCTAGACGTATCTACCCCAACAGCCCTGGCTGTCCACTTATCAAGTCCAGCCTTTCCTACAAAAGGAAAATTTTAAAGTAGAAAGAAAAAGATGCAATAGAAGTTAATTCATTATATACTGTTCGCCTACGGTTCATTAGGTGATTCACTAGGAAGTTGGTATGCATTATCACATTCATGAATTATGATCACATGAGCAATGATCTTACAAGGATTCTTTTTATTCTCATGACCACAAATGAAGAAACTGAAGCCCAGGGATAAGTCATTTACTTTAGAGTGTGTGTGTCCTCAGTCTTGTCCGATTCTTTGTGACCCCCACAGACTGTAGCCTGATGGGCTCCTCTGTCCGTGGGATTCTCCAGGCAAGAATACTGGAGCAGATTGTCTTTTTCTTCACCAGGGGATCTTCCTGACCCAGGGATCAAACCTGTGTCTCTTGTGTCTCTTGTATTGGCAGGTGGATTCTTCACCGTTATGCCACCTTTCTTTAGAGTAAATGGGAAGCCCCATTTACTATAGGCTACTCAATAATAAACTCTCCTTTAGTTTTTCACTGTTTGTATTATTTTTATCTAATCAGAGGTCTTCAAACAGAGGGAGTACTTCTTCTTGGGCCCCCAAGGCACACTTAGAAATGTGTGAATCATTTTTGATTGTCACACTTCTGTCTGAGTTTTTCTGTCTCTTAGTGTGTGGTCAGGGATGTCACACACCCTGCAAAGTCTGGACAGCTTTGCACAGAGAAATTAGCCTTCCCCACATCCCTACACACACCCTTTGAAAAATGCTAGATCTAAATCTAGGGGTTGGATGATTTCTGCCTATTAATTAACTAGGAAGGAATACTTCATTTGTCTGAGTTTTATGTTAATCAGATACATCTGTCCCAGCCATTAAGAATACCTGGATTCAGACAAAGTAACTGAATATTATTCCATGTCAATGTGCAAAGATTTGGTCAACTAGACAGCCTGTGCTTACAGAGTTTAAATCAAGGTTCAATTTTCTTTGAATTTTTAAAAGATAATTTAAAAGAAAATCTCATAAAACCTGTCATTTTCAGTTACTGCTAGAACTGTCCCAAAAAGCCTGGAAGATTGATTCATTTATCGTATTTTTTAACTCTTTTAACAAAACCTGTCACATGCAAACATAAACAAAGAGTAAATTATGGTGTATAACAGCTATAGTTGGAGGTTTCAACAAACACACCAGAATCTTCATATCAAAAAATGTTGGTTGGTTGGTTTAGTTGCTAAGTCTAGTTCAACTCTTGCAACCCCATGGACTGTAGCTTACCAGGCTCCTCTGTCCATGTCAGAAAATGCTACCCTCCAAAAGTATCCCTCTGAAGTTGATACATGCATCCCAGTCATACATCTCTATTATTTCAAAGACAGTTGTTATTCCTCTCTACAAATGTTCTCAAAGCCTATGGATGTTCTTTCAAATATCTTTCAATGGACCCTCTCTAAAATGTTGAATGGAGTCAACTCTTAGTCTAATACATTCAATTTGATTAAATTAGACAAAAATATATTGCTCACATTATGTGACAAAACAGAGATGAACAAGTCAGAAGTATGCAAAAATGTGGGTTAATCCTCTGGAAAACAATTGTCTTTGTTAAAATGTAGGTGTCATTATAATTCTAAAAGGCTTCCCAGATGAGTCAGATGGTAAAGAATCTGCCTGCAGGAGACCTGGGTGGAGAATATCCCCCTGGAGAAGGGAATGGCAACCCACTCTAGTACTTTTGTCTGGAGAATTTCATGAACATAGGAACCTGGCAGGCTACAGTCCATAGGGTTGCAAGAAGTCGGACATGACTGAGTGATTAACACACACAAATACACACACACACACACACACACACACAGAGTTCTTAAACAGTCCTGTATGCCTAAAAAATTAAAACTAAAGACGACTTCCAAAGTGAAGCTCAACAAAAGTGCCAAATTTCATGAGACTGGATAACACAGGATGTTATTCATATAAATCTCTACCTTCTGGTATGTGTCTTTTAGAATTCAATTTTATTTTGTTACAGTCATGCGTCGTATTCACACAATTTGCTTCAGAATCGTAGTTGCTTCTTATTTTGGAGTACATGTTTTATTCCTGAACCTCCCTGCAATAAAGTGGTCCCCTCACTCTGAGCCCAGCTGAAAAGATATATCAGTGGAGGCATTAAGAATTTGGCAGACTAGAGATTCAGGGCCATGGAGCTGAACACTGCTGGGGAATCCAACCTAGAACAGGAAATGTGAGGGCAGAAGTGATAATAGCGTCTCCTTAGCTCACCAAGCTATCACGATAGGTTGTTTGAACTTTGGCTATGAAATAGTGAGGGGAAAATACCCCTTACATGTAGCCCATGAGATCAGAGGAAACATACAGAACAAGAAGTCAAGAAGGCTGTATTCTGGGCTACTCTGCCAGAATAAACTCCCAGTTGCATGTGTGCATGAATCTCCAGGCAAGAGTCCTGGAGTGGGTTGCCATGCCCTCCTCCAGGGGATCTGACCCAGGGATCAAACCCACATCTCCTGAGGTTTCTGCATTGCAGGTGTATTCTTTATCACTGAGCCACCTGGGAAACCCTCCGAGTTGCATAGTCTTGGGCAAATTATATACTATCTCTGAGTCTAAGTAAGCCTCATCTGTAAAATAAAGGGATTTTACTATCATTCCTCTCAGTTACATATTGTATTGTTTGAAAAACTCAGAAGAAAAACGATTTCATACAAAAGATATAACTGTAGGGCTTCCCTGGTAGCTCAGTGGTAAAGAATCTACCTGCCAATGAAGGAGTCACAGGTTCAATCCACGATTTGGGAAGATCCCACATGCTGCAGAACCACTAAGCCCATGCACCGCAACTATTAAGGCTGTGCTCTAGAACCTAAGAGCCCCAACTCCTGAGCCCACATGCCACAACTACTGAAGCCTGTACCCCTAATGCCTGTGCTCCACAACAAGAGAAACCACCATAATGAGCAGCCTGCACACCGCAACAAGGAGTAGCCCCAGCTTGCTGCAACTACAGAACAATTTGTGCATTAACAAAGACCCAGCACAGCCAAAATTAAATAAATAACTTAAAAAAAGAAAAAGATACGGAAGCTAAGAAATGCAGCAGCTTGACTGAAAGGAGCTGAATTGCAGAGGCCGTTCAGTTTTAGGAACCTAGAGTCAAAACAGAAACTGATCCATGACATTATAACGTTCACAAATGTGGTCACTCTCTCCTCTTCCCGGACCTTACCTATGCTTTGCTCCTCACCTTCCAGACCAACTTTACTATTCATTACAACAGGGATCATAATTACTCCCATACTGGGAATTCCCTGGAGATCCAGGGGTTAGAACTTCACACTTCCACTGCAGAGGGTTCAAGGAAGATCCCGCATGCCACACTGCATGGCCAAAAAAAAAACCTAAAACACAAAAGAACTACTCTTAAATCAATCTAGTCTTACACATTTCCTTAAGGAGATCTCCTTAAGTGATTTAAATTTCACGATTCCCCAAACATTAGACCAAGCGGTCCTTTGTTTCATCAAATGTGTTTGTCCTGCATCATGATTTTAAGCCCTTATCCTTGTGTTCCCTGTCCCAGTCTAAATAGAAACACCATCACTATCTCAGGCTTCTTCTCCCAGAGAGTTTATGATTCATTCTATAGATAAGACGTCCTTGGGAGAAAACCAGAGGTCACTCTTGCTGTCATACAAAATCTTTGTCAATATTGAAATGAAAACTAATATGACTTAATCTAAGTTGACAGGGATAAAAAGGGCTCAGTACTGGAATAAATCCACCAATGATATTGGGATGGGAAGACTACAATAACAAAAATACATTTTCAGTCTGAGGTCCTCTTTAGAGGACCATGAAAGAAGTAATAACAGTAAGAATGCCAGGAAGTTGCTTTCTATTTATGACCAGAAAGAGTACCATTTCTTCAAATGATAACACTTTATAATCAATTCCTGTTCTGGATGAAAGGTACTTTTCTGTTTGGGGATTAACAGAAGTGCACTTAAAGAACCTAGCCATTAAAAAAATAACAAATTATTGCATCAGTTTATAAATAATTCTATAGAGTTTATTTTATGTGGTCCTTTTCCAGAACAAAAGCAACAACAACCCCTCACTCCATCGTGGGTGGTTTATTATATTGTTGGCTTGCTTCCACACTGTAAGTAAGGAAATGCTGTTTAATGATAATTGACATTGTTATGGCAAATGTTTTGATTAGTATCATAATCAAGATCTTGGTTACACAATTATCATTATTATTCCTGTTTCATCTTGATAACAAGATGGGTCACTTAGCATCCCAGAGACCTGTTGGTTTAACCATTGATTGCCTGGTGGTAAAATCAGAATTTCTACAGCGTGTGTCAGAACTTAAGTAATGTGGTGGTAGGGTGACCAACTTATCCCTGTTTGCCTGCAGATTTTACAGTCTTAATACAAATTTTCACGTCCTGGGAAATTCATCAGGCTCAGGCAAACTGGGACAGTGGATCATCCCAAGTAGTGGAGGGGGCCTGGGGTTTAGGAGTCAGAAAACTGATCTGCTCTGACCCCGTTGCTTTCTGTATCTGATGGCAGCCTTCTAAGCCTCAGTTTCCCACTTATAATAGTTTTCTTAATTTGTCTTTTCAAATCTCTATATAGTAAAACACTTGAGTGTCTTTTGAAAGTACAGTTATATACAAATATTAGATCTTTCCATTTTGTTCTTACAAAGCAGCAGCCTAAACAGTTATGCCCACATCCCTGAGAGCCATGGCTTGTCATAGCTTCTGTTTAACATCATTAGCTACTGTGGTTCATTGAAGGGATGCTTGGGGTGAAGTTTTGGTTTTATAGTTGTCAAGCTTACTTAACACCTATAAAAAAGTTATCTTCTCTATTTAAATCTGAGTGGTTGTGGAAATTGGGGGAAAGAGTACCGAATTCAGTTCAATCTCTATGGTGTATTGTTAGCAGTGTGGCTTGGGGTGAATCATCTAAATTCTTAGGGGATCAAAATGCAAGTATAAAAGTCAAAAAACAAATTATCAGTGGGAGTACCAAATTAAATCTGATGAATTCCTATTAACCTCTCACTCAGCTTTCAATATTGGGACCAAAGGACTTTTTGGAGGAAAGAAGACAGTTTTCCTTCATGAATTGCAGACATGCCCTGAACCAGTCCAATTTGCTATTAACAATTTGTTATGCAACTCTCATTTTTTAATTTATCTAAACCCTTCCTGCGCCTATTTTTACCTTCAGCCCATATAAATAGCAAACATAATAAATTCCACATGTTACCTTATTTGCAGTTAAAGAACTTCCTTTCAAACTTCAAGAATGTTCCTCTAAATTTGCTTACATGGACTTGGGGGAAAAGAGATCTTTAATCATTATTGCCTCTTAATTTCCATCACAATCAAATTGTAGCTTCATCATCTTCAAAGTCTGCTTGGCACTGAAAACAACAATAACAACAATATTTGATGGAAATTTTGTCTTAAAAAGTGTTATCTAAATGCTCAACTCAGCCATCACTTTTGGAGTAGAAGCTGGTGGTGGGGGAAGAAGACGCACAGTACAATAAAATAGAGCACCTGTCTTCCAGGCATTCTCCATCTAAACAGAGAGACAGAATATGAGTTGATATTGCTCTTGCTGAACAAGAACTGGCACTAGGACAGAGACTTTGAGATGAATAACACTGGATCAGCTGGGCCGAGCACACGACAGACACTCAGTAAATATCACAGAGTGACAGACTGGATGACAGAGAGTTTGATTCCTCTTCTGTGGGTCACAGAGAACACTTGGGACTCAAATCACTCAACACCAGTGCTACAAATCTCTGGAGTTGTTCAAGTTCAGTTTGCCGATAGCATGGAATCGTCCTTGAGAGTTTCCTGGTACCAGCATTACTGGTTCCACCAAAGACCATTTTGGTATCCAAAAGAAAGATACCATTTTAATTCAGAAAGAAGTTGGGACAAAGCATATTCATCCTGGGTGGCCCTTCCCAGTTACTTTGTTACTGACTACTGAACAAATTATCCTTAATAAACAACTTATTTATTAGACTTCCATATATGTACTTAATATTCGCTATTTCATCAAGGAAGACTGTTGTATTATGAATCATATCTATTTCCCCAAAATCTTATTATTGCACGTAATTTCACTTCCCTCCAGAACTAACAGGAAAGCTGGTTAAGCTGCAATTACCAATACAACTGCAATATGAAATTATATGTGTATTTCCACGGGCCCTTCTCATTTCGCCCAACTCTCTGTGGGCCTGGATAGAGCAAAGTTAAAATGCTTAAGATCAAGGTAATCAGATCACCACTAAGTAAGTAAAATGTAGTCGCCTACACAAGGTAATAGTGCTTCACCAGTGAAGAATGAAGAAACCAAACCAGAAGCAGTGTTACTGCCTGCCGCCCCTGTTGAGTTATTAGTAGCGAAAGAAAGAACCCTTGCCCTTGGCACATAAGCTATCACACTTGAAATAGATTTTTTTCCAAAAGTGCAATCTGATCATCCTTGCTGAATGTCTGTAAACTCAGAATTATCGCTGGAGTGCCAAGGTGGACTGAGATTTCTAGAAATAAAAGACCCAAGAGAATGAGTACATGTGCGCGCACACACACACGCTACTTGAGGATTTTCAGTGCATCCAGAGAAAAGGGGAGCCCACCTCATTTAATCAGTGACTGATTCTCAAGTACTTATAGAGCCTTTAGGGTGTAACTTGCACTATCCAGGGCTCTATGTTAGGAAGGTGATAGAAAAATGGATGGAACCAACCTTAACCCAAAAGGTGCATAGAATTTGTAAGTGAGATCAGAGAGGGAAGCAATGATTAAATAAAGCAGTTTGTAACAAATGCTACATATTGAGATATAGTCACACAAATTCAGTTCAGCAAACCTTTATCGTATACTTCCTAAGTACAAGGCATCATGCCAAGTATCCTAGAGAATAAAAAGAGATTCAGGTCTTTTTGTTAAAAAATAAAAATAAAAAAAAAAAGGAGGAGGGGGCGGGAGGAGGAAGATAAGGGAATTAATCTCATTGTGAACCTGTGACAAAGCCCTCTGACTGGTATGTCAGCCCACCATAAGGAGAATAGTTCCCAAGGCACATGGCATCATCTCCATTTTACAGAAGAGGAATCCAAGGTTCAGAGTAACTTACTGAGGACCGACCTGTCCCAGAGCCACAGTTCTCTGTGGCCGTGTGTACCTTTCTCCAGCCTGATCACTGGAACTTGTAAGTCAGGCCAGGGGATCCTGCGGGCTAATCTAGACCTGGACCATCGTGACCCATCCCTGGTTCCTCCACAAAATGAAAACCACAAAGCCAGTGTTGTGAGTTTTTCCAAATCTAAAATTGATTCTGTTGAAGGGACTAGCTATTTCTATGAAGCTGCTTCCTTTCTCCTTTTGATGTTGAATGTCTATCAGGAAATGACAGTGACAGTGGATGGTGGCTGTTGCTATTTTGTGAACTCTTTTTTTTTTTTTCCCCTAGAAAAGTAAACAAGATTGGTACTCTATGTCAGTTCCTCATGTACTGTTTTGACTTTTTTCCCTTTTAAATGATGCTTGAAATCCACATCTGGGAAGCACTCACTGAAAAGGCAGTTTTGAAGTCAGAGTTTGGTGTGGACTGAGTTTGGTGACAAAAGAAATTCTGGAAAATTTCTGTGGATTTAAAAAAAAAAAAAAAAAACTATTGCCCCCAATTCTGAAAGTTCTGGCTTTAGTTCTATACCATTTCCCAACTCTCCTCCATAAATGTTTTTTTGATAACTGCTCAAACCATGAGAAAATATCCCATTTTGTGACCTCCCCAGAACCTTCCCCTGCTAAGACATGTTCCACAATGTGGGGGATAAGAACCACTTCTATAAATGTAAGAGAAAACTGTTGGTGTAGAGCACCAGCAGGAAAGAACTGCTGCTTCCAATTAATTTTTCTGCTTTAAAGAATAAACACAGCCCTGTCCGCTTCAGTTGGCCCTTCCTGATGATAATAGGCCACAGCGTAGGTGTCAACCGCCTCCCAGTTCAATGTCCACAACTCAAGCCTCACCTCCTCCAAAACGTGTCTCAGGCAGGATGGAGAGGGGAAGCCTGGTATGTCAATAACTGAGCAAGAAATGAAACTCATTTCAGCAGCATTCCCCTCTCTGAGTCTGGCTAATAATAAAGGCAGCAGTGGTGGGCATGGTGGTGGGGAGTTGAAGATGAGAAAAGTTTATTGTTTAGTCAGAGAGGCAAGAACCCTGAATATACATCTTCATGTCTTTGATGCCAATGGTGTGTTTATTTCTCCCAAACTCAAAGCTCTGGATAGATTTTAATAAGAAGGACAAAGAGTCACAAAATATCCTCTGGCTTGCCATTGTGAGCTGTCCCAGTCAGGCCAGTACAGTGGTTGTAATGGTGCTCCCAAGTCCCAGCTGTCCTGAAGAGGAGGCAACACCTGAGCAATGCAATCCATTTGTCACACACCTCATGTGTGCACAGGCAGAGAGACAAGGCTCTGGGCTGGTTAAGGGAAGAGGGTTTGTTTATTTACCTTGGTTTTCCCTGCTCCTAGGACAGTTAGTTCCTGCCACCTACTAGGTATGCAATAGATTCTTAGAATATAATAAGCAAATAGAGAAGTGCAAAATGTGTTCAATAAATACGCATGGGATAAAGAACTGAATGTACTGTCTTAGCCTGGTGTGTTAATCTACGGTCAAGATTGAATCAGTGGTGGAATGCTCCTACACTGTTGGTGGGAATGTAAGTTGGTACAGCCACTATAGGAGACTAAAATTAAAATCAGCATATGATCCAGCAATCCCACTCCTGGGACTATATCCAGGCAAAACTATACTTCAAAAAGATACACGCACCCCTATCGCTTCCCTGGTGGCGTAGCCTGTAAAGAGTAAAGAATCTGCCCACGTTGTGGGAGACCTGGGTTTGATTCCTGGGTCAGGAAGATCCCCCTGGAGAAGGGCATGGCAACCCACTCCAGGATTCTTGCCTGAAGAATTCCATGGACAGAGGAGCCTGGTGGGCTGCAGTCCATGGGATCAAAGAGTCAGACATGACTTAGCGACTAACACTTATGTTCATAACAGCACTATTCACAATAGCCAAGACATGGATACAACCTAAATGTCCATTGACAGATGAATGGATAAAGAAGATGTGGTACATATATACAATGGAATACTACTCAGCCATAAAAATAAAGGAATAATGTCATTTGCAGCAACATGGATGGACCTAGGTATAAAGTCAGAAAGAGAAAGACAAATACCATATGATACCACTTATATGTGGAATCTAAAATAGGCCACAAATGAACCTATCTGTGAAAGAGAAACAGACTCACAGACATAGAGAACAGACTTGTAGATCCCAAGGGGGAGAGATGGGGAGGGGTGGCCTCGGAATTTGAGGTTAGTAGATGTAAACTACTACATATAGAATGGATGGACAACAAGGTCCTACTGTATAGTACAGGGAACTATATTCAGAGTCGTTGGATAAACCATAATGGAAAAGAATATAAAAAAGAATATATATGTGTATATATATATACACACATACACACACATATATCACATACACATATACATAACTGAGTCAATTTACTATACAGCAGAAATTAGCATAACATTGTAAATCAACTATCCTTCAATTTAAAAAAGAAGAAAAAGACTGAGTCGGTGCAAGACACCATTTCTTTAGGAAAAGTTACAGTAGTGTCATGATTATTCCAGGTTCATTTTTGTCTATATGACTGTCTTTGTTTATTTCTCTTTGCCTCTGTCATATGTATGTTTGTATATGTGTATGTATATATCTATTCCCCCTGCCATCTTTCTTGCTTGCTTACTTTACTTTCTTAAGGGCTTGCAAGAGTCACAATAGAAAAGTTTCAGAGGAAGGAATTTCTAACCCAAGGCTTCCTGTGCAAACAAAGGATTGAATCCATTCCTGAAAGCTGTCTTAGCTTTCCTGTTTGTCCTTGTCTTTTCAATGCCCAGCACCACTCTTTTCGTCTTCTAGCAGCAGGGCCATGGCCTCCTAAGCTCTGAGAACTCTCTGCAACTCCTGTCATTTATTCTGTCCCTGGAACTCTCAGGGAGGCCACAGGGAACAAGCCGTGGAGGATGGTGAGGGTTTACTCTGGAGGGCTTTCGAAATTGTCAGGCATAAAAGGAAAACTCTAAGCAAAAATCACCCACGTCTTTATTCAATGAGGCTTGTCATCACATTCAACGGACAAAGAGAGCCCTGTTTCACTGGCCCCTATGTCTTCAATTTTATTTTTTCACATGCTGCTTTTTAGGCTGTTGGGCCAGGTTGTTAAAGGAAAGAGGAGGTGCCACAGTTCAGCAACCTCTAATGTGAAAGTGAATGATTTTCCCATTTTCCCTGGTTACACGACACTCCTTCCTGACTCCCAGGAACACTCTCTGCATGGCCTGCTCACGCCTCACACACCAGCCTCCCCCAACACCTGTGACCACATCCAAAAGCAGCAGAAGCAGCACCATAACCATAGCATCAGCAGGAATGCAGGTGGCCCCATTGCCTCCTGCCAGCGCAGAGCTGGAGCCAGGACCCTAGCTTTCCCACTTGGTCCTGGCACACTCCCCTCAGAGACACATTCTGCATCAGGAATAGTCCCTTTTTTGGCAGCCTAAATTCCACTCTGTCTGCAGGACCCATCACACTCAAGGGAGCCCCACACTTGGCTCTCATGATGAGCACAGATTTTCTTGAACAGCTGTCTCCTTTTTTCCCATCTTTCAAGAGTCAGATCAAATGCCACCACCTTCATGAAGCCTTTCTCACTCTGCACTGGTGAAATTCTCTCTCCTCATTTCCCGTGGTATATTTTGCTGTGGGTGTCTGACAAATGACATGTGCACACAATCTCAATTCTGTCATTTGTAAAACAGGGCACATAATATGTACCAAAAAGGTCAGTAACAGGGGAAACTAAAGTAACATATATGAGCACCTGGCACAGAGTTGGCAACAAATATCTCTTTGATTTATTTATTCACATATCACAAGCCTTATTTTCTTTTTAGTTAATTATTTATAATCTTATCTGCAATATTTGTAAACTGTCTAGCAAAGTTCTTTGCACTTGGTAGGGTCAATGAATATATTTATCTCTCTGCCTCAGTTTTTCATCTGTAAAATGGGAATAAAGTGCTTTGTAGTTTCAAGGCATTATTATCACAATTAAAATGTCATGTATAAAAACATGTTGACAAAAAGATCAAATGTTAGGCACACATGAGCTACTGTTTGACAGAATATAGGGACAAGAGCGACTGGTTTTAGGGACTACTTTTATTACCTAGTTTATCCAGTAGAGGGCAATGACACACACATGGATATTCAGATTCTTTGTAAGACTCCAAAACCATAAATTAAAAAGGGAGAATCACTTTGCTATTATGCAAAGAAAATAAAGCAGTTTTTCAAGACTCAGCTGGGTTTTTCATCTCTTTTTAGTGTTTGTCTATGCAGTTTATCTGTGTAGGAAGGAACTTCGGTTTCACTGGGTGCTTCCAGCATGGGTCAATGACCTGCCGTTCTAGTTTCTCTATTCGAATTTCCACTCACCCATGTGCCCAGGGTGAGGAATGATTGCAGTCTAGCCAATGGGGAAAAAGTGCTGTTTTCACTAGTTTTATTGCCTCAATCCTGAGCAAAAGCATTTCTATTGGGCTGTTGAGGGCTCGGTCCCAAACTGGAAAGTGGCCTGTAAGGGTTTCCATGCTGGGGGAGGGACCAGAGAAAGACTGGGAAGAACAATGCTGACCATTGTTCCCCTGGACTGGTTTGACTCCCCTTAGTCTGCTCCGTGAAGACACTGGACCCATTGACTGAGCAGTTGACATTTTCTCAGGATGGGCTAAGTCCCCCAGAGATAAGGGAACAGCAGGAGCTGGTGAGTATATCCACTGGACACACTTAGAATCATGCCACTCTAAAATTAGCAACTCTCACACAGTAAGATGGCTTGATGATGTATATGTAAATATGTATCGAAGCTCGCTGAGGATGGATTTAAAGCCCGGCTCAGAGGTTAAAGTGTCTGCCCGCAATGCGGGAGACCCGGGTTCGATCCTTGGGTCGGGAAGATCCCCTGGAGAAGGAAATGGCAACCCACTCTAGTATTCTTGCCTGGAGAATCCCATGGACAGAGGAGCCTGGTGGGCTACAGTCCACGGGGTCGCAAAGAGTCGGACAGGACTGAGCGACTTCACTTTCACTTTCACTTTTCACACATGTAAATACAGTGCGCTATCTGCTGGAGAAGAATTGAAACTTTTAATATGAGGCAGTCAACTATGACTTAGATTAATAAAGTTTGAAGGATACATTGAATGTTCCCTGTGTGTCAGGTGCTGGACTAGGGAGAGGCTGACATACAAAGATGAAATAGAATTCTTACCTTCAAGGAATGTACAGTCAAGACCAGATAATAAATAAATCAAAGCACATATGGTGATCGTCAAAATAGCTACAGTCAGTTACGTTATAATGCTTATTTTCAAAAAGAGGAATTTGTTCTAACCATTGTTATATTAGGGAATGGCTTGTACATTATGTGAATTTCATATCTAATTATGTCTAATTTCATCTGCAAGAAATACTAGGTGAGTGTAAAAAAATACTGCATCTAGGTGAACTGAATGGTATAAATATACAAACACACACACACATGCACTTATACACACACATCTAGACAAGCCCTCCCTCAGGTCACAGAGTGGACTCTGGACCACACGCATCATCCTCTGGTGTTACAACTTTGCCTCAGACCCCAGATAGCTCATCTGTCTCCACATCATCGTAACTCACAAGCTGAACCCTACAGACTACCACTTCCACAAGCAAACTTCAGATCTTTTTCAAGGTCAAGTGCCATGTCAATAGTTGTTGTCGTTCAGTCACTCAGTCATGTCCGATATTTGCGACCCCGTGGGCTGCAGCATGATGGGCTTCCCTGTCCTTCACCATCTCCCAGAGCTTCCTCAAATTCATGTCCATTGAGTCGGTGATGCCATCCAAACGTCTCATCCTCTGTTGTCCCCTTCTCCTCCCACCTTCAATCTTTCCCAGCATCAAGGTGTTTCCCAATGAGTCACCTCTTTACATCAGGGGGCCAAAGTATTGGAGCTTCAGCTTCAGCATCAGTCCTTCCAATGAATATTCAAGACTGATTTCCTTTAGGATGCCTGGTTTGATCTCCTTGCAGTCCAAGGGACTCTCAAGTGTCTTCTCCAACACCACAGTTCAAAAGCATCAATTCTTAGGTGCTCAGCTTTCTTTATGGTCCAGCTCTCACATCCATACATGACTACTGGAAAAACCCTAGCTTTGACAAGATGGACCTTTGTTGGCAAAGTACTCATGCATTTTTTAGCCATTTTGGGTACAGAAAACAATGCTGCTGTTTTCACTAGGTTTCCATCTTTTTGTGTTATCATGTCACAAAGTTTTTGAATGTTGTATCTTTAGCTCCATTTTTTCCCATAAGTTCTGTGGTTTCCACGGCTTGATTTTGCATAGCACAGTGATTTTTAGGCACACATTCATGGTATTATCACAGAATGGACTGTACAGTAAGACCTTGAGTGCGTAAAACACAGAATTTCTGTCCAGGAGGAGGGGAGAAGAGACCCAGGGATGGCCTTCCCCAGAGACAAACATGAATTATAGGACTAAGGAAGAGCATGAGTATCTTTTCAGTCTTCCTTTTTAAAAAAACTTGTTTCATTATAAGATAAACAAAGAAGAACTTAAAATGGCTTACAAAAAGGCATTTAACATGGCAAGGCAAAATACATTCAAATAACCTTTTTAAAATTAGGAGAGGAAAAATAAAAAGGGTAAAACAAATCATATATAAGCTTGCAAAACGCACGCCCTAGGTTCCGCATTAAGATCTGCTAGAGGTGAAGCTCTCTTAGTCCCTAAGGTTCCCCACTGTCGGCGGCTGGCCCTCTGTTGGTCCACCTGATCCAGAGAAGATAGTCTTTGCCGCACAATCCAGTGTGGAAGTTGCCAGCCACAGGAGATTCTTGACACTTGAAATGCGGTTAGTCCAAATTGTGATATGCTAAGTGCTAAAGGACTTCTCTGGTGGTTCAGTGGTAAAGAATCTCTCTGCAGTGCAAGAGCCGCAGGAGACTCAGATTTGATCCCTGGGTCAGGAAGATGCCCTGGAAAAGGGAATGGCAACTCACTCCAGTATTCTTGCTTGGAGAATCCCATGGACAGAGGAGCCTGGCGGGCTATAGTTCATAGGGTCGCAAAGAGTTGGACATGACTGAAGCGAATTGGCATAGCATAGCAAGTGTCAAATACACACCAAACTTCATAGACCAGCATACACACAGAAAATCACACTAACATCTCATTTATAACTTTATAGTGATTATATGTTGAAATGATAGTATTTCGTAATGGATTAAATAAACTACATTACTAAAATGTGTTTGCTTTTTTGTTTCATTTTCAATATGGCTACTACAAAGTTTTAAGTTGACTGTGGCTCTCATTATATTTCTTTTTGACACTGCTGATCTAGGGGAATGTGTAGACTATACATGATTATAAAGCCTCTGTAAAGACCTATTTCTGAACCATGATGAGTTCAAATGATGTTTCCTGACTAATGTCTGGGATGAAGGCTTTTATGTGCTTGGTGAGGACGAGATCCAGTTGCTTTCGCAAATCAGCTAAAATCACAGAAGTATTCATGTGTTCTTGGGAAAAGCAAGAAGCCTGATTAGTCCATGAACTGAATAAAAAGACTAGCCCACTGCTGGGAGTGACACACAGGAAGGAACAACAACTAATCTGTGTGAGCTAGAGTGTAGTGTAGGCTGTGTGTATCCTCCGATGTCTGTTCACGTCTGCATGTGTGTGCCTTCTATGTAGCCTCGAGAGTGTATGTGTGTGCACCATGTGTGTTCTTGTATGTGTGCCTGTATGCGAATACATGCCTACATGTTTGCATACATGTGTGTTCTCGTGTGTGCATTTCTGGTGTCCCTGTGTGTACACGTTTGTGTGTTGTGCACCCATGAGTGTGCCTGTATATACACTTGTGTGCATGTCGTTGTGTGTGTATCCATGTGTCATACATGCATGCCTGTGTATATCTTATGTCTGCTCCTGTGTACATATGTGTGGCCTTGTTCATGTGCTTTTGTGTGTATATCCTTGTGCATGTGTATGCATATTACTCATATGTGATGTTGAAGACAAAATTGGGCACTAGAGAGAAGTAAGCACAAAAATATATACCTAGAGCCCAAAAAGTAGACGGTTTTTAGATAAGGAACAAGAATTTAATACACAGCATAGGGAATTATACTTGATATCTTGTAATAACCTGTAAAGAAACAAAATCTTAAAAAAAAACAAAAGAAAGTAAACCATTTTACACTTTAGGCTTGGGATTCATTCACTGACGGATTTCAAACCAGAACACACTATGGATAGATTTTCATTTTTGAACAGATTGTATTGGCTGCAGTAATCAACTGACAACTGGATAGGGATACTTCTATTGAGAAAGATATCTATACATTCTGATAACATCTTTAAAAATTGGAAAATGTAATACACAAAGTTGATATCCTTATATACACTATAGAATGCATATCCTTTCGCTGCAGACATCTAAAAACCTGAAATGAAAGCTGGGACTATCCATTAGCATGTCAGCCCCAGAGGAAGGTGGTTTAATATGTCATGCACTTAAGCATGAGCTTTAGGTAGCATCATTTTCCCCATCACTGTCTGCAAAGGCATTTCATAGGCTTTTTCTTTGTCCTCTTGTGAGAAGTGCCTTACAGTTCTCCATCCTCTTTGAGTGAAAAGTAAACAAGACCCGCACGTGGTTATGAGCCTTGTCCTCTCTCTGCTAGAGTCACAGCTAAACTGAACTCAGAGCCCAGGGCAAAGGTTGTGATTCAGAAATCTACCTGCTTCTCTGCTCTAAATACACGTAAAGACATGAGTGCTGGCTCTTTTCAGAGGATGGGAGGGCTCTGCTGCCTCTTCTTCACCGCCCCTCGATCACTTTTACCTCTGACCCACTCCCTTCTTAATCTCCTTAATCTGGCCCATTTACACAAACACAAAGGGATGAGGTCATCGTATGTGTAGTGAGGTTGTCTGTGCCTTTTAGGAAGGTGAACATCAAAGGGCATACTTTTCCTACCCACAGTCTTGCAGAGTGACTAACTTTAATTGCTCAAGACGTTGATATTAATGGGTTCTGCTACATCAGTGGGAGAAAAAAAAAAAAATCCAGATGGAGGCCGAGTAAATACTCAGGAATTCTGGTCAATCTTCTAATTGTCATGTCCTTACCTGGCTCTCCCTTGGAAAGTTGCACACCAAGTTTACAGAATATAAGGACAAGAAACCTAGTCTTCACAAATTTAGACTTCAGTGCAGCCACCTGAGTGTTAAACATGCTACTGAATATTTTAACTGTTAGCATGCAAATCGTCTAAACTACTCAACAGAAATACACAGAGGGTAATGAACGCAGTCCAGTAGACTGAGCCCTAGATAGAGGAATGTAGATGCTGGGAGATGAAGGTCATAGCCACGCACACAGGACAAAGTAGAGAGGTCAGGAAGAGTCCTCAGGCAACTCATGGATGCCCTGAATGCAGTTTCTGCGGTGGAAAGTGAGTGGCAAAAATGGTTAGTGAGAGGGTATCTGCAGGGGGGCTGCCAAAGGGCTCTCAGTGGAAGAGGGACTGATTGGTTTCATTTCTGTTCAGTTCAGTTCAGTCGCTCAATCTTGTCCGACTCTTTGTGATGCCATGGACTGCAGCACACCAGGCTTCCCCGTCCATCACCAACTCTCAGAGCTTCCTCAGACTCATGTCCATTGAGTTGGTGATGCCATCCAACCATCTCATCCTCTGTCGTCCCCTTCTCCTTCTGCCTTCAATCTTTCCTAGCATCAGGGTCTTTTCTAATGAGTCCGTTCTTCGCATCAGGTGGGACAATGTACTGGGGCTTTAGCATCAGTTTTTCCAAAGTATATTCAGGACTGATTTCCTCCAGGATTGACTGGTTTGATCTCCTTGCTGCCCAAGGGACTCTCAAGAGTGTTCTAAACACCACAGTTCAAAAGCATCAATTCTTCAGCACTCAGCTTTCTTTATGGTCCAACTCTCACATCCATACATGACTACTGGAAAAACCATCGCTTTGACTAGATGGACATTTGTCAGCAAAGTAATGTTTCTGCTTTTTAATATGCTGTCTAGGTTGGTAATAGTTTCTCTTCCAAGGAGCAAGCATCTTACAATTTCATGGCTGCAGTCACCATCTGCAGTGATTTTGGAGCCCAAGAAAATAAAGTCTGTCACTGTTTCCATTGTTTTCCCATCTATTTGAGATGAAGTGATGGGACCGGATGCCATGATCTTAGTTTTTTGAATGTTGAATTTTAAGTCAGCTTTTTCACTCTCCTCTTTCACGCTCATCAGGAGGTTCTTTAGCTCCTCTTTACTTTCTGCTATAAGGGTGGTGTCATCTGCATATCTGAGGTTATTGATATTTCTCCCGGAGATCTGAATTCCAGTTTGTGCTTCATCCAGCCCAGAATTTTGCATGATGTACTCTGCATATAAGTTAAATAAGCAGGGTGACAATATACAGCCTTGACATACTCCTTTCACCAAAATTTAGAACCAGTCCATTGTTCCATGTCCAGTTCTAACTGCTGCTTCTTGACCTACATGCAGATTTCTCAGGAGGCAGGTAAGGTGCTCTGGTATTGCCATCTCTTTAAAAATTTTTCACAGTTTGTTGTGATCCAGACAGTCAAAGACTTTGGCATAGTCAATAAAGCAGAAGTAGATGTTTTGCTGGAATTCTTTGGAATTTTCTATGATCCAACGGATGTTGGCAATTTGATCTCTGGTTCCTCTGCCTTTCCTAAATCCAGCTTGAACATCTGGAAGTTCTCAGTTTGTGTACTTTTGAAGCCTAACTTGGAGAATTTTGAACATTACTTTGCTAGAGTGTGAAATGAGTGCATGTGTGTGGTAGTTTGAAGATTCTTTGGCATTGACCTTCTTTGGCACTGGAATGAAAACTGACCTTTTCCAGTCCTGTGGCTACTGCTAAGTTTTCCAGATTTGCTGGCATATTGAGTGCAGCACTTTCACAGCATCATCTTTTAGAACTTGAAATAGCTCAGCTGGAATTCCATCACCTCCACTAGCTTTGTTCTTAGTGATGCTTCCTAAGGTCCACTTGATTTCACACTCCAGGATGTCTAGCTCTAGGTGAGTGATCACACCATCATGGTTATCTGGGTCATGAAGGTCTTTTTTGTACAGTTCTTCTATATATTCTGGCTACCTATTCTTGACATATTCTGCTTTTGTTAGGTCCATACCATTCCTGTCCTTTACTGAGCCCATCTTTGCATGAAATGTTCCATTGGTATCTTTAATTTTCTTAAAGAGATCTCTAGTCTTTCCCATTCTATTCATTTCCATTGAGTCACCCTTATTTTGACAGCTGTGATCAGAATAGTAGTGGAGGTAAAATAAGAAACCATTAAAATATTCCAGACAGAAGGGAGCTGGATCTTCTAAATCAATAGTGGTGGTTATGATGAAGAAGAGAAAAAAAAAGTTAGAGCTAACATACAACAAATGATTGGATGTGGGAGAAAAGAGAAAGAAACAAGGATTGACTAAGTGATTCCTAGTTTAGGTGACTGTGTAGATGGTAGAGTAATGGGGAAGAACAGATCTGACTCCATATTTGATCTGTTTCTTTACTTTAACCTTTGCATTCTGTCATTTTTGCTATAAGTTAATCACTAAAGGGGTATTGCCTATAGCTTAAAATGAACATATATCTCCAGGAATTAGATGCCTGAATGTAAAACTGAAATACCTTTGTTTAGTTCATAGGAAACATCCTGACCAGGCCAGCCTGTGAATGGCTACAGAAAAAAAGAAAGGAACACATTCCCTCCCAGAGTCTGGGTGAAATCATAAAATATTTGCAAGAGCTTATGGCCTTTTTAGGCTTCCCATGTGGCACTAGTTGTAAAGAACCTGTCTGTCAATGCAGGAGGCATAAAAGACATAAGTTCAGTCTCTGGGTCTGGAAGATCCCTTGGAGGAGGAAATGGCAACCCACATCAGTATTCTTGCCTGGAGAATCCCATGGACAGAGGAGCCTGGTGGGCTACAGTCCATAGGGTTGCAAAGAGTCTGACGCTACTGAAGCGACTTAGCATGCTCATGACTTTTTTACTTTACATCCTCAGCTGCCTTCCTATTTGTTCCATAAAAGAAACGAGCATCCAAACCTGGGTGAGATGATTCTCTGGGACATCAGTCCACCATCTTCTTGGTCTTCCAGCTTTCTGAATAAAGTCACTATTCCTTGCCCCAGCACCACATCCCTGATTTATTGGCCATTGCCAAAAGGACGAATTTGGGGCTTGGTAACAGTAGTAGGGAATATAAAATTGAGACTGTAGGGGCAGGACTGAGTCCACAGGATGAGTTAGAGTTTCCTTTTGAATGGATTGCATTTGCAGTGGTTTGGAACAGCCATGGAAGACATGCTCAGTAAACCATCGGATGTACAGTTCTGAGACTTTGACACAGGTCTGATCCACGCATACAAATTAGTGAGTCATCAGCACATTGAAGTAGAAGAAATCATGAATGTGCCTGAGATTAACTCACAGAGTTTATCTGCTAAGAGTCATGGCTGAGACCCAGCCCAAGCCTGGGAATCTCTACAGTCCAGGCACTAGTGGATGGATGAAAAAAGCAAAAATAAAGAATACAAAAAAAAACCCCAGAAAACTGGAGAAGAACCAGGACAGTGCAGTGTCATGGAAGCCAGAGGAGTAGAAGGTCTGCAGAGGACTTGGGGACGGAGGCCCCTGAAGAAGATTCTCTTGACTTGGATCCTGAGTTCCAAAGAGGAATCATTCTGAAGAAGAAGATGGGGATGGAATATCTGAAAGGGAGGCCGCGCTGGCAGATGTGAGCATCCCAAGCCTACAGATTGCACTTTCTATAATACCAGTGCACAGCAGCATGCTTTGTGTTGAGCGGGGGCTTAAATTTAAGTTTATCAAGATGAAGTGACTTCTGTACCAAAGTGATCAGGTTGAGTGCATTTCAGATGAAAACCGCCATCTTTAGAGGTATTTATGCTCAACCTTCCATAAGTTTCTTTACATACATCATCTCATTTAAACTTCAGAGCAAACCATGAGAGAAAATATTATCACTTTCACATGAAAAACTTAGAGTTGATGACTTGCCTAAGGCAAATGGGTAGCACAGGGCAGAGGAGGCACTTGAACTCGTGTCTTCTGAATTCATGCCCATGCTTTCGGAACTGAATTGCAGAGTCGTTTCTTTAGTGAGTCCTTTGTATCTGACACAGCACACAACTTGGTCCTGCATATAATACAACCTGCATACAATATGCAGGTCCCCTGTAAGCTTTATCCCAGGGTTTGTGGTGCCCAGTGATGTAACTAACAAGGTGACAGCCCTGACTTGCATCTGTAGAAAACGGGAGCTTCTTCTGCTCAATTGCCTTGAGGCTGCTTCCCTTTGCAAAGTGCTGCCGCTTCCGGAGTTGTCAGTCCAGCATGCATACTCCCCTTCTTCCTCACTAACAGAGCCTCTTTGTTGTTTGGAATGGTGACACGCTCTGCACCAGTACTTGCTTCCCCAGTTTCCCCAGGCAGGGCGTGGCCATGTGACTGGGTCTGGGGACAGAACTGGCTGGCATGCTTTCTGTGCTCAGATTACTCTTTGCCTTTCTTTCTTGGAACATAAACACAACGGCTGGAGGTGTAGCCATCGTTTTATGACCATGAGGACAGAAGGCATAGCCTAGGAATGGTGAAAGAGGCAGATGAGAGCCTAGTCTCTGATGCTACACATGAATTATACCAGCTATAGATTACTCACCTCTAAACTTCTTAAGTATGAAAATCAAAGTCTTATTTATTTAAGATGCAGTTTTTCAGCTATTCTGTTCATTGTTAAATGTAGTCCCAGCTGACATAAAGAGCTAGTTTCAAGGTACTACCCAGCCTAATTCATTCCCATGTTTCCTACCTTTCAGTATGTGTCTGGCTTTGTAAATAACTCACAATTTAGAGGTCCAAAAGGAGAAAAGAGCTTATCGAAACCAAACAATTCTACTTCTTTCAAAATAAACTAGAGATAAGCAAAGCTATTGGATACTTTACAATAGAACAGAAATAACTTACTGTGGCAGAAGAGTGGTTAAAGCTTGGATTTTTGTAGTTATACAGACTGTGGCATGCATTTCAACTCTATTACTTGCCACCTGTGTTACCTTGGATAAGTTACTGAACCTCTCTGAGTCCTGACTCACTTTTCATATATTGATAATCATACTAATCTCATAGGATTGTTATAGGGATTAAATGGGAAAATGTTTGTAGAGTGCTTCATGTAGTACTTGGCACTATCACATAAGCTTCATTTATTAATGATATTAATATTAAGGAAGATTATCCACACTACATCAAATATTTCATACTTTGTATAAAATACATCCTTCCTCACTTGCTTTTAGTGGGTCTCCCAGATAGGAATGGGTTGCAATGACTCTTTCATAGTTTCACCCATACTCCTTGGGACCAATGGAAGGGGATAGTCAGTGTCCGAACGTAAACTCTGAGACATGAATTGAAAGTGTTAGTCACTCAGTCATGTCTGACTCTCTGTGACTTCATGGACTGTAGACCACCAGATTTCTCTGTCCATGGAATTCCTCAGACAAGAATACTGGAGTGGGTTGCCATTTCCTTCTGCAGGAGATCTTCCTGACGCAGGAATCAAACTCGGGTCTCCTGCATTGTAGGCAGATTCTTTATCAACTGAGCTACAAGGGAAGAGACAATCCTCAAAAGAAGCAGCACGCATTGTGAGCAAACGGAAGCTGTCTAGGTAAACTGACTTCGATGGACTATTCGGATGTTTGTAATATTGTGCCAGTGACAGAGCAGGTTGTTGCTGCCGTTGTCCAGTCGTTCAGCCGTGTCCAACTCTCTGCAGCCCCACGGACTGCAGCATGCCAGGCTTCCCTGTCCTTCACCATCTCCCAGAGGTTGCTCAAATTCAGGTCCATTGAGTCGGTGATGCCATCCAAACATCGCTTCCTCTGTCATCCCCTTCTCCTCCTGCCTTCAATCTTTCCCAGCATCAGAGCAGGTACTTGCCCTATTTTAAATGATGAACTGTGGGTCCTATCACTGCTATACTAGGCCTGGAACACAGGTGTTTTGGCACCTTTCTACTCTACCTCTTCTGACTCTAATGCAATCAAGTTTCCCAGCACATCTACAATAGTCATTGGCTTCAGTATTATTGGGTACAGTAAACCTTAACCATGGAAAAGTCAAAAGATTATTACTCTTAATTGTTAAAGTAGACTCCCATGGGTTATTTTATTTTTATATCTTTGTTTTCTTCCCTTTTCTCTTCCTTTTGTTTACTGGGTCTCCTGGTTCCAACTTGCCAAAATCATCAGATCTATTATATGTAACTGAAAAACAGTCAAGAAATCGAGTTTAGGACTTCCCTGGTGTCCAGTGGTTAAGAATTCATCTTCCAATGCAAGAGATGTGGATTCAATCCCTGGTTGGGGAGCTAAGATCCCGTATGCCTTGCAGCCTAAAAATTAAAACTTAAACAGAAGCAATATTGTAAAATAAAGACTTTAAAAATGGTCCACATCAAAAAAAAATTTTTTTTTAAAGAAATGAAGTTCATCTTTGGATTCCCTAGGCTACATCTTGTGCTATATCCCCACCTCTTCATACTGTCCAGTATTAAACCCTGCCTTTAGGATGACATCAAGCAGAAGCCTCTTACACCTTAATGGGGGCATCCCAGATGGCACTAGAGGTAAAGAAGCTTCTGACAATGCAGGAGATTTAAGAGACATAGGCTAGATCCCTGGGTCAGGAAGATCCCTTGGAGGAGGGCAAGACAACCCACTCCAGTATTCTTGCCTGGAGAATCCCATGGACAGAGGAGCCTGGCGGACTACAGCCCATGGGGTCAGAGAGAGTAGGACACTGAAGTGACTTAGCGTGCACGCTCATTTTGGTGAGTATTCTGTATGATAGCAACCCCTCTCAGGGTATTTGGGTTTAAACCTTAGCTCTAATAATGGCATGACACGGGTATCTCTCCACGAAAGGTATCTAGGATCTTACCTCTTCTCTTTGTCAGGGGCAATACTTTGGGGTCCCTCATGTCTCTTAGGGATTCTTTACTGTCTGAGCTACTAGAGAAGCCCTCTCTTAAGGATTCTTAAACAAGAGTTCAGGCATTCACCGCCTCTGGCTTCAGGTAAGAATTCCTGAAAGGAGCTTTCACAGTGAGTCCTCGATTCTCATGAAAATGCGATTGTCACTCTCTTTCTGGAAACACTGAATTCTTTGAGGGCACACAGAAATTTTCTATCTGGAAGAAGCGGTAAAATGGATTCGCTCACCACGGGTTCCGCTTCAGAAGAGTGTCTGGAAGTGACAGGTACTTCTAAAAACTATTTGGAAATTGTGTCTGCCTGGATTTATTTTCATTTATCAAATATTATTTTGCTACCGTACCTAAAGTGGTGGAACTAATATCTCCAATTGCACTTGCCCGCACCCTGGCCCCGTGCCCGCCAGCCCCGTGGGAGCAGGGCATCAAGTGACATCGGCAAGACTGCTCTTTAACAGCCAGGGTTATTTTATTAAGGAAAATTTGTATTGCCCTTTCTCCCCTTGCAAACGTGCCAAATGGACAGATTTTGATTTTTCTTGGCCAAGGGAATGAAAGACCAGGGAAGTGGCTTTGTTCCCCCTCTGGCATTTCCACTGTGAGCTCAGGAGGTGCCTGCTGAATAGGATCACTTGAGTAGCTAAAATTTCAGGTGTGAGTTTCATCTCAGCAATGCATAAAGCCTGGGAGCTGGGGACAGTATCCGCGTGGGGGTTCTTGTCAGTTCCCTGCGATTTCGTCGCCACTCGCAGCTGGCCCAGGTGTGTCCCCCCCAGGTAAGGCGGGAGGCCCTTTTGGATGCCACGTCCCCTTTGTTGCATCTTATCTTGTTAGTTAAGCTGTCAAGAAAGTTGCCAGTCAGGAGAGGTTGTAGGTAGAGAAACACAGGGAGTTTAATCCAATTAAAACTGCACTGGCTTTTCCACATTCCTGGCATCCTGGTTCAAACTAGGAAGAATCTTTTCAACCTGGGGGCCATAGGGGGATATAAAACTAACCTTAAATATTTGTGTTGCAACCTGGCATAATACTGAATATAGAACGTAGGGCCACAGAGAAAGGATTTTTGGTACAGGAGATAAAAAGAGCTCACTTTTAACTGTTTTCTCAGAGGTCTTTAACTCAGTCCTGTTTCTGGTGTAAAAAGACTCACCGATAAGCCAGGCAAGGAAGCTGTTGGTAGCTGCTCTCCAAGAGAGGTCTTCTTTAGCAGATAGTTTGAACTGATTTCTAAGAAGGGATTTGATGATCCCAGAAAGATCCCTCTTTTCAGGGCTCGAGGAAGTTGTGACTGCAGCTCAAGATGTCTTCGAATGAAAATCAACAAATGTGTTCAGATTTAAACCCATACCATCACACATTGACACAGAGGGACACAGATGGTATATTGGAGTGGTAAATCTATTTTTCGTTGCTCACTATGGAAAACATGCAGTGCAAGCTCTATTGACAGGCTGGTTTTTGAGTGAGATCTGTGTTCAAAGCAAATGTACACATGAGGGAACCTCAGAGCCTGCAGATGTCTTCTGAAAGGATTGCACGGGGTAAATAAGGACAGGGCTCGGTCCTTGTCTGGGGTGCACTAAAAGATGGGGAGGGCACAAGTGCTGGTGACAGAAACAGAGAAGGCCTGCTCTGATGAAAGCAGTCCACTTTGACACTCAAAGACTTCAATTCCTCGTCCATTTAACAGAAAGGACGCTCATTACAGGAGACCCTGATGCTTTCAGAAAATAATAATCTATGCTCTTTTAATAGTAGCTTTATTAACCTGAAAAACTATCCAAGATTGTTAGTGAGAAAAGCAAATGGAACTATATGGTTGCATGAATTTAAAATCATATACAATTACAGTATGTATTAGTACTTGTCTGATACACACAACAGTGTTCATACTGGCCATTTCTATGGAATAAGAATAGAGGAAGTGGTAAGAACAACTATATTTGGACTATTGTTTTTTCATTTATTTTTATTAGTTGGAGGCTAATTACTTTTATTTGGACTATTTTAAAAGTATATTTTTATAACTTAAAAAACGTGAGTTCTCACAAAGCAGTGAAGGAATTACAGCTAAACTGAAGCACGTTTACAGTTTTCTCACAATACTCAATGTTTTCTAAAGACCAAGACAGCCCTATCCTCTCAGGAGCACAGAAGAATGTGTTGCCAGAGGTCAGTGCTAACAATTAAACTGAAGGAATCTTTTCTTAAAGTAAATCCCTATACAAACAAAAATAAACAAATGGGACCTATTCAAGCTACAGGCACAGCAAAGGAAACCATAAATAAAATGAAAAGACAACCTAAAGAATGGGAGAAAATATTTGCAAATGATGAAATTGACAAGGGCTTAATTTCCAAAATATACAAATAACTCATACAACTCAACAAGAAAAAAAAAAACACTGAAAAATGAGCAGAAAACCTAAGCAGACATTTCTCCAAAGAAAACATATAGATAGCCAACAATTACATGAAAAGACACTCAATATTGCTAATAATTAGAGAAATGCAAATCAAAACTATGGTTAGGTACCACCTCACACCTGTCAGAATGGCCATCATTTAAAAGTCTAACAATAACAAATGCTGGAGTAGTTGCGAGGAAAAGGGAATCCTCCTCTACTTTTGGTGGGAATGTAAGTTGGTACAGCCACTGTGGAAAATAGTATGGAGGTGCCTCAGAAAACTACAAATAGAATTAACATATGATCCAGTATTCCCACTCCTGGGCATATATCCAGACAAAATTGTGATTCAAAAAGACACATTCACCCTATGTTCATGGCAGCACTATTCACAACAGCCAAGACATGGAAGTGAGCTAAGTGTCCATTGACGGATGAATGGATCAAGAATATGTGGTACATATATGCAAAGAAATCTTAGCCATGAAAAAGAACAAAATGATACCATGTGCAGCAACATGGATGTAACTAGAGATTATCATACTCAGTGAAGTAAGTCAGAAAGAGATAAATACTATATGATATCACTTATAATTGGAATCTAAAATATGACACAAATAAATCCATCTGCAAAACAGAGACAGACTCATGGACATGGAGAACAGTCTTGTGGTTGCCATCAGGGAAGGGATTGTGGAAGGAATGGATTGGGAGGTTGGGTTTAGTAGATGCAGACTATTACATAGAGAATGAACAAAAAACAAGGTCCTACTGTAGAGCACAGGGAAATATATTTACTATTCAATGATAAACCATAATGGAAAATATATTTAAAAAAAAATATATATATATATATACACACACACACATATGTAAAAGTCGCTCAGTCCTGTCTGACTCTTTGTGACCCCATGGACTGGAGCCTGCCAGGCTCTTCTCACAGGAGGAATATTCTCCAGGGAAGAATATTGGGGTGGGTTGCCATTTCCTTTTCCAGGGGATCTTCCCAACCCAGAGATCAAACCTGGGTCTTCTGCACTGTGGGCAGACTCTTTACTGTCTGAGCCACCAAGGAAGCCCATATATATATATAACTAAATCACTTTGTTGTACAGCAGGATTAACACAACATTGTAAATCAACTATATTTTAATTTTTTTAAAGCAGAAAAAAAGCAAATTTCTAGTTTTACCTAGCTATAAAGTCTTGTTATAAAGTCTTGATGATAGCAGCTAAGAGTACATTTTACCTTTTTAATGAGAAAAGTGAAGGAATGAAAAAGAATTTTTGATGGGATTTATATTATCAGTGTATTAAAGTGATTCATAAAGAGGAGAGTAGTTATAGGCTCTTTTAATAATCTAAACTTTTAAATTATCAATTTATCCACACAAACAAAAGCCACCAATTTAAAGTGTTGCTTATCATTTGTGGGGAGGAGGTGGCCCATGGAACTCTTGAAATCCACATGGGCACTAACCTATCAATGGATGGTGATACCAGATATGATTACCAGAATTACATGTGGAACTTGTCTGAGTTTGAAGCAATGGATATTGGATATGGAGTAATGGGAAGACAGTAAAATAGTGTCTTAAAAATTCTTTACAGATAAGCTTATTTCAAACTGATCACATTTGCCCACTGGGGTTCCTTAACCTTTGGCTAAGATTCCCATTGTAGCTTTCTCTTGGTTTCCACTATTTGCTGTTCTAATGAGTTCAGTTCAGTTCAGTCGCTCATCCATGTCTGACTCTTTGTGACACCATGAATCGCAGCACGCCAGGCCTCCCTGTCCATCACCAACTCCCGGAGTCCACCCAAACCCATGTCCATCGAGTCGGTGATGCCATCCAACCATCTCATCCTCTGTTGTCCCCTTCTCCTCCTGCCCTCAGTCTTTCCCAGCATCATGGTCCTTTCCAATGAGCCAGCTCTTCGTATCGGGTGGCCAAAGTATTGGAGTTTCAGCTTCAGCATTAGTCCTTCCAATGAACACCCAGGACTGATCTCCTTTAGGATGGACTGGTTGGATCTCCTTGCAGTCCAAGGGACTCTCAAGAGTCTTCTCCAACACCACAGTTCAAAAGCATCAATTCTTCGGTGCTCAGCTTTCTTTATAGTCCAACTCACATCCATACATGACTACTAGAAAAACCATAGCCTTGACTAGATGGACCTTTGTTGGCAAAGTAATGTCTCTGCTTTTCAATATGCTGTCTAGGTTGGTCATAGCTTTCCTTCCAAGGAGTAAGCGTCTTTAATTTCATGGCTGCAATCAACATCTGCAGTGATTTTGGAGCCCCCCAAAATAAAGTCTGACACTGTTTCCACTGTTTCCCCATCTATTTGCCATGAAGTGATGGGACCAGATGCCATGATCTTAGTTTTCTGAATGTTGAGCTTTAAGTCAACTTTTTCACTCTCCTCTTTCACTTTCATCAAGAGGCTCTTTAGTTCTTCTTCCCTTTCTGCCATAAGGGTGGTGTCATTTGCATATCTGAGGTTATTGATATTTCTCTTGGCAATCTTGATTCCAGCTTGTGCTTCCTCCAGCCCAGTGTTTCTCATGATGTACTCTGCATATAAGTTAACTAAGCAGGGTGACAATATACAGCCTTGACGTACTCCTTTTCCTATGTGGAACCAGTCTTGTTTCATGTCCAGTTCTAACTGTTGCTTCCTGACCTGCATACAGGTTTCTCAAGAAGCAGGTCAGGTTGTCTGGTATTCCCATCTCCTTCAGAATTTTCCACACTTTATTGTGAAACACACAGTCAAAGGCTTTGGCATAGTCAATAAAGCAGAAATAGATGTTTTTCTGGAACTTTCTTGCTTTTTCAATGATCCAGCAGATGTTGGCAAGTAGGGAGGCATAAAGAGCTCTGAAGGAAGGCAGCTGAATTCAATGGGGAGGTGAATTTCAGAAGCACGCTGTACATGACAGTAGGTCCAGGAGTGAGTCCTGTGATTAGTCAAAGAGTACTCTGGGGACCTTGCAAGGATCAAGTCTTCAGGGGAGGCACTGGAAGCAGCACAAGGCCACTGAGGAAACAGATGTATTCTGAGCACACCTCCCAAATCTTCCCAAAAGAGATGGCTGGCTGCTTCTCCATAAACCACCTCCATCCTCTCCACTGACCTGAACTAGCCCAAGTGCTTCAAGACCTGATTGGGACTAAGATTTTGCTAAGGAATTGCGAAGGTGTGAAAGCTCATTTATGCAGTATCACTCAAATTTGACTACATGATAGAACCAATTGGGGATATTTTACAAATCTGGGTGCCTTAGCCATATCCCAGACAAGTAAATCAATATTTCTTTCCCTAAGACCCAAGCATTTGTGTCATATAAAGTCCCCCAGGTGGCTCAATGTGCCATTCCTACTTTACAACCCTCCTTGGTGAAGCTTTCCTCACAAAATGCCTGAAACCATGTAGGCTTTAGTGACCTCATTTAGGTTTCCCTTTTGAACTCAGTACACACAGTTCTTGGGTCATGGGATAAGCCATTCAATGATGTAAAACTGAGAAATCAAAACTTTCAAAGTTTATGGAATGCAGTCTATTTTTATTTATTTATATATTTATGGAATGTCTAATTAAGACACTTAATTAGGACATCACCTCACTTGATTCTGCTGCAGTCTTTTTTTTTAATTTAATCTTTCCAATTCTACACTATTGATAAAATGTTGCAGCTAAGATTTTTCAACCCATCAATACACTTTCTCAGTGCTGTATCATGATGTACTACAGTGAACTTCTATTTACTTTAGAAGTAACTTCGTGTGGACAACAGAGTAATTCCCACCAGGATAATTATTTAGTAGTTAACAAAGAGAAACATAATCATAATGTTTATCAGATATCATAGATGTCTTATAGAAATGTGTTTTATGCTTCTCTAATATTTTTGCAAATATTGAAAGTACATAAAACATAAATTAACAGTAAATGAACAATTTCAAAGTAACTGATCATATAATTACCAATATAACCACCACTCAGGTCAAAACAAAGTACATTGCCAGTTCTTCAGGATCCCCTATCATTACATCATTACATCACAACCCTTTCACTTTAGTTAGAGATGATCCTTACTCTGATGTTTACGGTTACCACTTTCTTGCTTTCTTTATAGTTTTACCACTGATGTGAGTGCATGCTCTGCCTTTCAGGCATGTCCAACTCTTTGCAACCCATGGACTGCAGCCTGCCAAGCTCCTCTGTCCATGGAACTCTCCCAGCAAGAATACTGGAGTGGGGTGTCATTTCCTACTTCAGGTGATCTTCCCAACCTAGGGACAGAACTCGCGTCTTGGATCTCCTGCACTGGCAGGTGGGTTCTTTAGCACTGTGCCACCTGGAAAGCCCATCAATGATGTCAGTTCAGTTCAGTTCAGTTGCTTAGTTGTGTCTGACTCCTTGCGACCCCATGAATCGCAGCAAGCCAGGCCTCCCTGTCCATCACCAACTCCTGCAGTTTACTCAAACTCATGCCCATCGAATCGGTGATGCCATCCAACCATCTCATCCTCTGTCGTCCCCTTCTCCTCCTGCCCCCAGTCCCTCCCAGCATCACGGTCTTTTCCCTTGAGTCAACTCTTCACATGAGGTGGACTAAGTATTGGAGTTTCAGCTTCAGCATCAGTCCTTCCAATGAACACCCAGGACTGATTTCCTTTAGGATGGACTGGTTGGATCTCCTTGCAGTCCAAGGGACTCTCAAGAGTCTTCTTCAACACCACAGTTGAAAACCATCAATTCTTTGGCACTCAGCTTTCTTTATAGTCCAACTCTCACATCCATACATGACCACTGGAAAAATCATAGCCTTGACTAGATGGACCTTTGTTGGCAAAGTAATGTCTCTGCTTTTTAACATGCTATCTTGGTTGGTCATAGCTTTCCTTCCAAGGAGTAAGCGTCTTTTAATTTCATGGCTGCAATCAACATCTGCAGTGATTTTGGAGCCCCCCAAAATAAAGTCTGACACTGTTTCCACTGTTTCCCCATCTATTTGCCATGAAGTGATGGGACCAGATGCCATGATCTTAGTTTTCTGAATGTTGAGCTTTAAGTCAACTTTTTCACTCTCCTCTTTCACTTTCATCAAGAGGCTCTTTAGTTCTTCTTCCCTTTCTGCCATAAGGGTGGTGTCATCTGCATATCTGAGGTTATTGATATTTCTCCCAGCAATCTTGATTCCAGCTTGTGCTTCTTCCAGCCCAGCGTTTCTCATGATGTACTCTGCATATAAGTTAAATAATCAGGGTGACAATTTACAGCCTTGACGTACTCCTTTTCCTGTTTGGAACCAGTCTGTTGTTCCATGTCCAGTTCTAGCTGTTTCTTCCTGACCTGCAATGATGTAGGCCTCCCTAAAAATATGCTAACTGCTTTTAAACTTTTTGTAAGTATAACTGCATATAAGTGGGCTTCCCAGGAAGTGCTAGTGGATAAAGAACCCACCTGTCAATGCAGGAGACATAAGAGATATGGGTTCAATCCCTGGGTCAGGAAGACCCCCTAGATGAGAAAATGGCAACTGTATTCCTGCCTGGGAAATCCTATGGACAGAGGAGCCTAGCATGCTACTGGTTCCTCTTAAGTATCCATTTATGTTTTACTTCTTATGACCTAAACTGTTCACAAACATTCACTCACGTTGTGGGTTATTTGTATGCTGTGTACTACTGCTCCAGGACCTCCCACTGATACCAAACTCCACAGATGGTGAAGTCACTTACATAAAATGGTGTAGCATTTGCATATAATCTACACCCTCCCATATACTTTTAAATCATCTCTAGATTACTTATAATGCCTAATATAATGTAAATGCTATTGAATAGTTGTGAATACAACGCAAATGCTATGCAAATAGTTGCCAGAACACAGCAAATTTATTGTGATTTTAGGAACTTTCTGGACTTTTTTTTTCTGAATATTTCTGATCTTCAGTTGGTTGAATCCACAGATACAGACCTTGCAGATACAGAGGACCAGCTGTATTCCATTGTATGAATATATAACTTATTTATCTAATAATCTTTTGATAGATGTTTGGATATTTTCCAGTTTGGGGCTTTTATGAATAATGCTATTCTGTATCCTTTTACATGCACCCAAAATACACTAACATGTATCAGAATTGTACAAAAAGATTGTTAAAACACAAATTTCCAAACCCACCCACAGTCTCTGATTCAATAGGTCTGGGGTGGAGAAGGAGATGGCAACCCACTCTAGTATTCTTGCTTAGAAAATTCTATGGACTAAAGAGCCTGGCAGGCTACAGTCCATGGGATTGCAGAGTTGAACCTGACTGAGCAATTGAACATGGGGTGCAGCTCACGTATTTATGTTCCTATCAAATCCCCAGGTGACACTGATGCTGCTGGTCTGAGAAATACACTTTGAGCGCCACTGCTCTGGCCCTGGCTACCCAAGAGACACTCAGAACTGTAGAATTTCAGACTCCAATCCAGACTTATTGAATTAGAATTATAAATTTATAATTATAAATTATAAAGATCCCAGGTGATTTGGACACACAATAAAGTTTAAGAAAAAATTGCTATAGGTTTTATGTGTGTGTGTGTGTGTAGGTTTTACATATATCTATATCTATCTATCTATATCTTGAATTTTTCTGGATCATAGTAATATGGATATGTTTAACAGTTCTAGATAATGTCAAATATATTTTATAGCAGATTTACAATTTATGCATCAACCACCAGAAATGTGTGCATTTTCAGATACTTTTCAAATTCACTAAGAAAAAACACAATAGCTTACTTTTTAATTTCAAAACCCTTCCAAACATGTATCTAACTTATCATCCATAAAACATTCTTCCCATCCCCTTAAATGGGTGAAAATGTTAATTAAAGCATGTAAGTCCTTTAGTTATTCCATATATTCCTCTTTTTAAATTTAGAGAGAATTATGAGTTCTTAAAAATTATAAAGTTTTAGAGGATTCAAAACAATGTTCAAAAACAATAAATAATTCTCTTGGACAGGTGTCATTCATCAAAGTGGTCATTATATAATTTTTTAAGCTATTTACAATAACTAACAGTAAGTCAAGTTTTAATCCTATTAATAAATGTACACACATACAGAACTAGGAAGCATTGGAGATACATATATTTTTAATGTGAAAACTTTTAAACAGAAGTGATACAATCTTAACTTTTTCTATTTTCATAAACTTTGTATGGTGGCTGTTCAGTGGCCTACAAATTTTACACTCTGTGTTCAACATCCATCTTATTAAACATTTGTGTTTATTTAAAATTTCCTTAATATAATACTATTATTCTTGGATGGTATTAAAACTAGGTGGAGCAACTGTATCTTTCTGTTATCCTTTCCTTTTCTTTCAGATATAGAATTATGAGCTAATGAGTGCCATTAAGCTTTGGTCACCATATGGAAAAATGCCAATAGGATAATACATATAATGAACACAGGAAAAAACACCGTGAAAGAAAAGGAGTGCAGGAAAGAAGGATGGAAGTAAAGAAGGAAATAGAACCATGAACTACTTATAATATTCTTTTACATAATCTATATGCGCCCTAAAACATAGTTCAAGAAGAAAAAACAATAGGAGAACTCCACCTCAGATATTCTGTGTATTTAAATGTAGAAATCTTAAACATTTCACTTAATGTCTTTTTAATTGTACTAATAATATTATAGTGGTTTTCAGCTTAATTAAAGGATAATTAAGGATGAGACAATAGCTTTAAAAGTATACGTTTCTCTTTTATAATATAATCACTTATGCTAAATGCACTATAAATTGAAATGGCAATAATACTAGAGACCAAAACAAGCTTTCAAGGGAACCCCGTAATAGCTCAATATAGCAATACCATTCCACATTATAGATATAAAAGAAAAACTTGGCTATTAAGAGTGTTCTGGGCATTTTCATTTATGCGCTCATTCAAGTGTTAGCACATTGTTATGTGTGTATATATATATGCATGTATGGAAAGGAGGAAAGTTAGTCTAATTTAACTAAGTCTGAATCATGTTCTACTGCATTTCAGTCAAATACACAAGACAAAGAGTAACTCAGACTAAATACTGTTTATCTCCCAAGAGGTGGCCCTCCCAGTTCCAGGGTAGTCAATAGAAAAACACATTATAATTAACAATATTCATTTGTTTATAATCTTGCTTACTTACTTACCCTTTGATAAGAAAACATTTGAAAGTTGGAGAATAGGGAGAAAATTCAAACTTCAGAATCAGGAATGTTGAATTACAAGAGATACCAAATCAGTGGAACAACAATTCACAAGGGCCTATAAATGTCTATTTGTAATAAAATATGACTCATTATTTCTTCAGATGCCAAGACATAGGAAAATGAAAATCTCATTTTAGGATTCAAGTAAATATTGAGTACACGCCATGAAATGTATGATAGGTAACAATCAGCTAACAAATATTGGATGTCCATAATTGATGAATACCAGATAAAGTTTTAAAGAAGACCTGAAAATATTTCTTTAAAAAAAAAAAAGTAACCAATAGTCTATACTGATCTCATGCAGAATGAATTGTAACAAATAATTTTTAAAAGAGTAAAATATAGAAGAAAAGATCAAGATGACCAGTAAATAATCTCGTATGGTTCCTGATAGAGTTCTTCTCAAAGAGACATTATTATTGACCCAAAACAGAGCAGTTGTATCTGACATTTTCTTGCTTTTCCTGAAGAACAGTGACATGGCTGGAAGTTTATAAAGGATATCAAAGCTTACACCTGTGGATGGAAGGTCCAGTTTGTTTTGTTTCATGTCTGTACTGGATATTTCCAGGTAGGACTGTCTCTGTGCAGCCAGAGTTCTAGCTCAGTCAAAGACAGTGGGCCTCAACTCTTATGGCAGGACATTGTTAGTGGTGTTTTAATTTTTGATTAGTTAGAGCATGTAAGGATGAATACTAGAGACCAGGGAGAAGCCTTGGACATAAAATATTTAGGGTAGTTATTTGGGGATTCTAAATCTGAGAAATATTAGCTTACTGGCTGTGTAATCAACACCTGGGAGAACAAATTTTATGGCCTGAGATTCTGGGGGTATCAGTGATGCTTGACACTCAGTGAGGCTGTTGACTACCGACCCTTTCCTGGTCGTTTGGTCTTAAGCACAGTTTAGGCAAACTTAGACCAGACTGTACCTGAAGACATGCCATTTCAGCATAAGCCCAGCCCAACCCAGCCCCTCTCCCTATCACGTGATCATAGGCTGGAAATGCTTTCTTCAGAATCTCATTGCCTAATCTGTCTTTTGGTTGTCAGTGTACCTTATCAGCCAGTAATTGCAAGTACCTAAAACCCTGTATGCTTCACTACCTAGGCATAATGAGGTGGATTAAGGCATGGAGACCTGACTACTTACAAAGGCCCTTAAATGGATTAGAACGTGTTATTTTCCTGTGCAAACGGCTTAGGCCACTTTAAAAACGTTGTACTTATAATGCCATGGACTTACCAGGTCTTTCATTCCTGAGCTCAAAGCACTCTGCAAACAAAGTGCTTCCTCCCTGTTGTGATGATGAAGAGGGTGGAATATAATATAGTGAAATGGAAACTAGAATGTATAGCTCTGTTAGAAGGACTTTACAAATGGAATTGTTGCTTGCATAATCCAAGTCACAAAATAAATAAATAAATAAAAGCCGAGCCCGAGGAAATGAGTTTAAAAATTGAGTTATCTATATGAGTTGTCTAGTTGAATCGAGTCCAGATAGTAGCTATCTAACAATTCATTGTTTCTGTCTATATACACATGAGCAGTTGTTTCAATAAATTTATTTTATTCTGTAAGCTCATATCAAGCTAGTTGTTGAATCATCCTATCCAAAATGCAATGATCAGACTCCAATGTATGAGAAAGTCCTAAGTAGACAAAAGTCCAGAGACATCCAAAAGTAGATGTATGGAGCAGAAGAGAGGTCATTATTACTGCTGCTTTTTCTAAGAAGCAAGATAATTTATGCATTCACTTTATAAATATTTATAGAGGTCCTTCTATATGTAAAGTACCATTTTAGGCATCGAAATAGAGCAGTAAAAAAATACAAAATTACTGAAGAATTTGGAAAAGTGAAGGTCTTGGTTACAACTTGAACACTCTAATATTTGGGGGAGTATAGGAAGAGAAGGCGGAGAAGGCAATGGCAACCCACTCCAGTACTCTTGCCTGGAAAATCCCAGAGACGGAGGAGCCTGGAGGGCTGCGGTCCATGGGGTCGCTGAGGGTCGGACACGACTGAGTGGCTTCACTTTCACTTTTCACTTTCATGCATTGGGGAAGGAAATGGCAACCCACTCCAGTGTTCTTGCCTGGAGAATCCCAGGGATGGGGGAGCCTGGTGGGCTGCCGTCTATGGGGTCGCACAGAGTCGGACATGACTGAAGTGATTTAGCAGCAGCAGGAAGAGAAGGCAGCAAAAGAGTTGGAAAAAGAGTAGCCAGTGAAGTAGGAGCCAGGAAGGTATAGCATCACAGAGTCAAAGAAACCAAAGGCATTCAAGTTCCCTGTGCTATGTAGTAGGACCTTGTTGTTTGTGTATTTTATGTATAGTAGTGTGTTTCTGGGCTTTCCAGGTGGCGCTAGTGGTAAAGAATCCACCTGCCATTGTAGGAGACATAAGAGACATAGGTTTGAACTCTAGTTGGGAAGATCCCCTGGAGGCGGGCATGGCAACCCACTCCGGTATTCTTGCCTAGAGAATTCCATGGACAGAGGAACCTGGTGGGCTACAGACCATAGGGTCACAAAGAATTGGACATGACTGAGCAACTTAGCATGTACGCATGCACCACATCTGTACATTTAATTAAACAGAGGCTCAGGCGCTTGCTTCAGCCTGGTAAACAGCAGGGCCGGTTTTAGAATCCAGCCCATGACTTATAAGAACAGGACTTTCTCCAAAATATCATGCTGGAGGTTATGAACAGCAGATTTAGCAAGTAAGACCTTGACAGGTTTTATGTATATATGTGTGTGTGTGTGTGTGTGTGTGTGTATTCCAATTTTTAAAAAGGTCAATGCATAGCAGACCACACAAAATGGAATTCTGAAGATGAGAGGAAGCAAGCCAACTGTTGCTCTCTTGTTATTCTCTCAGTGGAGGTAATTTATAATTGTATAAGTCACCATATTCCTGAAGCATAGTATACCAAAGGGCCAAAAATGACATTACCCAGGTTAAGCATGTACCTCAGTCAACCTCGGCTCCCCCTGCAAATTATGATTAGGTCCAGAAATCTAATTCAGCCTCAAAAATAAAAACTTGCCATGTGGAGGTGTTCAAAAAAGACTGGAAAAGCAATTTTGCAAAGCTCCAAAACGAGGCAAACTAACTCTCCAAGGTGGCTTCTTGGCAATAGATAATGTTTATTTGGGTGACTATCTTGCCATGGGTTAAAATACAACCTCAGTGATTTATTGTGAAGTCTTCGAAACTGTATCGTTTCTCTGTCACCTTGAGAAGATTCAGTTACGCCTATGACTGAGGCAAGGAGAAAGAAGGAACAGCATCTAGATTTCAATATTTACTAGATCTTTGGTGCATGGCATTGAGGCTGAATTCCACTTGTTATATTCAATTAGCTTGACTGCCTCCTATATGTTAAATATTGCAGCCTGAGTAAAGAAAACAGACTTTTCTCTGTGTCTTTCTTTTCCTGTCTTCTTAGAAAAACATAGTTTGCTGCCTTGTCAAGTTCACAGAATCAGATGGGCTTGGCTGAGGCATTAGACATAAATAGATTTGACTGAAAAGGTGTTAAAAATTCTGTTGTTAGTATATGCACATGTGGCAGACTGGGAAACTTATCCTTGGGATAAGTCAAGAGAAGATGCTCAAGCATAAACTTGCAAGGTGAGTGATCTTCATCAGGCACGTGGGCATGGGAGGTTGGGGAGGGAGAAAGTCAGAGCACAGATCAGAGTGAAATATTAATATTCTTTTCACTCTCACCTTCTCAACTTTACAGCCTATGGGACAGGGGTAGCCAAACACCATAATTTCCATTTAAAGGCCCCCCAAAATTGATGAATATTATCAAAATCCTATCATAAACTATGATGTTTATAAGTTGGAAATGGCCAAATATTAACAAAGAAGAGAAAAGGAAATTATTCCAAGCTTTGGCACAATTTTGGAGCAACTCATGAAAGAACATGAGTAATCCAGGCTTCACAGAGAGCTGATCCCCTATAACCACTCTCAAAGTCCCTGGTTTCGTTCTGGGCTCAGAGTTACTGGGCGAAGAGAGCGGTGCTCGGCTAGGAAAACGTGGGAGATATTTTCAAATACCTTGCAAAATAAAAAGCCACTTAATTTTTTTTTAAATTTTATTTTCTGACTAGAGGGTAGAAAAGGCAAAAAGTAAAGCCTTTAACTATGTAGATGGAGAACAGATTAAATATTTTTTTCAGTGATTGACAGCAACCTGAGAAGCCTTGAGACAGTCAAACAATGCAGCTCAGAACCATTTTTATTTGGGGTGTGGGGCACAGGAAATGGAGGTTAGTTAGAACACTCAGACTTCTTTTGTACTCAATAATCTACCAAACCTTCATTGCTCTAAGCAAGGAGTGGGGGCAGCAGTGGAGGGCGGGGGGAAGCCCCAAACCAAAGATCCCATGGAGCACACAAGAGTGAAACAGACAGCAAAAATGTCCTAGACTTGGCATCGCTAACTTTCTTTTCTCAGCTGATCTGTTATGCTAATACGTGATGCTAACAGTTCACGGATTTGTGACTGTAACAGAAATACAGGGCATGTATTTAGAAAATAGGATTCCCCACACAATTTAGAGATATCAGCATTCTCTTCCTTTCCAAAACCTCTAATATAATAGAAACCACTAAATGTTGATTCGTATCTATTGAAAACTGCAAAACTCGATATCCTAACATTTCCTATGTTTTCCCCTGAATAGTATCTCATCAGGAAATTGTAGGCAATAATTCACTTGAATTGACAGGTCTTTTTGGATTTAAAGTTCAGCGTGGCTCATTATTATTGTGAACATCCTCTGAGATTCTGAGTCTGGGCTTCACTCTAAGATCCAAGCCTCACATTAGGATTACTACATTTGGTTCTGTATGGTGCCAGAGTTATTTTATGACGTGTACCTGTACTCGGGCCTGTCATTCAAACCAGATTGCCTCAGAGTTCCTCTGCATGCGTGCGTGCTAAGTCGCTTCAGTCGTGTCCGACTCTTTGTGATCCTATGGACTGTAGCCTGCCAGGCTCCTCTGTCCATGGGGATTCTCCAGGCAAGAATACTGGAGTGGGTTGCTATGCCCTCCTCCAGGGGATCTTCCTGACCCAGGGATCGAAACCATGTCTCTTACATCTCCTGCATTGGAAGACGTGTTCTTCACCACTAGTGCCACCTGGGAAGCCCTAGAGCTCCTCTAGCTTAAATGAAAATCAGAGAGATGGAGTTTATCTAAAATCATATAGCCAGTGACTAGCAGAATCAGACACTTTTCTCTACCCACATGAAGGGTCCTGGGAACTAAATTAAATTCTTCCCTTGTTTGGGAATCACAGTAAACCAGTCTAATGTCTGCCCCTCTTCATACCCTGTCTTTGTTCCAACTACTTTCCACATCAATATTTTGTAGACCTTTATTGGGTGTTTTACTCTGACAAATATCACTGCACTGTGAGCCCTTGAATCCAAATAGCACAGCTTCATTTTTATACCTATGGTGCCAAGTGCATCTTAGGTACTTAAAAAAAGAGCATAAATAATACCAACTGCTTTATGACTTGATGCAAACTTGAGGCACATCATGCATTATGCCCAACTTCTGTTAATAACAACATTAATTAAGGTTGGCATAACATTGCAACCAAAGAGTTAATATCTTTTGCCCTGAACTGTGACCTCTTCAGGGGAGCAAACACATAGTTTTTTGTTTTGTTTTTTTTCCTTTGTGTCTTCTCCATACCTAGTCGTATGGTCAAGCCAATCATGATGGCTGTTCTCTCTCTCTCTGTACATCCCCAGCTTGACCAGGGCCTGCTTCACCTACTCCCTACACACACGACCGACCTTCCCTCATCCTTGCCCCAGGTTCCACCTAATGCCTGTCCTAGATTTAGATCATAACTCCCCATTATGCTTATCAAAGGAATGGTGAGGGGCGCATATCTCTGCTGGTTTCCTTGGTAACTGACAAGCCAATAATCGACATCAATACTCCCTATAACTGGTAACCTCCCCTTGCCCTGAGAGCAAAAACTGCCACTGTTTCCTTGCCCTCTGTCCCCTGCACAGAGTGGAATGTCACTCCAGGATCTTGCTTTAGATGTGAAAGCTCCCCCATCATTAAACCACTGATGTCTTTTTTGCTGATTCCCGGCTCCTTGGGTCTAAAGAAGATCAAGCACAGGCCTTGCAGTCTGCAGTTATGTCCAACACTAGCACAATGCCCATTACCCAATATGTGTTTACTTGGAGAATAAATATTTTAGTATATGTGCTGCTGAAGCAAGCACTACTTGGAGAATAAATAAATGAAGCTACTAATACTTCTCAAGTAAGTTCCATGCACACAGTGACCCAAGATCATCTCTTTCTTTAGATGTGGCCTAGGTGTGCCTCAATCCACTCCTAGCTTATGTTCTTAGCAGGAAAATAGTAGTGTTTACTGGGAGGCCACACACCCTGATCTTACAGCCCTGTGGGCTTCGGCTTCTGCATCTCTTTATAGCCTCTCAACTTTGGCAACCACCCATTGATGCTTATGAGAGGGAACCTTGATTAGTAATCTTGATTCTTGTTTTAGCACGTTGGAGTGACGTTTATTAAACACCTTCCATGAAGCTGTCTGCTTTGAGAGCTCAAAAAGAAGGTCAAGTAATTTAATTTTTTTGGTTCACTCACATTTGTTGAGCATCCACTATGTACCTGTTGAATGCTGAAGATACAGAGATCTATGATTAATGGATTGTGCTGTCAAGGACACATAGCCAGGTGGGGGAAACGGGCATGTAAGTAGATGATTTGACACAATGCGACACGTACTTGCATAGACTTGTGAACAAAGCTCTTTTTGTCAACTATACCCCTCCACTGTTTCTCCAAAGCATCTCACCCTTTTCTTAAGAGGGAATTGGTCTGTGAGACTCTGGAGTTTTAAATATTCTAAGAACTCACTGGCCTCCAGCAATTCAAAGTTCATATTATGTTGGTGCTCAGGAAACAAACCGCCCCACACTGACCCATGTCTCAAAGAGTAAGAAGATGACAACAGTAACAGCTACTTCCTAGAAACGTACATCTTCAAGGAGAGGGGAAACGGGTGAGCAAACACACAAATACCTTTCAAACAAATGTGTCAGAGCAGGACCTAATAAAGCTCGGATGTAACATGAAACAAGTCACATAATGGAGCTGATTGTGTTGTTGGGCACAGGTTTGGAAATCCTTCTTCCAGCCCATTCTGTGGCCCCAGGTTAAAAATCTGTAGTGTGTTAAGCGATCGTAACCTTGAAGGTAAGAGGGTCAACTTACTCAAGATGGTTTTCCGGAACAGAAATTGGGACGAGCCGAAAGTCAAGTGCCTGTCCCAGACACAGTCCACTCCCCCATATACTGAACAGCAGAAACATCTCTTTTTCCCTTAGAAACCTAAAAACCCCATTTCAATATCTAAATTCCCATGAATTTAAATAAAACGGATAGTTTCAACTTTTTAAAATGCATATGGCTGTCCATGAGTGCCTTTGTAACATTATTTTCACTCTATAAGAATTTCTAAGCCTTTAAGTGCATTCTCTAAGTTTCTCAGACTGCCTCAAAATTGGGCATGTTCAGGATTGCTTTTCCAGGATGTGTAATCAGACACATGGAATGCATACTAAGAGGGGTTGTTGTTGTTGTTGTTTAGTTGCTTAATTGTGTCTGACTCTTTTGCAACTCCATGGACTGTAGCCCACCAGGCTCCTCTGCCCAAGGGATTTCCCAGGCAAGAATACTGGAGTGGGTTGCCATTTTCTTCTCCAGGGGATCTTCCCAACCCAGGGATTGAATTCATGGCTCCTGCATTGGCAGGCAGATTCTTTACCATCTGAGGCACCAGGGAAGACTCACTGAGAAGAGTAGGTCACCCTGATTCCTCTTAAAAATTGAAAAAAACTTGGTAAAATAGAAACATTAGATGGTTTATTTACTGATTACAGTACATAATATTTTGACTCACTTCTTTACATGGTACCATAAGTGAAATCCACATCACTTCCAAAATATCTGAATGCACTAATAGAAGATGAAGATTGACTCAATACAAGACATTTTTTTTTCCCAAATAAGCATTGCATTTGGATCTAAGTCCTCATTTTTGGCTAAGTAAATGGATTAAATAAGATTGCATTTGATTTTCAGATTAAAAACAGGATTTTTCAATTGATGGCAACTTATTTTCTCAGTCTCTCTCCCTGCATTTGGAGCAGATGCGGCAAGGGAACCCAGGAATTGAACTCCCCCCAGGCCTTGCCCTCATCACTGTACATGCCCACTTTCCTTACCCTAGGGCCCTAGGGAGTATCACGCCCTGGGTCTCAAAAAAGGTCAATCAAAAGAAATTGGTTCCTGTAGATATTAGATCCCCCTAGATATTTCACAACTCTTCAACTAGCAAATTTGGGGGATAAAAATGCCATGTTCTTTATTGTTTCTTTAGTCTTTATTTTTCTTTCTCTCTGGTTAATCTGTACATTTCCTCTAGTCTATTTTTAAAGTATCACGTTAAAACAGAAAAAAATCACAAGAGCTGAATGTAATGATCTCAAGAATTACTTGACAGGTCACATCATGGGAAAAGGGCCAAAGTGTCAGTTTATAGCTAGACTGTTGGAAACACTGAATTCTTATCTTTTACTCTCAGCCCAGAAGGAGAGGACCTGTAGCCAGGTATATAAGTTGTGAGATTCCTGATTGTACGGCAGAGAAAATGCGACTACTAGAGCTGAAATCATGCTTTGAATCATTTCCAGGGAAAAATAATTGTCCACTTAAAAAGCTATGTACCATCTCTCTTTATTTGATCTATCACATAATAAAGCTTCTTCAATTTGCCCTAATTAAGGGCAAATTATGTGTTGTGAAGCTATTCTAAATTAAAGTCTCAATAGAGAAGGGGATTTTGAGGAAAATGTAAGTTTATTAATTCAAGTTCATACAGTAAAATAGCTTCCTTCTCTTAATAGAAGAAAGTATTACCTATATTCTTGTAAAAGTATATATATTTACATATATATACACTAAAATTAGTATAGCCAGTTTAAATGCATATATGGCCACTAAATAGTTTCATTGTTAATTGTTATATATTCTATTACTTTCTTGATAAAAATATTGCTGACACATTTATACATCCTTACAAAATTTCCTCTGAATAAAATAATATGCAGGTCCTCAGACGATGACCTTTAGAAAAATTATATTTTAGTTTGATTACAGTATTCTAAGTTTTCTTTGCCCTTTTTCTATATAAGAAACAATTTACAGAAGGACTTTTTTATTTTGTTATGCCCAGCTCAAGGGGAATGGAAGAGCAAGGGTATAATATTCCTAAGCTGTTCTCAGTTACTTTTATTACTTAAGTACAAAATTTCATTAAACTCCCTTTGTTACTTACCAGGTCACTTATGCCTCAGCCTCTTCCACCCTTTGGTCTTCTCTCCCACATTTATCACATGCTACCTACACATGATAAATGAATAACCTCAATCTGCATAGAAATCCTATGAAATGGTACTTTAATTGCCCTCATTTTATAGAAGGAAAATTGAGGCATTGAGAGGATAGGAAATTTGCTGAAGTTGCACAAGTAATAGACACAGAATTAAACCTGTGCTCAGGTATTAAATTCTATGATTTTATCCACTTTGCTATAGTCTCCAGCTCTAAATAAGTATGTATATATGGCATCCTCATTGGTGTGCTGGTGTTGACTTCGTATTAACTCTCAAGAGCAGTCTCTTCTGAATTTTCAGTAAGTGATCAGGTGGCACAGTGGTAAAGAATCCACCTGTCCATGCAGGAGAAACAGGAGACATGGGTTTGATCCCTGGGTTGGGAAGATACCCAGGAGAAGGAAATGGCAACCTACTCCAGTATTCTTGCCTGGAAAATTCCATAGAGAAGTTGGCAGGCTACAGTTCATGGGGTCGCAAAGAGTCTGACATGAATGAGCATGCATGCATGCAAACATGACCTCCCATAAGGTTTTATACTGTGAAAGATTGACAGCACTGCAAATCAAGGTTTACTTTTCCACCTGGGAGCTATTTGTTAAGTATTAATCTGCACATCACTGGGCACCATCTTTCCACCTTGGGATCCATGGAAGTTATGGAACTAGGAAATTCCAGTTTCATGCTGATGGACAAAACCATCCTAACAAACTGGGCTATGGGACTGAATTAATCCTTTGCTGGTTATTCTTGTGGAAGAGAAGTAGGCTAACCCGGTGTGCACCACACAGACACGAGCACATGTTGTCTTGTTGAGGCCACGTGTGGTCCACATTCTACGTCGACATGACATTTGTCTACATGAAGAGTGACTATTCTCATCAACATATCAATATTGATGTATATCTTTTGTACTACCTCACATTCTTTCAGCCTCACCTTTGCATCCACTCAAGACAAGTCAAGGGTTTTGTTCAAACTCCTGCTAGATGCATGCTGACAGTGCTCACCTCTAACAGGACAATGTGGCTTTCACTCCTGTCCCAGTACTTCCAGGACACCCCCTGCTGGAACCCACTTGGCATTTGCACACAAAGAATTCTCAACTGAGGGGCACTTAAACTTGGGGCAACTCTCTACCAACAAAGCATAGCAGGTGATAAATGCTTTTTCCTTTTCATCCTAGACTGACAAATGTGAAATGCATTCTACCCTATTCCTCAGAAGGTCCCACAGCAATGAGCACCAGATAGCCACAGCAGTGGTCAACTCATTGACACATCTGTATGCTAGCTTTCCTTCCTCCCTCCATTCTACTCTTTCCCTGTCTTTTACTTCTAGTCCCTAGTATCAGTTTTCAGATGAACCTTTACCTTGGTGGGTGGTGAATTTGGATTAGGACCTCTGTCTTTAAGAATCTCCCAAAGTCAAGGCAAGGAGGTCTAAATTTGCATCAAGAGGATGTGAATTCTTTCTTTCTCCATACATAGCTGGACATGTATGGCATCCTTAACAAGCCTTAGTCCTTTCAGGGAACTTAAATTTTAGCAAGAAAGATGACCATTATACAATTATATAAAGATATAAATATTTTTCTGATAAGAATTACAGAAAAGGATAATTTATAGCCATCAGGAGCATGGAAAAGTCAACACTTTCTTAGCAGTCCCTGAAATGTTCCTTTCTAGAAGGTGGGAATCTGGCATCCATTGCCCAAGGCAATAAATAATCAGCATTCAAAATCATAATCACCACACTGGGCTGGCACCCGTCATTCCTTGAAAAATCAACCTAAGATCACAACAGTCAATCCAGAGGTGGGGGGAAAAAGCAATCCTTTCATGAAAAAGAAACAAACCTTACTACTCAGATAAATTTCCCGGTGGAAAATACAAATCCCCAATTACTACCCAACACGTGCAAGATATAAAGCCTCACTCAGAGCTGAGGATCTGCACGATATTTAACAAATTACCAGCATCACAGCATGTTGGATGGAGATACAGGACCTGACCAGGCAGGGAAAAAAGAGAAGAAGCAGCCCCAAAGTGGCTGGTTTCAAAATCCTGTAGGAAGCCAAGTAACTTTTTTAAAATCTCCATTTTCTTTCTCCATATTCCCCAATGGCAAACTCCGAGGACCCAGCTGATGATGGAGTTGAGAGAGAATAAATCTAATTACCTTGGATGTCTAGTTTTAGGTTTTAACCTTCCTTGATTCTTTTCTGTGGCTTTTTTCCCATGATAAAGGCATTTAGAAGACCAGAATAAGAAAAAAATGAAAAATATTGATCTTCTAAACACTCATATTGGTTTCAGTCACCACTATTTGGGGTAAGAGAGAATAGGGAGGCTATGATTTGAGTATACTCTGGAGTTCCAATGTAAAAAGTCTTTATTCCACATATAAATTTATACCCTGCCTTAATTAGTTTCTCTAAGAAACTTTATTGAGAACTTAAAATTACCAGCCTTCTGGTAACATGCAAACACTTAATTTTTTCAGTGTCTACTACATGCAAGCCACAGTAGATAATATGTCAACAGTGACTTTTATAGTTAGTTTTAATTAATTTTATATTTAGTCTTGAATCTGACCTATTTTTCACATGAGTCTGACCATGTATTTGTGGCCAGTGTCTCAGGAAGAATTTTCAACAGACAGAATCACAGCTCCATAGAATGTTAAAAGTATATCAGACCTCAGAAATAATCTAGTTCACTTGCCTTATTTCACAAGTGAAAAAACAGATTCTTTGAGAGATGAAGTGACTTGCTCAAAGACACATAACAATTAAGCAGCTGTAACTGGGAAATTAACTATTCATACATTCTTATTCATCTTAAATCATCCATAGCCATTCTTTTTTTTTTTTCCCAATTAATTCATTCACTAAACAGTTGGAGGATTTTTCCAGCAGTCATGTATGGATGTGAGAGTTGGACTGCAAAGAAAGCTGAGCGTCGAAGAATTGATGCTTTTGAACTGTGGTGCTGGAGAAGACTCTTGAGTGTCCCTTGGACTGCAGGGAGATTCAACCAGTCCCTCCTAAAGGAGATCCGTCTCGGGTTTTCATTGGAAGGACTGATGCTGAAGCTGAAACTCCAATACTTTGGCCACCTGATGCAAAGTGCTGACTCATTTGAAAAGACCCTGATGCTGGGAAAGGTTGAGGGCAGGTGGAGAAGGGGACTGCAGAGGAAGAGATGGTTGGATGGCATCACTGACTCAATGGACATGAGTTTGGGTGGACTCCAGGAGTTGGTGATGGACAGGGAGGTCTGGTATGCTGCGGTTCATGGGGTCGCAAAGAGTCGGACACGACTGAGTGACTAAACTGAACTGAAACTGAAAATGTTAAATAAAACAGGAAAGACGGCTGCTTACCCTTGGGAATTTAAAACAAACATAAACATATGAGACAAACATAAACAAATGTATCCATCCACCCACACCCTTATATAATTTTGCTGCACTGATTATATGAAACCTACCTCTGATTTAAATAAAGAATTTGAAAAGGCTTTTCTGAAGACGTGAGCAGAGATTTGAAAAATGTGGAGACACTGGTTGAAGGGAGGGGCAGACAGAAAGAACAGGAGAGTTTGGAGACTGTTTTAGTTTCCTAGTGTTGCCATTTTAAAAAATGACCACAACTGTGATGCCTTAACACAACAGATTTATTCATTCTCAGTTTTGGAGGCAGAAGTCCAAAGTCAGAGTGTCAGCATGATTGAGTCCTTCATGCAGGTTCAGAGGGGGAGCGATTCCAATGCCTATGTGAGTCTGCTTGGGCTGCCATAAGAAAATTCCACAGACTGGGTGGCTTTAAGAGCAGATGTTCATCCTCTTACAGTTCTGTAGGCTGGAAGTCCAAGATCAAGGTGCCGGCAGAGTTGGTTTCCTGCAAGGCCTCTCTTCCTGGCTTGAGACAGCTGCCTTCTTGCTGCGTCCTTACATGGCCTCTCTGTGTTAATGTTCAGAAAGAGAGAGAGAGAGATGTGGTGTCTCTTCCTTTTCTTATGACACCAGTCTTGCAGGACTAGGACCCTAGGCTAACCATCTCATTTAACCTTAATTACCTCCCTAAGGCTCTATCTCCAAAAACAGTCACGTTAGGAATTAGGGCTACAATATACAAATTGGAGAACACAATTCAGTCCATAACAATACCTCTCTCCTAGTTTCTGGTTCTTTCCCAGGGTCCTTGGCATTACTTGTTTTGTGGCAGCATAACTCCAGTCTCTGCTTCTGTCCTCACATGGCATGTTCCATGTTTCCATGTCCAAACTTTCTGTGTCCAAACTATGTTTGTGTCCAAAGACATCAGTCATTGGATTTAGGGTGCATCCTCGTCTGCTATAATCTTGTCTTTACTTGATTATATCGTCAAAGACCCTACTTCCAAGTTGTAGGTTTTGAGTAGATATGAACAGTGTGGGGATGCCCGCGAAGGGGGAGGTAGTAGGGGGAGGTTAAAGAGAGTTTCTGGAATTAGCATAAACAAAGCACTTAAGGAGGTAAGGGAAAGCATATTCCACAAATGGGAAACCTTGTGCGGATTGCAGAGTCAGGGGCCTGAGCTGGGGGTGGGTAAGCTTTGTCAGCCGTGATGAGCATTTGGTCTAATTCTGAGAGCAATGGGAAGATACAGAAGGATTTAAATAAGGAAATAAGATGGTTAAATTAGTGTGTTAAGAAGAGAATCTAGGTTTCAATGTGAGGGTAAAGGAACTGTGTAAAAGAACTTTCAGAGGCAAATTCAGTGAGCTTTATGAGCAAGATGATGGAGCTGGAGACACGTACTTGAGAGAGATACTTGTGGATGGACTTGACCTTGTGTTAGAGAAGGGAGGGGAAGGGATTAGTACAAAAGCCTCAGACCTGCAGCTTCCAGGCCACGGTTTTGTTCTTTGTCCTTTGTTTGTTTCTACTTTTTGGTTTTTGACCCGCAGTTCTTGATAAGAGAATTCAGGTTCAATAAACTATCCATGAAACACTTTTCCCCACAATTAGCACAAGGCTTCTACTGATTTTCACAGAAAACTTATTTAGTTTATCTCAAGGTAATATGAATGAACCAAGAGTTAAATGAAAAGACATTTTTTTGAGAAAATAGAGATTTAAGAGGATATGGTCATAAATTTAATGGTGAATATTCAGGACAAGGGTTATATTTCCACAGCAGTTTAAAATAACTGTATAAATTATCTATTTGATTTCCCCTGATAGCCAATCATTGAGTTACCTCATAAAATATTGCCTTGATCTACCAATTAATATAACTGAAAGAAAGGAATTGAACATGGCTAATCTAGTTATTTCAATTAATAATAGTGTTTTGTATACTTTATGATAAAATAGTTCATTTGCTCAGCATTTTTTTTGCAGAGAGTTGGATCAAGGTTCAGATAGACACCTCACCACCTAAACCTCACTGGGATTTATAACATGAAAGATCTATTATAGCATCCCATAAATATAAGCATTTACTGTATAAACTTCTCATTTACCCTCATTTCTCTCCTTTCCTTATTTCAACTAGTTAGGAAGAGGAAATCATATGAGTGTGGACCAGGAAGGGGAAAAAATCCATTAAATAAAAAAAGTACATAAGTTAATGGTAATGTATTGGACAAGCAATTTAAATTGGAAAAGCAACTTAAATGAAAAGCAATTACTGACACTTTTAATATTAGCCAGACTAATAAAGCAGCAATTAGATCTCATTATATAGCTATAAAATTGGTTTGTAATAGATTGATTGCCCCAAATGTTCCTACTGGTTTTTGATAGCCTTGTGGACAAGAGCATTATTCTTTTATTTTGTTTTGTGAGGGAAAAATTTCTAACAATTATAATCTATTTGAGTTCTTCCTTTTAAGTGGGCATCAAAGATAAAGCAAACAAAGAAGCAAAGGAAGAAGAAGAAGAAAAATGTTACCAAGCAATTCATATACCCAAGTATACTTATTTTTCTCAAGGGATCATCAGCTTAGAATGATCAGAATCTTCTTGCCAGAAGCAGTCTGGGGAACTTTTACAGCTGATTGTTCATTCATTCATACTTAAGGTGGGTGTGTTGTGATGCTATGCTAAATAGATTTCTTTTTCTGAACTATATAGTCAAATAAGTAACTGAGTAAGTGATCTCAAATTCCTGACTTCAGATACTGTTACTCTAAAAAACAAAGAACTAAGAATTCCCAACAGCCTGCACCCCACTCTCCCAAATTTCCTGCCTCCCCTCCCCTGCTGCTGCTGCTGCTAAGTCGCTTCAGTCGTGTCCGACTCTGTGTGACCCCATAGATGGCAGCCCACCAGGCTCCGCTGTCCCTGGGATTCTCCAGGCAAGAACATTGGAGTGGGTTGCTCCCTTACCGCACCACCAAATGTGGGTAAGCTAATCAATTGTGAATTAATGAGAGAGAACAAAAATAAATCAGTGGCCCAAGACTGTGATAAGATTCCAAAAACACCCTGTCTTGGATGGGACAGATCTATGATAAATTTTTTCTGCAGAGTTCCCTATGTGATCAGACTGGAGTGAGACCACATTTTCTGTGGCTCTATCCTTTCCCATCGTTCCATTCGACTCATCTCTTCCCAGTTTCTCATAGGGTGGTGAGATGAACAGAGTCCTGGTCCCTGAATATATAGTGAGTGAAGTGAAAGTCGCTCAGTCATTTCAGACTCTTTGCTACCCCATGGACAATACAGTTCATGGAATTCTCCAGGCCAGTATACTAGAGTGGGTAGCCATTCCACTCTCCAGGAGATCTTCCCAACCCAGGGATCAAGCCCAGGTCTCCCACATTGCAGGCAGATTCTTTACCAGCTGAGCCACCAGGAAAGCCCAGAATATATAGTGAAACAGCATAATGTCAGCCCAGGATGGCACACCTGTGGAATTTCACATGAGGAAAAAAAATGAATTTCTGTCTTGTGTCAATCACTGTGATTTGGGGTTTTCTAATACTATGGAAACTAACCCTAGAAATGTACAACAGGTCACTAATTGTCACATGTAAAATTCTGTCAGCTCTTATGGGTCCGAAACATCTGACATAATCAAAACAACTGACAAAAAGAGAGGAAGTCACAGGAAAACAAAATCATGGCTTCAGATCTTTCAGAACTCAAGATAGAGGATCTTGCATTCACAGACTGAAAGAGATTACAATATACTAATTTATCGATCACAATATGTGAGTTGAATGTTCTAAATTAGCCAATCTCATAGGGTTGGCTTGAATTTACAACACGGAATATCCTTTGAATAGTGTTTTGTAATGTTTTGTGAATATGTGTGTGTGTGTGTGTAGTCACATAGTGTTCAAGTAAATTTTAAAGAATACCTTAAATGAGATAATAATATATACTAATGTTAAGGTAAAGAAATTGTACAATTAGTTTTCCTAATTTAAAATTACATCACCCTAATCTAAGTGACAAAATCATCACTCAAGTTTTAATTTTCTTAACTCAAGATAATGAAGATAGCAAGGTAGCTGTGACCCCAAAAATATACCCATAGAAGTGACTCTACAATGGGGTCTGGTATCTGGGAGTAAACATCCTCTCTAAACTGGAGGAGGGCATGGCAACCCACTCCATTATTCCTGCCTGGAGAATCCCATGAACAGAGGAGCCTGGCAGGCTACAGTCCATGGGGTCACTCAGAGTTGGACATGACTAAAGCAACTTAGCACGCATGCGTGTCCTCTCTAAAATAAAGTTGGTTCATACATAATGATGGTCAGTAAATTCATTCAGTTCAATAGGGATACTTTCATGATTAATTCATTCTGTGCATTCAGAAAGAAGCTGTGTGACTCAAAGCTAATATTGAACAAGACATCATTGAGATACCTGCTACTGCCACCCCAAATAATGTTTTCCCAAAACAAACCATGTTCCTCTATTCTATCACGTGCACTTCCAGAGATGTAACTGATGATTTGGTCACGTGTAGAAGAAAAAAGACCTCAATGATCTCATGATCAGATTGAGAAAAGTAAGTGGCTGTGACCCAAGTAATAGGCATGCATCTTTAACTCAGTAGACATCTCAAAGTTTTGAGTGATATTTAATGTCTCAAACTTATTTATAATCAATGTTCTGTTGAACTGTATTTTTTTTTCAAAACATCAAAATAAAATTTTTGAGCATCTATTGTACTCATATATCCCCTTATATAAAAAACTTACAATTAATTTTCACTTAACGTTTTCCCTAAGTTTGCTAATATACAGAGAGTGTGATGCAAATGTAACCAAGTATATTAAGAATGTTTATCGCATTTGTTTGTTTAGTGTGTTTTTCTTTCAATTTTTAAAATTCCTATTTTTTTCTTGTTTTCTTGTTACAACATCTGTTGTAACCTTGGGAAGCTTTATGAATGGATGTATCATCAAACACACTATCAAAAGTTTTTTTTTTCTTTTTTCCTTCTTTTGAGCTGCTTCCTATGAGAAGATTATTTCTTTCCACAGGTCAATAAAATGATCCATGACTTGCGTTACATCACATGGCTATCTTTTTGTTCAAACAACTAACAAATATTTACTTTTTGTAATATCATACTTCTTCTTTCTACAATTCATTTATTTAATTTGTTTAATTTATTTTTCTGAATTACACCCTATACTTTGAAAAAGCGAGGCTAATTTTATTCTCACATTGCAAATGAAGATAAGCAAATATAAAAATATTGTATGAAAGGAAAACGGTATTCTTACAACCAATGAAGTAACTCATAAGTTAACAAATCAGAGCAGTAAATAGCCATCTCAGTCCAGTTTAAAAATTAGCACAGCTTTTCAGGCTTTGGAGAGTTTAAAAACTAAATTTTTAGAAATGCATGTTTCATTAAAAAAATAGATGAACTCAATTACATAGAAAAATGCATAGGAAAAAAGTGTCCAGAAGGAAATACTCAAAGTTGTAATAGTTATATAAAAGTATATTCAATAGAATGTATTTTATTTTCTTCTTTAGCCTGCTATAGTTTCCAAGTTTTCTTCACCATGCATATCAAATTTGTTCCTCTTTGTGTCCTGCATACAAAAGAGCAAATACAGGTGAAGTTAGGAAGTGATCCAAAAAGAGGCATTGGAGGTAGTGAAGTGGTAGGCTTTATCAAGACTGTGTGTTCAGGAAAAGCTTTGGGTACTTAAAGAAGAAATGACCAGAGATTTGTGCAGCATTAGGATGGAAGAGAAGGTTCTAGACTGCAGAATATATCCTGCAGAGACACCCCCAGGCAAATCCTCCTTCTCCCATGAACAAGTTTAGCCCTGAAGGGGGATAGTACGGTGTCCACAAAAGCTTGTAAGGAAATGAGCAGCAGCAGCTCTGCCCACCTAACACTAACCCATGCCTCACGCGTCACTGTGTCCTTTTCCTTTGTCACCTGCAGAACCTTGGCTTTAGAGAGGAAAGATTCTTATTTAAACTCTTCAAAAGGCAGAAAATGCCTGGAACAAAGTAACTGTAACTGTAAAATGTCCTGAAAGGCCAATTAGAAATTGCAATACTGGGAGCTTTATTACAACTAATTCCTCCTTAATTATCAATCAATGATTCTGTTGGAAAAAAAAAAAACCCTCATATTCTCTACTGGGGAAATGATGCTAATTATTTTCTGTTAATTAAGGCTGTTCTGGGATTCAGACATGCCATCTTTCAACTAAAAGATTGACACATCAATGCTAGCATAATGTTCACTTCACCCTTCTAAAGTCTTTATAACCAGTGATCATAAATTAGTGTATGCTATTTTAAACCTCTTGAATAATCATGGCTTTGTCTGGGAATGAAAAATGTATACACATGCAATAATACATGTACTTTAATATGTTACTTAATACAGCCTTGCAAATATTTAAAGAGAACCTCTCGGAGATACTGTGGCTCACTCACATTTTTATTAAGCAAAAATGAAATACAGTATTTATAAAGGTATCTACTCATAGCTCAGACAGCAGAAGGATGGGTTTAAAATAATTTAATTCACTAGGTTCTCTGTTATCAAAAGTAGTACATTTTGGAAATCTGAATGGCAAGGCAAATACTTTGCAATTATTTAATCAAATTATAGTAAAACTGAGATACTGCACTCTTCCCTGTTAAAATTTTAAAGTGATAAATATAAATTTATGGTCCTGAGTCTCTTTCTTATTCTTTCCCAGAGTGAATGACCTCAAACAAAAATGGATCTCATGAAGGAATCAGACACTTTGGCTTTAGCCTAGATGGTCTAGAGGAATATGTCGTAGAAAGTACATGACCCAAATGATAAACAGAATAAAACATTTGCTGTTAAGGTTATAAGACCTTATTTTCCCTATATGTCTGGCTACTGTCAGTCACACACACAGATGTAAAATGTCCATTTCTTGCTTATTCTCCTATCAGAAATGCAAGCAGCAATGGAAACTGCAACTGAAATCCTACTGAAAACTCTAAAGAATGTGACCAATTAAATAAAATCTCTCTCTTCTTTGCCTTGACATTATCTATACTTTCCCATATGTGAAGAAAACATAGGGGAAGAAAAGTAATGAATGCTGGTGATTCTTCCCACTATTGCTCTGCTTCTACCACTTTAGTAGATTTTTCAAATAATAAGTTGAGTGGAAAGTTTTGGTAAACAGTTGCAGGTGAACAGATTGAGACAGTGATATGCACACAGTTACTCAAATAAACCTACCAACAGTCAATCTATACAAATTCTCCTCTATTACATAATGCATCCTAAACTAAGTACTGCCAAATGGTTAAGTGCCCTAAAACACCAGTTCATTTCAAGGAAATCACCACATTCACAATTTCCAATAGTCTATATTTTTAGTTCAGTGTGAAACTTAACTCATGACCATCAACAAACTGGCAAATATTTACTCAGATGTAAAAAGAAAAACATTTGTTGAACTCATAGTAACAGTACTGAGCACAACATTTACTGAACAACAGAGTAATGGTTTATTACTATTTATCTGACTTGCAAAATTGTGGGATAGATATCAATTTATAGACTGGGAAATTAATGCTTCAGAAAAGTTGAACAAAGGTTTAACAATTAACTCAAGGTCACAAGCCCCCATGTGACATGACTGGTATCGAATCCTAAGTGATCATCATGTTCCCAGTCTGTCTATTCCCGTCATAATGCCCTATTCAGTTATTATCTAGTCATAACAAGCTCCCTTTTGATATTAAAGAAGTTACAAAGCAGTAGAAGATATGCCTAAAGATTATTTGGTGTGAAGGAAGACATAAATGAGTTAAGAACTAATAATTCCTTGTAATAATAGAAAACCAAATATTGAAAGTTACTTCAGTTACTAAGTAATACGTGCCAAACCAGTTGCTTTGACAACTTGCCAAATTTCTATCTGGTTTGCACCATTGGTATATAGTTTTTGTCAGAGTATCTTGTGAATATTCACTCTGTTAACCTCACTACTAAAAAGAGAACCCTTCTAGGGCAAGGAATATGATCCACTGATATAAAAATGACACAATGCCTGCACAGGATCAGGTACAATAATTGTTTGAGAGACAATCAGACAAATGAGATTAACCCGTGAGGCCACTCACTCCTTTAATTAATCCATAATGCCAGGCATCACCAAATAAGACAGATGCAGTTTCTGTCCTTATGAAGTTTACAGTCTAGAAAAAGAATGCATTCAGTCGACAAGCCACGGAAACAGAGTGCTAAGTGCTACGTTGGGGGATTAGAGACTATTACGGAGCACCTAACCCAGACACAGGGGAATCTGTAACTCATAGGACCTAATGCAGTATCACCAGATTTGTTCAGAGCACTTAGAGAGGAAGCGAAGTCAAACAAACTTCCCATACCTACAGGTGAATAGCCCCTGGGAAGAGGCACCTGGACAGCCTCTGCTGTCGTTCCTAGCTACAGAGGAAGGAATGAATGTAGAATCAAATGACAAGACAGGGCCTGCTGATGAGCCAAGGGCCTGAGTAGAGCTGAGTTAGTGACTGCCCTGTCAGCATCTGAGGTGCCCCTGGGGCCACACATTACTATCCGTAGGCACACAGACACACTTATCCTTCTAGAAACACAAGCAATCACTTTACTGTCCACTGAAAACATATTTATATGAGGGAAAGGTCAAGAATAAAACTTAGCTGCTTCGTGTATGTGTAGTGCTTGTTGAGTCCATAGACAGCACTGCCCAACTTTCAGCACTTCCAGCCTTGTTGGTCAAAGCCCAAACTGGCAGAAGTGGGCTGGCTGGATTTTGCCATCCTTCTCCCTCCAAATAAACAGAATGCTTTTTACCTACGATAGGTGATTATGTGGCTTTCACTCAGCTCTTGTAATTCATTCGTACCTCCCGGCATGCATGAGTCATGGGTCTTTTACACTTGTCATAAAAACCTAATCCCTACCCTTCATGGGCCAGCTATCCTAAAGATGGCTGAACATGTAATTGCCTTGAAGTGTAAAATATTTCCCACATTATTTATTATAACTCTGCCTGCTAGCACCTCTATGGTTGAGGTTGTGTCAGCATTTTCATTATAACCCCCTATTTCCAGCAGTAAAAAAATGTGCTCCAGGCTCAAACTCAGCACATGGAAAATAAGTCCAGAAGGAAATTTTCTACTACCTTTTTTTAAAATAAATAAATTGGTTGGGGCATTTTTTAAGTTATATGACTGGAAGGGGGAAAATGTCATAAAATGAACTTTTAAAAGTTTCCTTTTTGTGATCCTAAATTCTAAGATTAAGAAGAGGATGTGTGATAATGGTCCTCACCACAGGTGCAGGAGGCCAAACTCTTTCCTTTTTCTTTATCCTTAAGAAGCCAAAGGAAAGAGAAGAGTCATGTCCAATTCACATTTAAAGGAATCAGAAAATGGATACGAGTCAGAAAAAATTAAATGGCTCCAAATTTAGGAGTAGGGTCATCCCCTGGAACAGGGGCAGATATGGTCAGATCTGGGACAAGATTAACAACAACCTCTGAGCTGCTGACAGGTTAGAGTTAGTTGTAGTAAAATGGAAAAACGATGGGATTTGGCATCAATAAATCCACACCCCAGTTTTGCCGTTTGTTAGACATGTGATTTGAGGAAACCCATTAAGACAGCCCACCACTATTGAGTCTCTGAACCCTCAAGTCAACATCAGAGCACCAGTGTTTCAAGTTGGCCACAGTTAAAAAGCATATGTTACTTAGAAGCTCTTATTAACGAAGTTGATTAGTAACATCAATGACGTGTTCTAAAGACTAGCTTATTACATGAGCCAACTGAGATTTAAGGAGCCAAGAGTCAAGTTAGGTAAACTTTTTGATGATGTATAGAAAAGGGAGAAGCCCAAGGCAGAAGGTACATTTAAGTGGGAGGAAACATTCACCCCCAGAGTGAGGGGCAGTGCATAAGGCACTTAAGCCCACTGTGGATGAGAGGATGGCATAGAGAAGAGGAAGGCCAAAGGTCATGCAGAATTCTATATGGTGCGTTGAACTGTACTGAACACGTAATAGGGGGTTAATTCTTCTTAAATTATAGTAAATACATAAAATTATATTAGATCACATATGGAAAAAATTGACTTTGGGAGGGAAAAATGTTGTAGATGACTACACGTCCAAGAAAAAGCTGTCATCTAGCGAGATGCCAAGAACTTACCATGCAGCTCACTGCATTATCACCAACTGATTCTAGTTTGTGTTTCCTTGTTAATTTTCTGTTTAGTTGATCTATCCATAGTTGTGAGAGAATCAATATTGTCAAAAATGGCTATACTACCCAAAGCAATCTATAGATTCAATGCAATCCCTATCAAGCTATCAACGGTATTTTTCACAGAACTAGAACAAATAATTTCACAATTTGTATGGAAATACAAAAAACCTCAAAGAGCCAAAGCAATCTTGAGAAAGAAGAATGGGACTGGAGGAATCAACCTGCCTGACTTCAGACTATACTACAAAGCCACAGTCATCAAGACAGTATGGTACTGGCACAAAGACAGAAATATAGATTAATGGAACAGAATAGAAAGCCCAGAGATAAATCCACGAACCTATGGACACCTTATCTTTGACAAAGGAGGCAAGGATATACAATGGAAAAAAGACAACCTCTTTAACAAGTGGTGCTGGGAAAACTGGTCAATCACTTGTAAAAGAATGAAACTAGAACACTTTCTAACACCATACACAAAAATAAACTCAAAATGGATTAAAGATCTAAATGTAAGACCAGAAACTATAAAACTCCTAGAGGAGAACATAGGCAAAACACTCTCCGACATAAATCACAGCAGGATCCTCTATGACCCACCTCCCAGAATATTGGAAATAAAAGCAAAAATAAACAAATGGGACCTAATGAAACTTAAAAGCTTTTGCACTACAAAGGAAACTATAAGCAAGGTCAAAAGACAGCCGTCAGATTGGGAGAAAATAATAGCAAATGAAGAAACAGACAAAGGATTAATCTCAAAAATATACAAGCAACTCCTGCAGCTCAATGCCAGAAAAATAAATGACCCAATCAAAAAATGGGCCAAAGAACTAATCAGACATTTCTCCAAAGAAGACATACAGATGGCTAACAAACACATGAAAAGATGCTCAACATCACTCATTATCAGAGAAATGCAAATCAAAACCACAATGAGGTACCATTACACGCCAGTCAGGATGGCTGCTATCCAAAAGTCTACAAGCAATAAATGCTGGAGAGGGTGTGGAGAAAAGGGAACCCTCTTACACTGTTGGTGGGAATGCAAACTAGTACAGCCGCTATGGAGAACAGTGTGGAAATTACTTAAAAAACTGGAATTAGAATTGCCATATGACCCAGCAATCCCACTTCTGGGCATACACACCAAGGAAACCAGATCTGAAAGAGACACGTGCACCCCAATGTTCATCGTAGCACTGTTTATTATAGCCAGGACATGGAAGCAGCCTAGATGCCCATCAGCAGACGAATGGATAAGGAAGCTGTGGTACATATACACCATGGAATATTACTCAGCCATTAAAAAGAATTCATTTGAATCAGTTCTAATGAGATGGATGAAACTGGAGCTCATTATACAGAGTGAAGTAAGCCAGAAAGATAAAGACCATTACAGTATGCTAATGCATGTATATGGAATTTAGAAAGATGGTAACGATAACCCTATATGCAAAACAGAAAAAGAGACACAGATGTACAGAACAGACTTTTGGACTCTGTGGGAGAAGGTGAGGGTGGGATGTTTCGAGAAAACAGCATCAAAACATGTATATTATCTAGGGTGAAACAGATCCCCAGCCCAGGCTGGATGCATGAGACAAGTGCTCGGGCCTGGTGCACTGGGAAGACCCAGAGGAATCTGGTGGGGAGGGAGGTGGGAGGGGGGATTGGGATGGGGAATACATGTTAATCCATGGCTGATTCATGTCAATGTATGACAAAAACCACTACCTTATTGTAAATTAATTAGCCTCCAACTAATAAAAATAAATGAAAACAAACAAACAAACAAACAAAAAGTTAATTTTGTTTCCAAATTGTGGTTAATGTGATCCAAGTCAAAAGAGATGTGCTTCAGGGAAGCAGCTAATTTTAATGTTTACTTCTAGAATTTGCATTGTCTTCTATTCATAAATTCTAAATATTAAAAAAAAAAAACTATGTGCTTTGCAATCCTAAATCTTTCCACTAACCTTTAGATTAAGTCAGCTAAAATTAGACTTTAGCAACAAGAGAAACTCTTCCTCAAATGGCTGTATTATCTCTGGAAAGAGAGAGCACTTGCTGTAGACAAAGAGGCAGCATTTCAAGCAATGTTGTTCACAGGCAAAGTTCAGCACTGGAGCCTGAAAGATGAATCCTTTCTGGTCATTTTGCAAATATCCTGATGTCAGCAGAGTAATAATTTCATATGCAGAGAATCATAGTTGTAAAACCCTCCAACTTCTTTATATGATCAGTATGAAGCTATAAAAAGATAGAAAAGAAAAAATGTTCATTTTTTTAAATTTTGGAATTATTCAGTCACCAGCACCATTCAACCAAAGTCAACCAAAATCCTGGGAGAAAAGTACATTTTGCTTAATTAAATTTTAAAATTCATTTATTTGACCAGAAACACATCTGTTTTAACCCTTGTTGGAGGCAATTTTTCAAAAGTAGATTATCTCTATTTCCTCCTTAATGCATGCATGTGTGCTCAGTCATGTCCAGCTCTTTGCGACCCTATGGATTGTAGCCCTCCAGGCTCCTCTGTCCATGGAATTTCCAGGCAAGAATACTGGAGTGAGTAGGCATTTCCTACTCCAAGGGATTCCTGACCCAGGGATTGAACTCATATCTCTTGCGTCTCCTGCATTGACAGGTGGATTCTTTACCACTGAGCCACCTGGGAAGGCCCTTCCTCCTTAATAAATTTAGCCATTTAGGGAAATGGCTCATTAATCTGTTGAAATGAAGAGGTTGATCCCAGGGAGGTGAGGCTACTTCCCAAGGCCTGTGTCATCACTAACTCCTATTTCGTCTGTACAGTGGGCAGTTCCCCCTTTCATAAACATATTTACAAGGATGGGACATCAAATCAGAATACCTGTTTATTTATATTTATAAATTCTCATATGTACTAGGATTCTTGAATCGATGTGACTAGGCAATCTCTTTATTTTGATAAACCGCATTCAAACTCTGTATTTTTCTTTAAAATTTATCAAATTTACAAGTAAATAATTTGTTGCTAAATGTCTTATTCGTCTGATAGAATATGAATTCTACAGGGGCAGAGCTCCTGTCTGTTTACTGCTCTGTCTTTAGTAAACACAGGGCTTTTAGCACTCATGAACACACCAAGTATACATAGTCTACTTACAGGCATGGTATCGACATAAACTGGAAGCACTATCAGTGGTTAGACAACTGATGTATAAAACCCAGTTGCTTCTTAGTCAAAGAAAAGTAGGATCTGGGCACATGCATTCAAAGATGAAGAGATTCTCCAGTCCTTGCCGTAGCATCTGGGAGATTCCTCAGGGATAGAATCCTAACTCTCTCCTTTGTCATGGATTCCTATGGTTCTGGTTTTCAAGATCTGGGAGCCCTGGGAAAACTGTTTCCTTGCACTATATTTAGATATTCTGCTAGAGGCAAATTGATGACTGATGACCAACTGCCCAAATGGGTCAATTGCTTTCTGCATCTGTTCCCTGCTCAGGCAGAGGTGGTGTCTGTGAAAGAGTCACCTCCTTGGGGCAAAAGGTCAGGTTAACGATTGAGCAGAGGAAGTTAAAAAACCATGTTAAGATATAACTAGTTTGCCTGTGCAAAGTGTTACCTTTGCTTAAATAACCACAGATCGAGTGGTGTGTGTGCTACTCCAAATTATAGAACTGTATTTTCGGAAATGACTTAAAAGATTTTAAAAGATCTAACATTATTTTCTTCCACAAAACCTGTTCAACATCATTTCTCCCCTCTCCTCCTCATGCCCATACACCAGGCTGGTCTCTGTTGCCCTGTCCTCAAACAAGGAAACATCTCAAACTTATTTTGCATCTGTGGTTTCATGTATGTTTTTTCTCATTTCCTGGTTTTCCCTTTCCTTGGCCAAATTATGCCTCTTATTTACTTCTTTGTCCATTTTATCTTTCATTTATCTCCCTTCCTCTGAATTCCTTCAATACTTTGTATCACACAATTTAGCAGAAAAAAAATCTAACTAATATCACTTTCAATGAGTTAGTTCTATTTTCTGAACAATGATATGTACTTCGAGGACAGGGTCAGTGTCTTAAACATTTTCTCTAGACTGCATCTCCACTTGGTGTAGGGTCAAATGCATGATAACTAGTCCATAAATACCTACCAGTAGTGAATTTAAATCCATTAGATTTAAATGCAGTTCCCATCTCCCAGCGTAATGAGAGGAGCCACAGCTCAGGGAAAAATCAGGTTCTTCACCAGTTATTAATTCAAAAGAAACACTCCATACCTCCATGATATCAAATTGAAATGTTAAGTCCATTTACTTATTCATCTCTCAAACATAAAGAAGTGTATTTTTCCATTTCACTCTGCTCTGTTTCCATTTTTATAAAGCAAAGATTCTAACTATATGTCACAGGTGTCTGGCTCCTACTCCAGGATTTTAAAATACCTCTGTTTCTAGGGTGCAGCCAAGGTTGAAAATCCCTGAGTTAGAATCACACACTTGAGAATCTAGGGACTCTTCTGGAAAGGAATCTTACCCTGTATGAGTACCTGGGCTCAGTGGTGGTTGCACAGATATAAAAATGAGTACAACAGAGTTTCTGACATTAAAGGTGTCAGAGCCCAGAAAAAAAGTGTTGTGATTCTCCACTGTTACATAACAAAATACCTCAAAGTCTAGTGGCTTAAAACAAATCATTTTCTTATATCTCACTATTCTATTGGTAGGGAATTCAGACAAGTCTCAAGCTTGGCAACTGATTGCTATGTATGGTGTCAACAGACGTCTCTGAGTGGTATTCAGCTGGTGGGTGGTCTGGTGCGTCCACGTGTCTGGGGACCTGCCAGGGATGCTGAAGGCCAGGCTCAGCCTGGGCTGTCAGCAGCAGTGCCTGTATGACCTCCCCAGCATGGTGGCCACAGAGCAAGGTTTTTACATGGTGGTTGGCTTTGCCCAGAGCAAGTGTTCAAGAGATAAGAGGCTACCCATCTCCTAAGCTCTAATTATAAAAACAGGTACACGATTAAGGATTACTTCAACTTATTTTGTAGGTCAAGCAATCTTGAGCCCACTTGGTTGCAAAGGGATAGAACATTTGTGTTCACTTGCCCACGTCATCTCAGTGGGCAAAGTTTTAAGTGACTTGGGGTCTTTTTTTAATGTACCACATACAGTCATAAAACGAATTTGACTGTCATGCTCGGTAGAAAACAACTATTTGTATAGAAGAGACACAAATGAGTACTGGGAAAGTTTAAAAATGGAAGAGATGACTTCTGTGCGGGAAAGCAAAAAGTACTTTCTCCAAAGAATTGGTATTCAGGTTGAGCCTTGAATGATGGATAGAACATATTTTGAGATGCTGAGTTGAGGAGACATAGGAAGGACAGTAGAAGTAAAATCAAAGTATTAGGATATCCCACAGCACATGGAAGAAGGAGCAGGAAGCTCCCTCTTCTTGATGGGTTGGCTGTGTGAACAGATTTGGGGCAAGATTGGAAAGTTTGAGGTAGCCCTGGATTCCCAAGGTTTCTGAATGCATGGCTAAGGAGCTTGGGCTTTATTCTGCAAGCAACGAAAACTCATATTCTTTTCTTAACCAGTTACTGAGTGCAGGGAGGAGAAGAGTGGGTTCTTCAGATGAAAGAGCTCTTTAGATTTGAAAAAACTGTGCAAGACCGTGTATTTATAAAGTTAGAAGTCCATCTCTCTATATGAGAAAAATGAGGTTTTGATAAACCGGTAATAGTAATAATAATAATGGCCATTTATTGAGTGTTTCCTATTTGTCATACTCTATGCTAAGGTTTTATAAATACTAATTAATTAATCATTAAAGCAACCTTAGAGGTCTGTATTATTATTACTACCATCTGAAAGATGGGGAAACTAAGGCAGACAGAGATGAAGGAACTTGCCTGTGGTCACAGCTATAGTGAGCCATACACCTAAGTGATTTGTCTAAGGAAATAGTATCAGAATATGAAGCCAAATCTCCTAAATCCCATTTCACTTCTTTTCCCACAAGACAGTAGTAAAGAACAAAGCAACGTTCCTCCATTATTCTACTTTCTTTCTTCTGCTGGTTTTACCTTTCACTTTCACATTTCTTCCTCTGCATCCTTGGTATGATGTATCATAGAAGAATGTGTGATCTCTCACACATTCTCTCCTTCTCCAACTCATTCTCTGAAACTCCCTGCCCTTGATAATGTCTCCACATTTTTATTCCAGGAAATGGATTCTAGTTATTTTGGAAGAGAGAGCCCAAGACACTTGAGATTTTTTTCCCTAAAGTAACATTTGAATCAATAAGAAATACACACACAGAGTAAATTCTGTTTTCTCCTTGAAAATATAAACTGTGGGAAGCGTATGGGATAAGAGGCTCCTGGAACTGCATCTGAGGATGATTCTCTAAATGTTTTCATTTGCACTGACAGGACTCCATTGACAAAAACTGTGGATCATCCCCAAAAGGGATCAAAGGAATGGCTGACTGTGAAGGCCACATGCTCAGTAGACCATAATAACCCCCTCTCAGAAATGATGTGCCAAAGTCATGCATCTTTCAGGCAAAATCAATACATAAATTCTGTCTGTAGAGCAGGTAGATCATGGACCCCAGACCAGTAATTAAATAGAAAATAAATGGCGAAATGCAGGAAAGGAAAGGGAATAATTTTTCCACAGCCTGAAACTTGACCTTGGGATGCACCACAAAAGGCCAATTTCCTTCATCTTCTAAGTCCTTCCTGGTAAAACTGAGGGCAGATAAGGTGGATGAGATTTCATAAACAATATCTACATGTCATATTCCTTTACACATGTAAAGGAAGGACTTTACACATTCCATATCCTTACACATTCCATTTCCTTTCTATATGAGATAGTAGGATGGGGAAGGGAAGATAAATAAAATACGATTTATTTGAAGGTCATTAGAATAGTCGAGTGCAGCAGTGGGTTCAGATTCCACCTGTAACATTTACTGTGTAAACTTAGATCTACTACCTTAAGCAACTAAATGAACTTTTCTCTGTCCCCTCATCATTAAAACAGGGAGAACAGCATCACCTACTCAAAGAACTGTGGCAAGTATTTAATATGTTAATATCTATAAAATTTTCCAAACACTACCTGGAATACAGTAACTGATATGTAAATGTTACCCTTTCTTTATAAAAATGTTGCCTTCTTACCTGCTTGCCTTTCTGGCATCAATCTCTTCTGTCTCCACAATTTTCATCCTCTCTGGTCCAGAACCCCAGCCTAAGATATCTGAACTTCCATCCATTCTTCCAGGCTGCCCCTCCCCATGGTTCCTCCTGGCTGCCAAAGTCCACTCATCTGGGGATCTGCTATCAGACGTCTTCCCTGACTGCCTCATCTTAAAAAGCTCATCATATTCACTCTGCCCACCCCCCGCCCCCAACTTTTGTTCCTTCAGTGCACTGACATCTGTCTACCAATTTGGTTATTTCTCTGCTATCTATCTTTCCCACTGTCAGGCTCACTCCATGAATACCAGCCCTTTTATATTCCCACTGCCTCTCTAGTGCCTAGAAATATGCCTGGAACATAGTTGTTGCTCAGCAAGTATATTCAGAGTGAAAGAAAACATAAGAGATCACAGAGTACTGTAAGTTGTCTCCAGGGTAAGATGTACTGAGAATAACAATAATTTCCTCTACCTGAACAAACAAGCTGATACCCAGGAAGGAGGGCTGTGCATGACTGAATAGTTGTCTAACCTATTTGGTCAACAGAGTCCATGCATCTGTTGGAGATGGAGATGTTGAACATGGAGAAAACCACTTTCCAAACTTGGTTTATTTTTATCCCATAAGCAGCTTCAAGGATTGACTCATAAGCAAAATAGTTTCAATATCTGCCTTTGAATGGGTTCCTCTTCTAGTTCATTCTGAGAATCTCGCCTCATAATTCACATGAAAATTTTCACATAGAGTATCTAAAGTCATCAGGAAGCAACATGGCTTTTATTTATAAGGAACCAATAACAGAGATACAGTCAAAAAATCTCTTCAACAAAATTAGAGAGACCAAGGGAACATTTCATGCAAAGATGGGCACAGTAAATGACTGAAATGGTATGGATCTAACAGAAGCATAAGATATTAAGATGATGTGGCAAGAATACACAGAAGAACTATACAAAATAGATCTTAATAACCCAGATAACCATGATGGTAGGATCATTCACCTAGAGCCAGACATCATGGAATGCGAAGTCAAGTGGACTTTAGGAAGCATCACTATGAAAAAAGTTAGGTGATGGGATTCCACCTGAGCTATTTCAAATCCTAAAAGATGATGCTGTAAAAGTGCTGGACTCAATATGCCAGCAAATTTGGAAAATTCAGCAGTGGCCACAGGACTGGAAAAGGACAGTTTTCATTCCAATCCCAAAGAAAGGCAATGCCAAAGAATGTTCAAACTGCCACACAATTGCCCTCATCTCACACACTAGCGAAAAGAAAGTGAAGGTCTCTTATTGTGTCCAACTCTTTGTGACCCCATGGACTATGGAATTCTCCAGACCAGAATACTGGAGTGAGTAGCTGTTCCCTTCCCCAGGGGATCTTCACAACCCAGGGATCAAACCCAGGTCTCCTGTGTTGTAGGCAGATTTTTTACCATCAGAGCCACCAGGGAAACCCAACAAACACTAGCAAAGTAATGTTCAAAATTCTCAAGCTAGGCTTCAATAGTACATGAACTGAAAACTTCCAGATGTTCAAGTTGGATTTAGAAAAGGGAGAGAAACCAGAGGTCAAATTGCTAACACCCGTTGGATCATAGAAAAAAGTAAGAGAATTACAGAAAAACATCTTCTTCTGTTTCATTGACTATGCTAAAGCCTTTGACTGTGTAAATCACAACAAACTGTGGAAAATTCCTCAAGAGATGGGAATACCATATCTTATCTGTCCCCTGCGAAACTGTAGGCAGGTCAAAAAGCAACGGTTAGAACTGAACATGGAACAATGGACTGGTTCCAAATTGGGAAAGGAGTACATCAAGGTTGTATATCGTCATCCTGCTTCCAGGCTGGATGAAGCACAAGCTAGGATCAAGATTGCCAGGAGAAAGACAATAACCTCACATATCCAAATGATACCACCCTTATGACAGAAGGCAAAGAGGAACTAAAGAGCCTTTTAATGAAAGTGAAAGAGGAGAGTGAAAAAGTTGGCTTAAAACTCAGCATTCAAAAAACTAAGATCATGGCATCCAGTCCCATCACTTCATGGCAAATAGATGGGGAAACAATGGAAACAATAATAGACTTTATTTTCATGGGCTCCAAAAATCACTGCAGATGGTGACTGCAGCCATGAAATTAAAAGACGCTTGCTCCTTGGAGGAAAAGTTATGACCAACCTAGACAGCAAATTAAAAAGCACAGACATTACTTTGCCAACAAAAGTCCACCTAGTCAAAGCTATGGTTTTTCTGGTAGTCATGTATGGATGTAAGAGTTGGACTACAAAGAAAGTTGAGCACCAAAGAATTGATGCTTTTGAACTGTGATATTGGAGAAGACTCTTGAGAGTCCTTTGAGCTGCAAGGAGATCAAATCAGTCAATCCTAAAGGAAATCAGTCCCAAATATTCACTGAAAGGACTGATGCTGAAGCTGAAGCTCCAATCCTTTCTCCACCTGATGCAAAGAACTGACTCATTGGAAAAGACCCTGATGCTGGGAAAGATTGAAGGCAGGAGGAAAAGGGGATAAGAGAGGATGAGATGGTAGGCTGGCATCACCCACTCAATGGAAATGAGTTTGAGCAGGCTCCAGGAGTTGGAGATGGACAGGGAAACCTGGTGTGCTGCTGTCCATGGGATCGCAGAGTCAGACATGAGTGAGTGACTAAAATGAACTGATGGATAAATGGTTCTGAGGAAGAATATAAGCTTCTAAAAGCAACATGCTATTAAGCAACATGCTTTTATTACATATTTTGGTTTTAACATGACCCTATCCTTCTCCTGGGCTTCCCTGTTGGCTCAATGGTAAAGAATCTGTCTGCAAAGCAGGAGCCACAAGAGACATGGGTTTGATCCCTAGTCGGGAAGATTCCCTGAAGGAGGGCATGGCAACCCACTCCAGTATTCTTTCCTGGAGAATCCCATGGACAGAGGAGCCTGGTGGGCTATACAGTCCATAGGCTCACAGTCAGGCATGACTGAGGCGACTAAGCATACATGCACAACCTTGTCCTATTAATACAAAAGAATATAAGGTACAATCTATGCCCAGAAGGAATACATGATTCTTGGATAAGAAAAACCAAAAATACTAATTAATTGGTAGAAAAGGCCACTTTATGATATGACTTCAAATGTTGATATGGTATTTCTCAAAGTTACCCAGTCATGAGAATTACCTGGGTTTCTTTTTATAAAAATACACATTTCTAGGTTCAGTCACTGGAGATTCTAACTCACTACATTGAGGTTTAGCCTGGGAATTTATATTTTTAAAAAGGGTCCAGTGACCCTTATGATCAGGCAAGCTTGGAAATGCTTTTCTAAAATAATAAAGCATTGCTTCACTAACTGCACAAGGATTTAGAGAAAGGCAAGTTCAATGTGGGGGGACAGCATCAATAAAAGCTTAATAAAATATGTCATTCTTTTCCTCATCTCATCCACTCTGCCAAGCTTTTCTAAGGAATGCTGCTGTATGCAGTCTGACCATCTCTCTTATTCTGAACCTGCAGCAATCTGGATTTGGCCCTCCTTATGTATCCCTCACCCTGAATTCCTACTCCTTACCATCTAATCACAGAAGTCTTTTTCTCTTTGTTGTTAGCTTCTTGGAAGCAACCAATGGAGAAATTCTTAACGCTTCTTTTCTTTCCTCTGACCCCTCACTTCCCTAATTCACCAACTGCTCTTCTTTTCATGTTGCCTAAAGTTCTAGTGCTCTTTTGCTAAATACATTTTTCTAAGATACTAATTTACCTAGCTCTATGTCTTCTTCACAAAGGTCCCTAGCATGCTTTATACTGACCTTTGGGTATTCTGTATTGCAAGGTATTTCTTAGAGAGTTTGTGTTTTAAAAATTTTGATTTTTCCCAACTGGACTGCATTTCCAGAGAAAACAACTACCTGGAATTGAACAATGATTAGCTTTGGCAACAATAGTGCAAATGAGATGCATGTCAATTAGCATAGCTCTTTTCTACCATAGACATTTTGCTATCAGTCAGTTCAGTTCAGTTCAGTCACTCAGTTGTGTCCGACTCTTTGCGACCCTTAGGTCTATAATCTTGAAATATGCACATACTGTATTTAAACAAACAGAGGCATTAAACACATCTTGTAATGCAAACCATGCTACTACACAAATTCAGTGTTAATACTGTCATGGCTAATATTATGGGATGTGATCTATGGTTCTCCTGACAAGCTATCTGATTTTTAAAAATGGAATTCTTTAGTAATCCTTGCTGACAGTTCAATTCCATAGGTTTTAATTTTTACATACAGTTCAAAGCTAATTATTAGTAGCCTATTAAATGCTGTTAAAATCTGCTCTTCAAAAACTTAAAGTTGGAAACCGAAGGGGAAACATTGTGAGGGAGGGATAAATTAGGAGCTTGAGATGAACATACACATAGCACACTAATCTAAACGGCAAAAGAATCTGAAAAAGAATGAATATATGTATATGTATAACTGAATCACTATGCTATACACCTGAAACTGACACAACATTGTAAATTAACTATACTCCAATAAAATTAAAAATAAATAAAACACTTAACGCAAAACTAGTATTTATTAAGTCCCTCATACAGCCTCTGCTAAAACATCTACTACCAACCATTGATTGACTAGTTGACTCCTCCAAGCATGATAAGGTCACAAACTTTGGGAGAAGAACAGTTGGTTACCAGCACATCATCAATGAAGTCTTGAGCAGATGGAGTTTTCAACGGCAGCTATAATTATTAGGATAAAAAAAAAAATCATCCGTTACTGTTATATTTTGACTTCATCATTTTTGTTTCTGGATACTTGCTAGGTTGCTATTATTTCCTTTTTAAGATTTGTTCCTTCCCGAGTCTGTTAATCATCAGCAAGTGGTGTTTAAGTCTCTTATAGTCAAATCCATGTGGGATCTTGTGCCTGGGAAGGCAGAGAGGAGCCTTAGCATTAGTGAAGAATGCCTGCAGCTTCCAGGACTGGGTCTGCGAGCGGCTCTCAGGCCTGGGACGGTTTTCATAAATCACACACATGGTCAGATATGTACCACTGACATCTCTGGGAAGAGCACTGGGATTTGTGGTGAAGACCCAGCTGAGGCTACAAAGCTTTTCTGAATCACGCCACCAAAGCGCTTACAGTTTCATGAAGTGCTTCTCTGTAGAAAACAACCCTTGGGAAAATGAAAACATTGTAGTTTCTTGTCCAGTGTTTGTTGGCATTGTTTTCTTCATTTCTTTTCTTTTTTTTTTTTTTTTTTTTGTACTTCTTTCATCCTTCAAGACAAATGATAAAAAAGAATTTTCAAATAAAGTATGTGTGAGTCTTGGCACAGCCTTTCTTTGCCAGCTTGAAGCAATTCCTCACATAAACTCAAGGGCTCTGAGACTAAGTCAAAGTGACCTGCTCTTGAGCTTCAGCATAAAGAACCTGCTGGTGAAGCCCTCCCTGCCCAGTCACAAATTTCAAAAAGAAGTAAAACTAAAAACATAAATGTTGAGGTAGAGGGGAGTGGTAATCAGCAGCTACCAAAGAATCTGGGTGAAGACATTTTAAGAACACATCCATGTACTGACTATTCGTACTCACTTTTGTCAAAATGGCAAGCCTGTGTTAGAGCTGGGAAATACCTTTTCTTGCTTGAATACCCTATAGTCTGGGACTGAAAAATTCTCCTTAGTTTAACATCTCTGTGCTTGCCCTCTTAAAAGCAGAAGAGACTGAAAGTATAATCAGTTCCATCCCAACTGGGTGATACTGGGTAAGTAGGAGGACCAGCATTTCTTTACCACCTGCTGTATTATCTGTCACTTGGCTTTCTTTATCTCATTTTATTCCCACTATAATCCTATATGGTATGGCCTTGTATTCTACAGTTTACAAATGAAAAATGTAAAATACAAGAAGCCTCCATAAGTGATCTAAAGCCTCCAATTACTAAGTGACTGAGTCTGGATTCAAATTAAGGTCTATACAAATCCCAAATCCATGATTTTCTAACTTTTCCATCTACTTCCAAGGGGAAAAAAAAAATACCTAGCTTGCTAATTCACCTGGATATTTTTCTTAAGGATTAAAAAATATGTATGATAACTTATTTTGACAGGCAAGGGAATTTTAGAAATGTATATAGTTTTCAATAAATTTCCTTTCTCCTTTCCTTCCCTCCATTCTTTCCTTCCTTCCTTTCTGAAACACAGACATACTGATGACATAGGAACCAAGACATGTTTCTGATAATGTAATGTAAACAAAACACTTGCTCCTTAGAGTCTTTGCTAATCCATATTAATTTTATACTTTTTTCAGGTTAGTCATCCATGTTTCCCAGAAAATATCCAATAAAAACAAGAAAAGTCATAGCTACAATATCCGAGGTCACCGTTTGAAAATCTAGCTAAGAAAACGAGCTTCTTTTAAATCAACGGCTTTGCTTCTCCGAATTAATACAGCCAACCTTTCTAAATACTCCTAAGGCCTATGATACACACGCAAAAGTTAATATTTGTTTAATTGATTTGATCAATAAATAGCTGTGGTGAACAAAGTAATACTATTGTTCTTCCTATGTTATTGCAAGTATCAATGGGATCCAGAGCACAATGAATCTGGATCATAGCAGCACTATACAGCTCTGCATATGGCATAGAGCAAGACATACAGTTTCTAGCAATCTAATGTATGATTAAGTGAGTCAAGGTCAATCAGAGGAGTTCCTCAAGGGGCACGTGATACAGTGGAAATGTATCTGCACTGGGAGTCAACCATGGATTGGAAGTCCAACCCTGCCTCTTCCAGGTACTTGACCTTGGAAAGTGACTTAATTTTAAATGAAATAATGTACAAAGCACTTAACAGAGCAACTATTACCAATGCTGCTGCATTTTAAATT